>NC_068946.1:6012836-6313477 GCF_026419915.1 Harpia harpyja
AGCAAAAGCTGTGCTCTGGATGCCAGGCGCACGGGTATCTTGGCTGGCTCAGGCACTTTGAAACTGAAAAGGCAGCAGGTTCGGCATTTTGGGGCCAAGCCAGAGAACCCGTGCATGCACTGGAGAACCAGGACTATGTCACAAGGAGGGAAGTATTTTTTTTAGACTGCTACACACGTCCTAAAAAGTTTAACCCAGAAGCTCACTCATAGTGCTCACCCAATGGGGAGCACGGTGATGCGAGGCAAGTGCAGCCTTACACTACCCTGTCAGCAGCTCTGTCCTAGTGCTGTGGGAGAGGGATCAGCACTGGGATCCCCCACACCGTCCAACGGGAACACACTGGCTCTGCAGAGCAGCTGAAGAGAGCTGCAGAATGCAGCAGGGAGGGCCAGCACAGCAGGCCCCCATCCTGCGCAGCTCTGCCATGGAGCAGGGATGAGACGGGAAGTCTCCGAGGCACAGAAGTGAGCAGGCAGAGAGGAAGATGCTGTGGGGAGAGCAAAACCTGTCACCACTTACAAGAGGCACGTTCTGGCAGCCCGAGCCTGCAAGAGAGGCCGGCGACACCATCGGCGAATGCTGCAAGTTGCCTGGGGAATGGCTTCTGCGGCCAGCCGGGCAAAGCAGCACAGGAAAGGCCTCGCACGGACACCGGGAAGAGCAATCTTCACTCACACCCCCTGTGCCCCTCAAACCACACACCGTCCTCCAGACAAAACTCTGGAGGAATGGTACGAGCTGCATGCTGACCCCCCCATACCTCCTCCCTCAAATGAATCAATACGTCCTTACCTCCGACTCCCATACCCCGGGGGGGATGCTATGGTTGGGGCGGGGGAGGAAGAACTGAAAGCAAACAACAGCAACAGGAACAGAGTTGAGCCATTTCAATTATTCATATGCCAGATGGATTCTTTTCCTGCCCTTTTTTTTTTTTTTTGCTACAAAAATAAAAAAGGGGGGAGAGCACTGATGTTTGGGGAGTGAAGGGAGGAAAACATATTTTCCCCAAAACAAAGTGCAGAAAAGAGAGGGGAAAGCCCCAGCATACCCATCTCTGTGCAAGGAGACCACAGGGAGTGCGAGAGTTTCCACTCACCCGGGAACTCACAAATGACTGATCTTTTATTTTACAGGCACAGAGCAAAAGAGAAGGAGAAAGTACACCAAAAAAATAAGAGAGAGAGAGAAAGGGAAAGAGGGATGGTGACAGAGAGAGAAAGGGACACAGAATATGAGAGAGAGAGAGAGACAGCAGAGAGAGGAGGAGGGGGGCAGGCAGAAGAGGGCTTTGACCTTCTGTGAAGGATATAAAAAATCCAGCAGCCTCAGGGGACACCCAACTATCTAGCATATTGCTGTTAAAATGTCTGCAAAATTTAATACACTTGGCATGCCATCTAATCAGTCCTTGGAAACCACGGTTTTTCTCCCTCCTGCACTCCAACTGTCTCAGACCTCCAGCATTTGGGGATGAGGTTGGGCATTTTCTACAGATGACAGAAAGTTTGGTGTATGCACACAGGGTAGGTTGGGGGTTTAATTTGTGTTTCATTTGCCTTTTCTTTTTTTTTTTTTTGGAAGCAAACAGCTGTCATTTTCCCTTTTAAAAAAAAGTTTGTATGGATTCCCGCATGCTGAAGAGCTGCTGCTGAATGTGCAGGGTAAGAGTGCCTCGTGCAGAGCGTGCAGACACACGAGCATGTGTGCACACAGACATGACGGACGGGAGAGGACGGACAGATGGACAGACGGGAAGCACAGTGGCACACACCCCCACGGCTCAGCTGGTGCCAAGGGGAGCGTGCACGGCGGTGCCGGCACACCCCGCCAGCGCCTGCGTGTGTGTGCACGCGCTGCAGGTGCGCTCACACAGCAAGCCAAAGCTCGTGCACGCCTGCCCGCACGCCTCAGTGGCGTGGGCACCCTCACCACAGGGAACGGGCTGGGGGGCCGAGGGAGGGTGAAACCAGCCTGAGGACGGGGCGGCACTTTGGTGCCGACACTCCTTATTGAAAGGGACAGCTGCCTACACCGCCACGCAACAGCAAAGGAAACAGCTTTCGGGGAAAACAACAACAAAAAAAGCCCCAACCCTCAGAACAACAAATACATCCAACACTTGTTACCTCGTGAAAATGTCTGGCAGGAGCTCAGCAAGTTGCAGGACTCCAAAACAGCTGGGCAAAGAGTTTCCAAGCCAAGTGGGAGAAGGCTGCCCTTTCACTCCATGGGGAAGGGGATGGAGGAGCCGGTGCAGAGCATGGTGCAAGTCAGGTGCTTCCAGCTGTGCCAAGACAGTCAGCAAAGCGCTCGAGATAGGATCAGGCCCTTCAGGAGGGAAGGCCGATGCCTCCAGCTGGGTGTGGAGGTTTATGACCTTGGTCATCCCAAGAGGAGTCCCTGACAGGCGAGGGCAAGCACCAGCTCTAAAAGCAGAGCACAGGCTCTCAGCTAACACAGAGGTGCTGCAGGGTCCCTGGTGCAGATGGGACCTGGGCCAGCTGATTCAGGCATGTGGACACCTAACCTCCCACCTTGGACCCATGGTCCACGAGGGGAAGACAGGAGGCCCAGGACCCTGCTCAATGTGAGGAAAGCAAGAGACGTGCTGAGGAAAGGGCTGAGGCACCAGGCAAGGAGAGAATGAAGCCCACGAACACCCTGAGACCCCAGAGCAGAACGGGCACAGCTGCTCACAGACAGGCTTGTCCTGCAGCTCAGGTTCTTCCCAGCCTGTTGGGACTATGTCATGGGAAAACCGCTGCGCAGAGGGAAGCCTCTGCAAATTGGAACAAACAGGGCTCTGGGTCCACTGAAGAAGGGGCAAAAAGGCTCCTGGGTTCTCCTTTTCTCTGCAGAAGAAGGTGAGAGTGAAGGCAGAGAAGAAAGCACCAAGGCAGTGGACAGCACTCAGAGGAATTATCCGTGGAGAAAGAGAAGGTGGCACTGGGCCACTGAAGGTATATGAACAGGCACAGATTCACAGGACTACGGAAGAAAGGACCTGAAAGTTTAAACCAAGACATGGGCCCCAGATCCTACCCAGCTCAATCAAAACTTTGTTCAGTAAAAAAGTTAATTGCTGAGGAACCAAATAAAAGAAACCCCACAGGCTGAAAACTGCTCAGAGTCTTTAATTAGCCAAAAAAACAAAGTGGTTACAGGAAAATGAAAGTGTAAGAGGGGATCCCGAGGGAGTACTTATGCTACTCCCCCTTCTCTCCTTCATCACCAAACAGCCCAGGGTAAGGCCACAGTAGCAGCCTCTTTGATAGCAGATTTAGGAAAAGCATTTGGGGTTGGTTTCTTTTTACTGTCCAGAAGATGAGAGCCCCAGCCAGTGAAACTCAGATTTGAGTCAGGCCCCTACTAACCCTGGGGGCTTCAGACCCTTCCGTTCAACCCCACACCAGATGCCTGCCAGAGACACAGGGAATGCCTTCCCCTATTTGCACTGAGACAGCTGGCTCTCTGGCCCCTTTAGGGCCCAGGAAAATAAATTGCCCCTAAGGCCTAACCCTCAAAAAACAAAAACAAAAGAAAAAAAGCTACAGGTTAGAAGCAGCTTGTTCTTTAATGCGCTGAAGGATCACCCAGACAAATTTACCCATTTCTGCTAAATTCCACCAACAAATTCAGAGCTCTTCCTAATCCCCACACAAGCTGGTAACTGTCTGAACAGCCATGTTCCCAAGTGCCCAGTAACTTGCCAGCCATTTCTTCTACTGCTTTAAGAAGAAAGCAAAATGAAGATGAGAGAAGAAGTGCCTGACTGTTTTAGCTCTTCTGCTACCCCCACACACAGTTCACACCTTGCCCCTTAATTCCTGCCCAAGGCAACTGGACTGGGTTTGGAGTCTCACCCACGCAATTCTCCTCGCTCTCCCTTCTGCGAAGGGTTTAAAAGCTCTGGTGTGCATTGAGCAGGCAGCTGAAAGCTCTCAATTCTATACAGGCATTCTATACAGACTCACCGTGTGCACTCATGGCACAAAAGGAGGACATATAAACTGCAATCAGGGAGCAAGAGCCAATGGCACAAGAGTATGTGACCTGTGAATGGCATTGGAGCATGTGACCATCCCTAGGAGCTGGTTATGGATCCTGCAGTCATCCAAGCTCAGAGTCTTCCCAGAATAATGGTTTCATGCATGAAAACAAAAAAAAAGACCCTCAAGAACAGCATAAATGAGAAAATAACAGCTTATGGAAGAAGCATCCAGCCCATCCTAATTTCCAGGCTGATTCCACCCTGCTCCAACCTACCCCCCTCCCCTGGGGCCTATCTAGCTGGGAAATCACAGACAATCAGGGAGGCTGTTCCAGCCAATTTCCTTCAGGGAACCTGCAACTTCCTCATAGGACTGTCCTCCCGCTGGCTTACTACTGCCTCGCAGAAGAAAGTGAGGGCCACAGTCTTCCCCAGAACTGGCCCTACCTTTTATCTTCTCTCTGAGGCAGCACTGAGGGTCACAAATCTGACACACTGGTTTTGGACAAAGGTGGTAAAGTGGAGGAGGGCTTGAAGAATGAGACTGGTAACGGTAGGAAACACGGATAAACACAGGCGTTATGCAGAGAGAGAGAAAGAGAGGGAGGTACTCCAGCAGGCTGTAAATTCATATTTCTAATTACTTCCTCATGTTTTTCAGCACTCCTCAGTCAAGTTTGATTAAAATTCCTTTCAAGGGAAGACGCTCCATAAAGAGAGCTGCAATGGAACAGGCAGCTCGTGGAGTCTGCAAAATTGCTAGGGGTGGGCGCTAAATGCAATAGTTTGGGAGCTGGGTACAGATCAGCTCCCCCCATAACACAGCTGCATGTCCCACAAGAAGCCACCCTTGAGACACAGAACACCACTTCAGGTCTACCTGTTCTGATACTGTCAGGGTATAAAATAGGACACAGCTCCCATCCCTCAGACAGAGCTGGCATGAGACAGCTTCCACAATAATCTCCTTCCTAACTGGCAGAGAGGGTCCTCCCAGGAGCATGTAAGAACTTCCTATGAAACATATGCCTCAGCAGATGGGGGAAGCTTATGCTCCCTTCCACGCAAGAGTCTCTTATGCAGGGGCTAGTCTTCTCCATGGTGAAAAGCCGGACTCAAGTCCTTACATCCTTGTTTGGTTATTCAAAGGAGAGAAAGCCTGAGATCTGGCAGGCAACAGTAATTTATGTGTAACAGAGATCCTTCCAAAAGTATGAAAAGGAAGCATAGAAATAGAGAAGGACTAAGGGGGAAGGCCACTTTTATCACCTTCAGCCCTAAAAAGCCTTGGCACCATCCTTACATGGTACCAGATGTCAATGGCCAGGGGTGATCTTCCCAGTGGACAGGAGTGTTTAACAAAGGTCCCTCAGGGGTATTTCCAAGAATGGCTTCAGGATGAAAAGCTCAAAGGCTTTTCCTCAGAAACCCTCCCCTCAGCAACTCACGATTACTAGTTGTACAGGGTATTTCTGTCTGATCCATTCTCTCTTTCTGCTGGCTGTAGGAACCTCTATTGCCTACAATAAGGCAGCTCCCAGGCTGCTGGATCCCCTCTGTGTTCTCTGTCCATCTACAGACAACATGTTCATCCAGTGCTACGGCCAACTCCCACCCTGCATCTCCCACTCTCTGAGCCCTTCCAACCCCCTAGAAGAAGGGGTGTGAGTACAGCCATTTCTCCCTCTCGACCCTGCTGTCAAGCTCCCTGCAGGAAGGGGTGCCCCAGGATGAGGGCTGGGGACCAGAGAAGGTAAGCAGCACCAAGGGGTTTTTGTTTATCCTTAATGCTGTGGCAAAAGCGAGACGCAAGAGATGCTGCTGGATATCAGCCTCTGAGTTCCCTACATAGCTCTGGGGAAATCATGATTATCTTGATGCCTGGTTTCTCTCCCTTCTCTCACCCTCCCCTCCCTGCTCTGAATATCTGAGCGTCTTAATGCTCATGTGAGTAAGGGACAGACCTTGCAACAATCATCTGGGCCTGGAACAGGCAGGTTCTGATGAGTTTCCTCTCTTGTATGACTCTGTCAGGACACACAATTCACAGTTCAGCTAACCAGGAGACATGCGATCCATGATACTGCCCACACTGGCATACAAAGAAATGATAAAACACTCTTTCTGGTTAAGTTGCTCTCCATCACATGCAAGACACAGGTCATGGAGATGAGTCCAGCCGGCTCTGCAATCTTCCTGTGCTCCCTTCCCATCCAGCCTGTGCCCAGCATGTAACAGAAGAACCTAAGGACTAGGAGACGAGGAGGCAGAAAGATTCGAGCTGCACCTCAAACCCTAAATTCAGGACCACCACTGTGCTTAGGAACAGAAGTGCAAAAAATTATGCTTAATGCTGCACTGGTTAGAAGTGAGATCTGACATTGAGACATGGTCAGGCTAGGGAAGAGGTCTCGTTCTTCATGTAAAGCCCTTGCATGATGCAAGCTGAAAGGTGAGCCAACGAATCCATGGCAGGGAGACCACAAAGTTACTGTCTTAAACCTGCAATTGCTGCAACCTAAGCCAGCAAGGTGCGTGCAGTCAGAGCAATACAGATGAGCATGACCAACTGGAGAGCTGCCCAGTTTTTGGGAGCTACATGCAAAGCATGCCTACGCAGGCAGCAGTGACCAGCAGCATGCCCACAACCTGCCGCTGCTGCCTCTGGAGATAACGCACATGGGGTGTTAGGTGCAGGTTGCACACGCTGCTGACCATATACTGGATGTGGGAGAGCAGGGGGACCCACACGCCCTGGGAGCAGGGGAGTGTGTCTGGATGCAAAGGAGGTAGCAGCTTGTGCTGCATGGCAGGAGTGTGATCAAGTGAGGCAAAGCCCTGCACCACGTCCTCCCCGCTGGGAAAGTGCACGAGCTGTGTTGGAGAGGGGAACCTCTCTAAGAAACTCAGAGGTGGTTTCAGGGGGGGCCTCCAACTCCAAAGTCATCCAAGTTTCTGAGGTAATTAATTTACTGCTGAAAGAAGGAGCAGAAAGAGCAATAAAAGAGCCTTTGTACTTAGGGTGGGGTTAGAGCATGGGAAGTCATTTCAGAGAATAAGGAGTTGGGGGCAAACAAAAACAAAAAATAAAAATAATAAACTGATTGACAAGCTTACAAGAAAAGCCACATTTTTAACATTCTTAATCCCTAGAATAAACACACAGGGAGGAATGAGGATAGGGTTGGCTGTCCTCAGAGATCACAGGGAGAGACTGAGCTTGGTGCAAGCAGGAGACTTTGTGTGGTGGCTGTTGTGGATAGTACTGCCCAAGCCAGAGAGAGGTGTGTGAAAGTGTGTACAGGAAACAGGGCAGAGGACGGTAAAATCAAAGGTAGACTCTCACTTGGATCTTAAATCTCTCTGCTTTTTTGTTTCATGCTCTCTCTGCTACTGCTGTTTTAACACAATCAAAATTACACTAGAAACACAAAACCAAATGCGTCCCACCCATAGTGGAAATATAGTGGCACTTTGAGAGATCTACACCTTCTTAGCACCCCAGTCAGCTGCCTTAGTAAGAACCAAACTGCGTGACACTGTGTCCTCCCACTCCCTGCTTTTATCTGATTCTCATCCTCCCCCAAAGCATCCTTCAAATTTCTCCAGGATAGCAGGAGTTAAATGGCTGGGTTTAGTGGCAGAGACACGTTTAGGAAGGGATTGAATTTGCGCGTGGTGCAGCCGGTTCCCTGTTTATTAATAAGCTATTTATCATTGGTGTTGCTTTTAATACCATTTTGGCTTAATGTTGTTAATGAAATATAAATACCCGCACTAATGATGTTGGTCAGGAGGCAGCGTGGGCCACTGGCGGCTTTGCAGGAGGGAGGCCAAACCACGGCTGTTTGTATGAGAGGCTGCGACGGCGCGACTGCCAGCCCAGCCTCCGGAAGAGCCTCCCCACACACTCCCACCACGAGACTGTGTAAGCACAGCAGGATGAGGAGGGGTGCCATGGGATGGGATGGGATGGGATGGGATGGGATGGGATGGGATGGGATGGTGCAGCACTGGCAGGAGGGCTTCAGCAGCTCTAGCTCACTCTGGCAGCCCAGACCCAAGCAAGTGCCCACCAAAGCTGCCCAGAAAGGAAGGTGGCTCAGCATCACAGTTCAGCTCCAGCAAAGCTCCCTGCCTTTTGAGATCACAACAAGAAGCAGCCCCGGCCCAACATGTCTGTGTTGGGGACCCTGCAAGTTGCAAGGTAGCTCTCTAGATTGAAGTATGTAGAAGAAGTAGTCAGATGAATTTTGCTTGCTTAATGCAGTTGCCCCACTGGAAGAGCAATTTGCAGGCTCTGCACTAAGCTCCTGCAGGGCAGCTCCCACATGAGCCCAAGACCCCTTCAGCAAAGAGGCGTTCCTCAGTGACCACCTCAGGGTTGCTTGTGGCTCATGCCGGGCTGGCTGCAGGGGCTCGAGCTGGCTTCAGGCCATGGGTGCTGTGGGGTGGGGTGGGCCAGGAGGAGCTCGCCCGGCTCCTGGGACCGCCTGCTGCTCCACAACTGCAGCCTCATTCCCCGGCCCTGGATAGGGAAGGGGCTATGCTGCCCTGGGTCTGCTGCAGGCTAGGTGGGGATTGAGTCTCCTGCCCTTGCAGGGAACAACGTCAAAAGCTTGGCCTTTGGAAAGGGTTCAGAGGCTTGCTCTCGGTCTGCATAGAGAGCTCGCACAGGACCCTCTCCATTAGCTTGTGTCTAGCACCGTCATGGGGCAGGGATTACAAATCTCCCTAAGGCGGCTTTTGGAAATCCCATCTTGCATTACCATTTGCATTAGAGCAGCCCCTAGAGAAAGCTGAGGCCTGGGCATGCTCTCAGAAAGAACCTTGGGCCAGGAGAGGTTTCAAGGCACCAGAAGAGACTGGTATGGAAAAGCAACAGGCACAGCAGCTTTGGGACTGATCAGCAGAAGAGGCAGGGGAAAACCTATGCCCAAGGCCACTACCCTACCCAGCAGGCACACAGCTCCCAACATCAGAAGAGAATCTGAAATGGACCTTCACCACCAGGAAGTTCCAGACCTCTGCAAGCCTCCAGAACAAAACCCAACACTTGCCTCAGGAGCATGCTCCAAACACCGTCACTGCCTGAAGAGTCAAATTTGGAGAAGAAAATATATCACACACTGTCTTCAGACAGCTCTCCTAATAGTAACTTGTCTTGCTCCAAGTTGACCCACTCCACTAATCTCATTTAACAAGTAGGGAACCAAAGAGTTCCCTACAAGGCTGGAAGCCTAATCAAATGGGAGGACTAAGTGCAGAGGATGACCATGCGGGTGGTCATCTAAGTGCAGAGGATGACCCCCTTACCCCTCCCAGGCCAGGGGCACTACAACCACCCAGAGCCCCTGTCTTCTGTGATCAAAAGAGGTGGCCTTGTGCCCTCCTTCACGTTGCTGCCTCTGCCACAAAAGCCAACCCATCATTTGTTTGCATAAACTGCGCAAAGATGCGTCTCTTCCTCTCAGTCGCCATCAACACCCTTTTTTCTTTTGCTTTGCAGTCTCCCTCTTCCTCTCTCCCAGGCAGCCAGTGCAGAGGAAGCTACAACCGGTCTGCACTGGGAACTCTCCTGGTATCCCCTGCCACAAGGAGTGCCATCAATTTACACTGTTCCTTTAAGACGTTATCTTTTAATTTGGTGCTCCCCCTTTCCCCTCCTCAACTAACTGATTTATTAGTTTACATCTCATAAATTGTAACCCCTCGCCTCCCCCTTCACCCTCCCAGATGCCATAAATCCCCTTCAGAGCCTTGACACCCTTCTGCATGTGGTGCAGCCCCCTGCCCCCCAAAGTCACCTCCGAGTCCCCAGGGAGTGCGGGGCTCATTTGCTGGGGGTTTGGTCTAGCTCGTCTCAGCAGCTAATCCCTTGGGTGGCTCCTGTCAGATTATTAATTAGCTAAAGCGGATCGGCCCTGGAACAACATGCGGTTGGACTTCAGATAAAACAGGACGGCAGAGGCTTGGCATGTAGTTGTTTAAAGGGACATTGTCCCTTTTTTCTCTTGCCTTCTCCTGGGATGGGAGGAAGGAGAGGAGGAGGAGACGGGCTACTTCCACAGCTGCTCGCAACCCCCAGCAGTTTGCCACCCTGGTCACAGGGCTGCGCTGCTCAGAGGGAAGTGAGCACAGGCCTGGAGGTGCAAAGGACAGGAGTGGCAGGCACCATCGCCACCCTCGCCCTGTGGCAGCTAAAGCTTTTCCAGATGTTGGAAAAGCTTTAGGAACCTGTTCAGAGGGATGCAGCACTCGGCTAGAGGGTCTCACTGCTCCTCGCTGCCACCTCCCCTCTGCCGTCCCTTGTCCACTCATTGCTCCCTACGGAAAACTTGGTATTTGCAACGACCCCAAGAAATGAGGCAAAGGCTGTTCCAAGGGGCCACTTTGAGAACAGGTATTTTAAACCAAAAGAAGCCATCCAGTTTGTGTGTGCAGGTTTTAAAGCCCCCTTTCTTATGCAGTGCAGCCTTCCTGGGCAGGATAAAGAGTGAGTGGTCTCATACACATTATACTGGAAAGCCTGCAAGAGCAAGCTGGAACAAGAGGCAGCATGACCGATGCTGGGGAGCAGCTCACCTCCTCACTCCCTTCCCACTTTGGATTGTTTTGACTCAAACCGATGAAGCTGAAATATCGAGTCACAACGGCACTAAACTTCATTACAAGCTCTTAACACAGATTACTTAATAAAAAACAGGCTGCTTTAATTGCTTTTCCTCCATTAGCATTTCTGGAGGAGAAATTCTGATTAATTTGAAGAGGCACATTTCCCCCACCCCTTGTGCTGGCCTGTGAACCAGACCTCCTTCCCACACCAGCCTTGTCCAGAAGAGCATCCCAGAGAGCAAATAGAGAGCCCAAATCCACGCGACTCTGAAAAACAAAGGGACTAAGGGCCTGGATGAACAGATGGGAGTAATGGAGTGAAGCAAACAAGGGAAAGAAAAATCTCCTCTCCTTTCTGGTGAACCCATAAAAAGTGGCACAGGGGAATGAGCAAGAAGTGGGTAGAAGAGAACAGGATAAAGGGACGATAGGTAGCATGGCAGGCTTCAAAGAGCAAGCCCAGAAGTTGCCAGGTGACTAATTTGCTGGGGTCCTGGGAAGCACCTTCACCTCTCTCTGCAGCTGGGAAAGGGGCGAGAGGCAGCTCTGCCAGGGGAACACCGTGTGGATTTTCAAAGTTTGGGTCAAAAGCCTGGGACCTCGGTGCTCTCCGCCTGCACCTGGAATGGTCCCTGTTCCTTGTTCAGGCCCTGCTTGGATAGCTGGTTCCAGGGGAGGGTAACTGGAATTTCCCCTTGGCTGGTCACCCCCAAGTTAGGAGTGCTGGGAAGTCAGGGAGAGGCAGGGGAAGCACCCCTCATGGCCCAGCAGCTCCCTCTGGGCTGGGAAAGCCAGGGATACAACAGTGTCACATGCAAAGGAAGGAGCCTCTTGCAGGGGAAAGCCAGAGCCCGGCTGCCTCGGGGAACAACAGGGCAGGCAGCAGCGCTGGGCTGTGCTGCTACAGTAGAAGATGCCAAGAAGCTCTCCTCACTCCATCCCCAAGACAGCTCTCTACCTTTATCCCTCCCTGTTTCAGGGATCGAGGATGTCCAGCTATCAGTTCCTCAAAGATCGGATGTCAGAGGACAAACACCCTCTGCCCCACACCACATGTGACCAGATCAGGTAGGATCTGCACTGCTCCACTACCAAATGGCCCCAGGGAAAACAAGTCTACCAAAACATTCCTCGCCTTTTGGGGCAATTGACTTCAGCTCCTGGCGTAACTAGCCCTGGTGAGGGAGGATGGCAACCAGGTTCGTGAGTAGGCTGTTCTCTAGGTCAGCACACTTCAGGGACATGGTAATCAGGTAGGAATTGCTCCCATGTGCCAACTCTTGTCAACCTTGCAACGCTTCGTGTTTTTCTTAAAGCCTGAGACCTTGCAAGTTGCATAAGATTTTTGTTTTGTACAACAATGTATGTATAGTGCTATCCCTCCCTCTGCTCCGTCTGCTCTCCCACTAGCAGGGCACAGCAACCTGAAATGCGATCTGTGTGCATCCTAAACACATAGAAACCTTGGTATTATTAAGTCTTATAATTGGGGGGAGGAGAGGAGTAGCTTTTGACTTCTGAAAGGACAAGGCTAGCAATATTGTTTGCTCATTTTACTTTCAAACTCACCTTAGTTTGTCCTCTCCTCTTTCCTCTTGTATGTTCTATTAATGTACAGCTAAGACAAACTCAGCAAGAATCACAAGACACTGGGACAGATCGTAAACTGCCCTGGCAAAAATCAGGATAGTTCTGCTGGCTGAAAATGCAGCTCTGATGCTTTACATCAGCAGATGGCTTACCTGTGGCTCTTAATGGTTAATATATAACTGCAGTAATAACAAAAAAAACCCCCAGCATTAACACATAATTTGTCAGAGGCAATATCCTAAAACAGTCTTTCCATATTCAGCTCAAGTAGTGAGATAAGCCTCACCTCCAGTACTGCCCTATGGGCTGAGCACCAGCTCTGGAATGAGCCCCCAATAGAAGACATCAGAGAACAGATCACATTCACTTTACAGTATTTGTTCATTTTTCAAATTTTTTGTTTTTATCAACAGATTTCTAAGAACTACACTTTGAACATGCATCTCCCTCAAACACTCGTGCATACTTAGCACTGATTGCTCCAAGTGCTTTCCAACCGGTTTTCCTTGAGGAACTCCAGCAGGTCAGCATCCCTGTTGGCTCCCGCTGGACAGCTGCCTGACGGACAGACAGATGGCCCCACATACAGTGCCTACCAGAGTTGAAAGTGTTCCTAAATGTTTAGTGGAAGCCTGCAAACTGGCAAAGCACTATTAACCTTTTCTTTTAGCTAGCTGTTTCATCAGGGTGCCACAGAATTGCTGCCTGCATCCCAGCTGAGAGAACTGCTGCTGGATCTAGTAAGGACAGGAAGAAATACTGTCAGATGGTTAAAGGAATCAGGAGATCTGGCTTCTCCTCCCAACTCTACTTCTGAGTCATTATTAGCATAAAATCAGGTTTGTTACATCAGTGAAGCTTGAGTAAATAAACCACGACTCATCACTGTGTTTTATTTTGCAATACCTCAGTGGGCTCCTCTCTACAAATAAACACTATTAATGCTCATTGCAATTGCAGGTATATGGGGAAGGAGAGTGATAAAAGCACCTAAACTGGTCTAAAACCTTTATGCAGAGCAGTAGGGCAAAATCACAGCTTTTTGAGGATATTGATTTTCACAGGACAGGCATTTAAAAAGAAGGCAACCCTTACCTGGGGAGACTAAAAGACAAATAAGTCGTGCCCACAGGTCTGACAGAGCTGATGGATAAGAAAGATTGGGAAACATCCTGATCCTCTTCTGAGGAGCCAAGCTGAAATCCTGACTCCACTGAGGTTTATGGCAAAACTCGTGCTTGCTTTAATAGCGCCAGGATTTAACCTCCATAAAGTTCAAGCGTGAAGACAGAAGCCTTAGGAAAGAGATGGCCACCTTCATCAGCAATGGCTCTAGGAGACTGAGAATACCATGAAGTCAGAAGAACAACTTAAGGTGGCAGGGAAAGCAAGGTCTGAACCCATGAAGGCCTGGCCCAGTCCTGTCTCCTCCACTACTGAACATCCTTTCTCCATCTGAGTTTTTGGGGCAGGCTGGTCTCCTGCATGACAGTCACCCAGGCAACTGTTGGCCCTCACTTAAGCACTGGGCCTCTTCAGGGCTAAGCTGCTCCGCATATCCGTACACATGAGCTCTGTGCTTGCACCTCACTGCACACAGGCTCTGTACTCAGAGCTCCTTCAATACCTGGGAGGGATCCTGCTCAGCTGATTTCCTCACTGCCAGAAAACCTCTTCAGCTTTTGCACCTCAGACAACTATTCTCTCTCATGTGGACGGTTGTAGGTGCCAAATTACTAGCTGCTGGGCATAGCAGGGCTTCTGAAAGGGCTTTGGGCTGTGCCTACCTTTCGTTCGAAACTAAATCATTCTGCGTCTCTCAAAAGCCTTGTAAGTGTTTCCTCCTGAAACCCTGGCATCAGGACCCTTCCCTGACCCTCTGAGCTTTTTCAACCTTAGATCCCATTGCCGGACTTGGCCCTCCATTAGGAGACTATATTGGCGTCTGCTGTTATCCAAGTGAGCAGGAGGTGCTAAGGACCTTGGTGGATCAGGCTTCAGTCCCACTCCCACACCAGATATGGTAAGGACAGCTATAAGGCCTGCCGAGCACATGATCCTCTTTCCCCTTCTTTGACTTCCCCCCATTCAGCTTTCCACAGCCGCCAACCAAACATCTGATCGAAGGCCCGGGGGAGGGAGTCAGAACTGTCCAGTCTGGTTATGAGTGAAGGTCATTGATCTAGCGCAGACCAGGGATGCGGAAAACAGGGGAGGGAGGAAAAAACCCTCAGAGAGAGAAAAGAGAGGGAGAGAAGCAGGCAGAGACAGCGCGCGAGTGAGCGCAGGGGAAGGCAGCGGAAGTGGCTGAAACACGGTTTCACACTCCAAGACCCAAGGGCTGTTGTCAACCCGTCCTTCATGCTCACATCTTGTCACACTAGAGGTCAGGTCTCCCAAGCGTTCCTGGAGAGCTGAGCTAGCCCATATGGCAGGCAATATGTTAACAATATGGATCAGCTGCTCGTCAGGGCCTGAGCAGATGGATGTGACAACCCTGCTCTTATCCCAGACAGGCTTTTAACATCCTCCCTCTCCTCAACTCAGCCATACCGGAAGAGCTCTGCCCAAGAACTGTTGCCTCCAGCCTAGGTGGACCATGGGGCCACAGGTCAGAACAGGCAGCATGGAAATGCCTGCCTTGCTTTATCTGGATGGAAGCAGGCAGGGTAGAGCTCCATTCAGACCAGTGCAGGCAGGAACCGGGCCAAACTTTTATCCAGTGAGAGCGTACTGTAAACGGAAAGACCTCGCTATAATCCAGATACGTGCTATTAACTCCCAGCCAGGGTGATACAGTAGATACTGTATTCAGATATATGTATATGGCATGTTACCACCAGATGCCACATGTTACAGTCTAGACTGAGTTTTGTAACTGCCTGGGAAAATTTTCTCTCACAGAACAAGTAATACATAAATAGATGTATATTTTAATGGGCAAGTTAAACTCCTCCTGGCAAAGGCAGGCAAGTTGATTTCATACACAGGCGGGTAAATTTCCACAATGATTTTGCAAGGCTGTTTCATATTCGCCAGCCGAGCTCAGGATCTGAGCCGTCAGGGCTGGCTGGGCTGGGCCAGCTGCAGTTCTGCAGAAGGCAGAGTTCCCACCTCGCTCCCTTAGCAATTGTACCTATGCAGTGATCCCAAGGATCCTTGCAAAAAAAAAAAAAATGCAGTCAGCCCAATTTAACCCCCAAATTTAGCTTTACTTTAGGATTGAAGCAAGGGGAAATATTTTGCAAATTCAAACACAGACAGAGCAGGTATTTCTAATCCTTTTCCCACATCTTTTTTAGCTTTTTTCTCCGCATAAAAGGCTACCCTTCATCAACTGAACAAGAAAACTCCCTCCAACCCTTATAGCTCTAGGACTAAACAACCAGCTTGTGCTTATAAACAGAGAGTGAAAAAGCAATCACAGCCTAGGGACGGGCTCTGGAGAACGTGCAAACAGCCTCTGTAGCCCAAAGTAAATTGAGCTTGTTTTGAAAGTAGAAGCCATACAACTTGCTCCAGGGCTGAAGACTGGAACACGGGGATTTCTAGTCCAGAGCATGAGCGATCGCAAAGCCACATGCCTGAAAGGCTAAATGCATCTCCTTCACTGAAGTGATGCTTGTAGAACTAAAGGGACCTCAGAAAACAGCTGGAGTCAAGGGAAATATTTCTATTGTCTCTCATGAGCTTCTGTCCCTCAGAAAACAGACCCAGAAGGACACTCAGCTTTGTACAGGCAATGCACCCAGTAGGTACTAGAAGGAGAAGGCAAACATCAAAAAGGATTACTGATCTGCAAGAACCTGAACCTTAAGGTTCACTTCAGCACTTAAGGAATTCGTGATCTATCAGTCTCCTCCTCTTGCCTTCTTGTCTCAGAGGTCCTGTCCTGCTCATCCGAGGTCCATGTCAGATGGACATGCAAGGCTTTCAATACCAGGAGCTACACCAGCAGAAACCTGTGAGAGGTGCCACAGGAAAAGCCCCTTGATGGAAAAATGGACCCAGAACCTATGCAGCAGCTTCCTCAGCAGAGTTTTCTCCCCCTGGATGATAGGCTTCTCTGGAGAGGCACATAAGGATGTTTGGCGGAAAATTCACCTGCTGCATTCAAACCTGAGAATTTGTATCTTATTTGGTAAAACCTCAAGGCTCTTCATGTTCCACTACCCTATTCCCTCGGGCAGGGCTCCAATTTGGGAAACTCTCTCGCCTCTGGAGGCTTGGGAAGGCGTGTGCCACTGCTCTAAAAGGGGACACAGGCACCAGAGCAGCCCACGCAGGGATAAAGGCCAGAGTTCCCTACATTAATAGTTCAAAACCAAGCTTTCCAAATAAAGCATGCCAGACCCTGGAGGAGTTTTAGCACTAGGAAGGTGTGGGAAGGCACAGTTCATCCATATCCCATCCTGAAGCATACTGTATTTACTGGCAGGTTTACTGAAAGCCCTCAGATCTGTAGGCTCTGGACACGTGGCAAACACTAAGCCCTGCTGAGCCTTAGAGGATCACAGCTGTTGCTCTTTAAGGTAGGACACTAAGAACATGAGTACATTCCCCCATGCCACACACACAGCCAGAGATGGACAGCGATAGCTGAAGCCCCAGACCAACATCTTACCCCTGTGACTTTTCTCGTCTTCCCTCTTGCTAAGGCAATACAGCCCATCCAACCTGATACTTCTAGTTCAGGTCTCAGCTGTACCTGTAACTCACAACAGCTTTGGATACACTGCTTTGCCCAAGTATCATTTATGGCACAGCAGCAAAAGACAGAGAACATGGTGACGCACAACCCCCACAGGGACTTCAGGTTGTTGATCTTCATTCAGGCATCATCACCATTTAATAGTGCCAACACAGTACAGAGATACCCCCCGACAAAACCTCTACCCGCTACAGAGCAGACATAACATTATACAAAGCCCAGACACAGTGAGGATCCTCAGCCCCTTCTATATGCAGCAGTACGGCAGTGCCACCAGGTACCTCCCAATTTCCCAAACCATTGAGAAGGAATACATTATCCCACTGTTGGTATCCTACAGCTGCTTTCTTCTAGGCCATGTTGTGCCATACCTTTTTTTTGTTGAGTGGCTGTGACGGGAGCCAAGCAGTGAAGAGAGTAAAATGGCTTTTAGAAACACAGAGTCCCACCCCCTCACAACCTTTCTGAGTTTCCCACCATGACCACAGACATCCTCAAACTCCTCTTCTTTTGTGAAACAAGTCAATCAGAAACTGTCCCACACAATACTTACCCAGGGGACTCCCATGCTAGCCTGTTCCGGCATACTACTTAGCTAATTGTTAATACTGCACACCAGCTCATTAGGAAGGAGGCTAAGAGAGGGAGCTGTTCAAACCAGCGCTTTGCTGTGTCAGCTGGGTGCCTATGTCTGTGCAAAAATGGGCAGCGATGTCAGGGATAAACCCAGTCCTACTTGTAAGCCAGCTCAAGACAAACCAACACCCCACCATGCATTTACCACCCAAACCAATGACTTTCAGCAGCTCTTCTAAACTTTATAGGCTAGAGATTTCCCAGGAACTGGAATGGAGCCTCTGGAGAGTCAAAATCACTCACTCCAGTCCTACTTCAGAGCAGACCATTTGATCACAGAACAAAAGCCAGTACCTTGCACTGAGAATTCACAGGCTTCAAGGTTCACTCCAGTGTACAAAGCCAGGAGAGAAGTCAGGTTCTTTGTTTTGGAGGTGGTCTCAGGTGAAGACAGTGTGAATTTGATGGCCTCCCTTCACTTGGTGAAGTCTCTTTGCCCTGAGGAGAGTTTCAAAAGGAAATGAATATTCCCTACTGAGCAGTACAAGAGCTCAGGTGAATCACGAGCATAAGCGATGACGCCGGCCTCAAATGCCACAGCCACCCACAGTCCTCAGCCCTTGGTCACACTCAACAGTCCAGCAAGGCAAGGCATTTCACGCAATGCCAAACACATTGCATCCCAGTCGTCTTCTCTGCCACATGTGGTGCTACCAACTCAAAAGTCAAGGTACAAACCACCTAGGTGACCATCCGGTGGGCCACACACTCCAACTTTCCCCAGAAAAAAATCCAGGTCAATCAGTTGCAGAAGCAGCCTACAGTACTAAGCCACTTATTGCAAAGAGCTTCCCCCCAAAGCCAGCTGAGCATTTCTGCACATGTGAGATATCATGGTGTTATCCCTCCTTTGTGGGGGAATCGTTCACTTGTGTTCATCTTACAACTACCAGTAGAACAGAGCTCTATCGTCAGTCTTGTACACCCCCACATCAAATGTAATTCTTCAGCCCCAAAGATGTTACAAATATAACCAGACAAGACAAAGGAAGAATTATTATTTCCAGTTTAGTGAGGCACACAGTAATTAAGTGACTTGTCAAAGGTCACTTGGCAAATCTGAGGCAGAATTGGGAACCGAAACTAAATCTCTCAAATTTTGGTCCAAGAGCTGGACAACAAAAGTCCCACTTCCCTTCCTGTGCTCCTTGGATGCACACTGCTACCTTTGCAACACGTTTTACCCTTCTCCACACTCTCCCTAGACAGTTAAGACAGTTCCCTTCCATTTCCTGCATTGGAGGAAATTAATAAATACACAGATTAAAAAGAACAAGAACTTTTACTTTACTTACAAAATTAAAAAATGTCCTAGGCTCCAACATTTGACAGAAGCTCAGAAGCTTCAGACTATTCTGTGAGGTGGGATTTGTAGACTGGAGGGTTTTGTTGGTGGTGTTTTTTTTAATTTCCATCAGACAAAAATAAAAGAAGCAAAACAAAAGAGGGTTGTTGAGATCAATTTGTGATAGGTGCCGGGCCAAAGAAAATGGAGCCAAAGAAGTCAGAACCCTGCAACCAGCAACCTTTGTGTCAATTTAAGCAAATATTGTGGCGTTTCCATGGCAATCCCTGTTTTGAATATCCACTACACTCACTTTTTAAAGGGCTTTTCCTGTTTGCGTTTCAACTTCAAAACCTGTAAATATTTTCAGCCTTAACACATCCCAACCTCCCCCAGCCTCTGAAATGAGATACTATCAAAGCTTTGACATGAAGTCTTCTGTCTGCAGTATCCCAAAGCTGTGAAAATTCACAGCAAAAGCAGGTTGGCAACCCACCACGGCTGGGGATAGCAGAAGCACGGCTGGACCTTTGTCCTGCTCTCAGCACAGTGTCAGCCTCTTTGCAGCAATAGGTACAGCAGCCCGTTCTTTTTCAAAACTGATGAGTGAAACGAGTCCTCGCAAACACACAGCACCGATAGCATCAGCCCAAGGCAAGGAGCATGCAGCAGGTGTTTTGCAAGCCTCCCTCCATCCCGCTTTGCCAGCTCAGGCCACCTCTGACCCGCTGCACCAGCCACGATTTCTGCTCGGAGCCTCTTCCTGTGACCTGCTCAGGGCCAGCTGCTCACACAGCCCCAGCACTGCCCCCCGGCCTGACCTGCGCTTCCCTCCCTTCCCTCTAACCTGAACTGAACTGAAGCTGTCAATCACAATGATTTATGCTATGCTGCGTCATGTGCAAGCGGGAACGAAGAAGAGTGGACTTTGTTCTCACTTGCAACCTGGGCTAGGGTGTAAATTCTCGAGCTTCCTCAGCAGCAGCTTGCAGGTACCTGCTGTATCACTCTGTCCTGCTCCACCAACAAAGAGCCCACTGGGGGAAGTCCTGGTGAGAGAAGCCCTGGTCAGGTGCTGGTATCAGCTGACAGATCCCAGCACCAGAAGCCTGGTGTTAACCTTCTCCCCGAAGCATAAAGCTGACCCTGCATCTAATGCTGCTTTTTTGCATGCATGGAGGGAGGTGCACAAAAACACCTTCTGCTGCGCTTCAGAGACATGTTGAGGACTTTCATCCCCAAGCCCCCAACTTCTAAAGCTTCAGCCTGTGCTGCCGGAGCGCCGCCCCTCCTGGCAGCCATGGGAGTGCACTGGTTAATTCTGAGTTTCCTGGCTGTGATGGATTTGTGCCAGGCCTCAAATGTTAGCTTAGTGTAATTTTTGGGAAGTCAATTTCCTTTGTTTTTTTTTTTTCCTTGGTTTTTTTTTGTTTTAGCTTTTTTCCTCTTTTCTTCTAAATTGAAAAGTAGAAGCATTTGAATGAGCGTCAGGACAGGGCCATCCATCTATCGGCTGTAGTTTCCCAAGGGCATTTTATAGGCACCATGGTACGTGCACAGAACAACCATGGAAACAAACACCAAGTGACTTCAAAAGCCGTTATGCTCAATGCCCACAGAGGCACCCTTGAGGAAGCGGTCCAGTCTCTCGCACAAACAACGTCACTCCTCAGTCCTGACCACCTCTGCCGCAAGACCAGGTGCTTCTGATACCACCAGCAGATGATGCATGATACCTGCTGTCCTGGCCAGCTTCCAGCTCAGGTAATTACATCCTACAGGAGTTTCAGCTGGATATTTTATCCCTTCTTCACTTCCGGCCCTTAGCTGCTGCACCAGGAGTTGCTAAAACCCTGTCCAGATCCACCCCGGACGTGAGTGTGTGCCAGGGGCTGGAGGAAATTCTGGGCATCCCTGCAGGTCTCAAGAGCCTGGTGCTACAGCAAACAACCTCCTCTAGAAACACACAACAACATACCTTCTTACATACATCTCATAATACCCCCACCTAAGAATGAGGTGCAGAGCTGGGAAAACAAAACGGGCCTGCCACACTGGGAACCAAGAATTTCTGGAGGCATGTGCTTAACGCTGCCCAATGGAGCAGTCATTTGGGACATGGACACCAGCTACTCTCCTTCCTTGAAGTGGAAACTCTCCTCCCATCATCTCACAGGCTCGGAGAAATTAAAACTTGCGGTGGCAGTGATGTAAGGCTAAAGCCACAGCCGCCAGTCTGCCTCAGCCAACGGCATCACATGTGGTGTTGAACGTACAGGAAAAGATGGGCCAGGCTTAGAGGACCCATGAGAACAATCCTAGCAGGGTTCATGACAGGCCAAATCAAAAGGTGAGGGTCTTCACTGTGTCTTTGAGCCCTCTCACCATGCTGCCACTAAAAAGCCATGAGCAGGAAACACTGGCAGGACAACACTGGATGCTCCCGCCAAACCCTGCCAACATGCATTTCAAAGTGCAGCCAAAGATGCGAGTCCCCCATCCTCCCGAGGGAGCTGTGCTTTGGCATTTGCCATAGCCACAAGAATTCAGAGCCCTTCGAAGCTGTCCAAGACATAAGGAGATGACCTGCTGACCCACTGTCCACTCAGGACAGCTCAGGAGTCCCCACGCTTGTAAGTGGGCTCTATCAAATCTCTGTTTTGTGCCCTCTTTGTCATCTTCTTTCAGAAGATTCTGGACCAGATCCTCACCTGGTGTAAAATCAGTGCAGTTTCGGTGGCTTCAGTGAAGTCATGCCAATTTAAACGAGTTGAGGATCCGGCCCTCCAAGTTACTGGAGTTGCCAGTTCTTCCTTTGGATAATCCTGAGGGTGATTTCACAGCAAGCAGCAGCACAGGCCCAGCCAGACTGGCAGGATCAGCTGCGCTTTTCTACCCCCCACGAGTAGGGCGGTCTGTGGCAGAGTCCCTACTGTGAGACCCTGCTGGAGCAACACTGGGTGTATCATCATCTGCTTCTTTTACTGTGTTTCCTTCTCTCTGTTGTTTAATGAGAGATAGATACAGCGCTGAGTAAATTACTCTAGGGTTTGGATCCAGGTTTTCTAATTGCTCTTACCAGGGGAGCTCTTGCCTTTCAGGGCACAGTGTCACACACCACACTGAGTACCCATACTTGCCATGCATTTGGAGGGTGTGCAGGAGCAGAGCTGGTCACGTGTCCAGCAGCAAAATCCAACCAGGTTGGGTCTTTGCTTCCTACTGTGAAAATGGACAACGCAGATCTGGTCTCCCCCTCCCTCCAATCCCACCAGCCTCTACTCCAAGGAAGGTAAAGAGCCCATCACTTCCTGGCAGCTGCTGAGTGAGCAGCTACAAATCCCTCCCTTGTCCCCAGTTCCACTATTGTCCTGCCATCTATCTGCACCACGTCTCACTGTTAGGGAAGCAGGCAACACAGGCGCAGGGAATGTGGCACAGCTTCAGCAGGCACTGGGTGCGCAAGAACTTTCTGTGCTCTGCCCTCACAAGTCCTTCGCTATCCCCCCCAGAGCAATTTTCTAGGCAACAGCGTGGTTGCATTCCCTCCCCTATCTCCTAATAAATATCATGCTAAGCAAGATGAGTATCTTCTTCCCAGACCAAGCAGCGTGACCCACTTTCTGAATCAGGGCAGATGCAATTGGGCCCTGGAGTGCTGGACCCCTCCCAAAGCAGAGAGATTTTGTAACAATTACAGCAAGAAGCAGAAGGAATAGAAAAGTAATAAGTGATCAAAGAGTGCAGTGGTGGAGCTGAAGCTGTGGGGTAATTACTACTCCTTGCCATCCTACGCTCTGGCATTTTCCTAGGACACCAAAGCAAGAGCCACGTGCACATTCACACAACATCTCTCTTCCACTGCCCTACATTCCTCAAAAGTAACAGGTCCAATTTCAAATTCTGGCTAATGGCTCAGATAAGACAACTGCTGCCCTCCCTGCACACCCACCCTGATTTTTCCCCTTCTCTTTTCCTTTCCCCACAGCAGAGCAGGAACAAAGTATTCAAATTCTAGCAGTGCAAATCCCCCCCTCCAGCAGACATACACATATGTACATCCTACCCTGGTCCCAGTGACAGCCTTAAGGCTTTCAAAAAGGCAGCTGTGCCCCGGGCATCCCAGCACTGACATCTGGCTCGTGTGCCAACCTCCAGCTGTCCGTGAGCCCCACTTCCAGAAGTGTTACCGGCTCTGCCTCCTTGTCCCCCTAAACCTCTCCCGACACAGAGCTTAAAGACCTGCTGTTCATAGGGGGGAGGTCTGAGCTGTGGTCCTTTATAGGTGTGGTAAAACAAAAAGCCCCTGCAAAAGACTTGTGCTTTGGGCCAAACTCTGCCTGGCTTGCTAGCCACACAGCAGAGAGAGGAGGTGGCTGGATCCTGATCCCAGCAGTGCTACTCTCAGTTTAGAGATGCTCCATTTTTCCAAGGAACAGCTCTGTACTTTCCCAGATGTAGCTGGGATCAGACTATGACCCAATGGGCACGGAAAACAATTAAAAGGAGGTGGGGTGAGTGTCAGTAATGCTCTCATTGCTTGAACCCGCAAATAAAACTTCCCTCCCAGAGGACTGCAAGCCTCCATGGCCAAAAGTGTATAGAAAATCCCATACCAAAGAGTACAATGTGCCATGATGTGCCTCTGTCCAAACTGGCTCCTGTACTGTGCTCAGCTCTGGGGCACCCAAACCCACGAGTCTCTGTGCCCAACGGGTACCGGGAGGCCCACCAAAGAGTCACTCATTCATCTCAGTCGCCTCCCCTGAAAAGCACAACAGGCAAGCTGCCTGAGTCTTACAGCAGCACCCCAGCAGCTCCAAATGAGACAAGACCCCCATACCAGGGATACACAGACAGCAAAAGACAGCACTTGCCTCAGAGCAAGTCTGACAGACAGACGAGCGACGGGCAGGGAAAGGAGCAGAGCTGCCATCGCTCACCCAGGAGCTCAGAGCTGGCACTGGCTTTCAAACCCAAGACTTCTCCCCTGCTCACTGCCTGCCCACTGGAACAAACCACCATCAAGACAATAGCACAGAAATACACGCTAATGGGTGCTTTGACCAGCACAAACAGTTGCCTTCATTGTCTGACATGGTGAGATGAGGCAAAAGTAACTTTTAAAGGATTTCCATGGTGATTTTTCTTCCTAGTTAAATAAAAGAATTAAAAGAAACAGAAAAAGAAAACCCTTTCACCCAAACTTCAGAGATAAAAAAGGGGTAAAAAATCTTCATCTTAATTCAAAATCCTATTTGATGTGTCGTGGCATGAAAATGTTTTTCACTGCATTTTTTCAGTGTGATCTCATGCACCCTGCAAACGGGGTACGCCCAAAACACCAGGTATTTTATGGGACACAAACAGAGCGCAAACATACACAATTAAAAAAAAAAATGGGATTGGTAAATATTTAAATTAATCAGAGCTGGCATCTGTGCAGCCTCCCCTCCCAGAGAGGGGGATGTTTGCAGCTTTGAAAAAATAAAAGTGAATAACATGACCTTTTCCTTCATGTTTGTTAGCTCACTGCAGTTTGGTGGGTTGGAGCAGCTGAGGCACCTCCCAAAACGAAGTCCAGCAAGTGCAGCCGGGGCTCCTCTCCTCCCTGCCTGGCACCAGGGGCTTGGGGCTAGCTCCAGAGCTGGTGGGGACGGAGCTGGCTGGGGGAGTTGCTCCAACCTGTTTGCTGTCTCACTCCATAATGCATGGGTTTTGTTGTGTTTTTTTTTTTCTTTTCAGTTTAATTGTTGGAGGAGTTTATGAAGCTGTTTGCCAAAAAACAATCGACTCCAGGGAGCCAGCTTACACAAAAAGGGTGTGTCGCTCGAGCGAGGCCATGAAGCCATGGAAACCACCACCTTTTGCATTTGCCCAGGTGAAGCCAAAGCTTTGTGGATGGCTTGTGAAATCAGCAGAGATCTGCAAGGAAGTGAAACACGTACATGCAAGTGTGCATTAAGCAGTCACAAAGGTGGCCCCGTCCACCAGCACCTAAATCTCCCATAAGCAAGGTGAATGCTCGCACTTTAGTAATGCTGATTTTGTTTGAAAGGTCACACAAACACACCAGAGAATGCACGAGGCGTTTTGCACGCAGCCGAACAGTGTGCACAGCCGGAGCGCTTGTGCTTCTCCAGATCGGCAGTGTGGGCAATGGCACAAGCAGAGACGGTTCTGCCCCTGCAGCACACACACACGCAGATGTGCAAGCTGGCTAAACTCCCTGCCAAATGGCCACATGACCAGACAAATGGGAATCTGCACACATGTGTGAATAAAAGGCACCACCACAACACATGCAAATGTCTCAAAAGCAGAGATCACGCCTTGGGTGTTTGTTCTGACCCACAGGAGGAAAGCTGGCAGCGATGGCAGGCAGGGGGATTGGTGAGGGTAGAAGGGGTGTCTCCCCGGGCCGGTCTGCAGCAGCGTGGCACAAGGACGGTGCCATGCAGGACCCCATGTCCAGATGCAGGAGAGAAACTGGGGGGGATGTTTGTCTTGCAAGCTGGCGTGTGAAGGCGGGTGGCTGGAGAGGGACCCTGGCTGCATTCTTCTCAATCTTAGAAAAGAAAACAGAGAATTCCTCAGAAGCACTGGCTGCCAGCCTGACTGACAGAAAAAAAACCCAGGAACAAAGCGCAGAGAAGGGATTTTAAAGCCACCCAGCTCCTGTGAACGTCTGCTCCAGGACTCTCCTGCTACCACCGGGAAAGGGAAGAGTGCTCTGAACTGCAGCTCTTTTGAAAGAGGTAACATCCATTATTCCCCACTTTCAGCTGCTGAAAGCGTGCTGATGACATTTCAGGTTACAGGATTTCATCCACTCTGGTGGAATACAGTCAGAGAAGTGAGCACAGGATAAAGCCTTACCAGGCCATCTCCTGCAGATAAGCACAGAGCATTGTGTGGCATACAGTACAACCTCGAAAAGCTGAACAGGCACAGAAACTCCACAAGAACGAAGTTCCACAATCATCCTCAAAATCAGAACTGGCCAGAGCCAGCAAGGAGCCAGATCTCTCTTCCTCTGGTTTGACTTCAGTCTGCCACATTAGCAGTGGGATGACTCAATCCTGGCGCTTCTCTTACCTGGAGTCAAAGGTCCCTGACCACAAACCACATCAAGAATCAGCTCCTGCACTCGATGAAGCCTCGAGAGAGGAGTACAGACCCCTCAACATAGAAGAGATGAGGGCAGCGATGTTTCTCTTGGTGCAGGGAAGCAGGGAAACCTTTGAAAGCCCATCACTACTTTTATGATTCACTATTCACTCCCACGCATATGTTTACACCAGATCCACATTTGTCTCCAAACGCAATGACCTGGCCTTTTCCCATTCACAGCCCCTTGTTTTCCCCTTTTGTTAGAGAATCCCAAGGTAGGTGCCAGCCAGACACCCGTCAAGTACTGTTTAACTGGAAGGTCCCCAGGGCCACCTCCCAGCAAAGGCAGAGCATGTGGCATCAGCCAGGACGTGGGAACAGCACCCAGTTGCTCCAGCCACCACCGCCTCCACATCTGGGCTGTCCCTAGGCATAGTCCATGGCCACTGCAGAGCTTGCTGCTCCCCAAGGGCAGCTTCCAGAGGCAAGGGGAGCTCCCTGGACAGGCGCTCCCCCAAGAAGGACCACAGGAAGGGCCCAGCAAGCCCATGAAGCAGGCAAGTGCCGGTAAGGCTTGGTGCGTCAGCCTTTCTGGCATCGACCTCCCAAACTCATTCAAATATTTCCCTTTTTTTTTTAATTTAATGTTCCCTATAATTCATCTGTCCCAAAAGATAATCAATAGAGGCCGTAATGAAAATTTGAGCCATATTTTATGATCCGCTGCAGGAGAAAGGGCCACATCAGCAGGACTAGCCTTGGCTTCCAGCATCATTTCTGTGTGCGTTCGCCTGCTTGCTGGCCAGATTCCCCCCTCCACCTGTCTGAGGCTGCTGACAGGGGCAGCCCCTCCAAGAGAAACTCCCGCCCTTCCCTCCTACTTCAAACAGCAGCTGCTCAAGCCGCAGTTGAAGACGTACATGTGGGGAAAAGGGAAGTTCCTACAGAGTGCGAAGGGCCCTGACCCAGCAGCCTTGGGGAACCTCCCAAACATCCCTCAACTTCTAAGCTCTGAAACAAATCCTATGGCCCTCAACCAGACCCTGGGGGGAATACAATGATCATGTTGCAGGATCTGAAGGGTTATTTCTACCCTTCACAGTAATTCCCTAATCCTTGGCACTGCCTCTCAGTCAAGCTGAGGTTCGCGCTCCTCTTCTCCCAAACATCACCCAAGAGTGAGGGCAGTCATTCATGGGGGCAGAAGAGGGCTTTGCCCAGGAACTGCGAAAGTCTAGAGCCTGCCATATGCTGCAGTCTGCAGTCTTTCAGGGCTCCTGCCATCGACAGCAAAGACCAAAGAAGCACTTTTGGGCTCCCAGGTTCAAGAGCAGCAACACAGTTACGTACGAGAGATCAGGGTTGGCTCAGTACCCTCCACTTCCAAACACTGAACATTAGCAGCCACAGGAGCACTCAGACTCCAGCAAAATGCTCATCTCTTCTCTCTCCTGTGCACCAAGGACTGTCATCTGGGTCTCAGTATTAGTCCTACAGGTACATTCAAGCTTTTGAATGGTCTGAAAACAGGGATGTGGAATCCCACTTTTGTTCAGTACCACTGGAAAAACAAGGGGGAAAAACAGTTCCAGGAGCCTAAAGCACATTTTCACTTCTTAAATATCCATGTCCAGTCACTAGGACTGTGCTCCTCCACACCCATCTAGTCCAAGGGGAACCTCAGGCAATCCCACCTACCTCTCTTTATTCCTTTTAGGCACAAATATTACAACTGCTCCCTAATTCATCCATCTTACTATAGTATATATTAATTTAGGAGCTGCGCTGACCTTACTTCCCCAGGTGGGTAGTGGCAAGGAGGCGCAACCACATCTCAGTGCCAGCCTCCACATGCTGCTGTGTGTTTTTCATTCCACATTATAAATCCCACAGCACTTTCAAGCACCTTCATCTATTCTCCTGGCACACACCTAGCAGGTTTGTTGTTTTTGCACATGCACACGGACGCAGCCAGGGCTGAAACGAAGGCAAAAGCCTCAGTCCTGTTCCCGGAACCCTTCTCCACCTCAGATTCCCAGCAGCGGGTCCCCTGTCCTCCCTCTAAAGGCTGGAGCATATTTCATTGCCTGAAGCTGCCGCATCCGCAGGGAGCCGGAGGTAACAAAACCGTCTTTGATTTGGCCAAGGGAAAAATATCAGAAGTGAAAGGCCGGAGTGAGGAATTTATAACAGCAGCTAAGGCAGCAAAAATACAAGCGCCTGACCAGAAGCTGCCCTCCTGCTCAGCATGTCATGTCGTTCAGCTTCCCATGTGTCTTGGAGGGGCAGGATGTTGCAGAGAGCACAGCCAGAAACCACCAATTTTCTACACACACGAGCGTACTGAGACCCCTGCTAAACAGCACTCAGCCCTGAGGCATAAGCTGGAAAGCCAAGAAGCCTCTGCTCACCCAGAGGTGCAGGTGGTGATCTCATATTATCTTACTGCTTGAGACTGTTGCCTTTTCTTTTCAAAAGTGATGTAGCAGCATTGTGCAGGTATATTGGTGATACTCTACCTCCCAAGGTAGAAAATGCTCTCTGTCCTGGACTGGCAGCCTGAATCCTCGTAACCAGTGGTCTGCAAGAGCAATAGCCAAATATTTCCTCCTTTCTTTTCTCTTGGAAACTTAAAAATCAACCATCTTTGTTTAAAAAATACAACACAATATTCAACTTAATTGTTGCTTCCAATACATAACTAAGGTGACAGATTTGCAAGATGTGTGACAGAAGGACTGTGAATCCAGAGGACATGGGTGAGCAGCTTCGTGCTTTAAACTCATACAGGAAAGGGGACTGAAATCCCAAGCACGACTAGGAAAGCACTGCGGTCTCTGAAGCCCCATGTCACAATCACATACAGCCATCCTCCTTTTTTGGAGCTGACCTTTTTTTGTGCTGCCAACAAAGTAGGCCTTGTACTGATACAGATACCTGCCTACAAGAAACTTAGGGAAAAGCATGCAGGGATGTAACATGGTTGTTGCAGTCACTGCTAACTTGCCCCAGATTTGAACTGGTGACCCTTACTAATATCATCCAGTCCCTTGATATCCTCAGGGAGCAATCAGCACATTTTATTAACCCAGCCAATTTTAGAAGTGCATACGCAGTATTCTAGTTACTTGTTACAATTATGCATTATAGGTCCATTTCATACATATGCTTATGCTGAAGTGATGTGCAGTACTTTAAGACCGTTATAATGCCATCAGACCAACTGCATGAGGATCACGGGGCTGAACGAGCTCTGGCTTTCTCAGAGCACAGAGCATACCCAGTGTCTACAGACGTCACATACTCTAACCTAACAGAAAGCCTCAGAGATCCCCACAACCAAATCCATTTTTTAAAATGACATGTTTCCACCTATTGGTCCCCAGAGTGAACTAATTGCTTTTGCTAGTTTTAAAAGCCAGAGTTATTTCACTGAAAAAAATGAGCAAGTGCATGGGAACTCAGAGACGTCCTTAGATTTCTGACGTAAAATCATCATATATGCAGACATATTTGTTGCCCAAACAGCCAAACTTCCAGCTTTACTGCATGACATGCCACGCCACAGGGGAATTCTTCACTTCACAGTGAAGGTGGGAAAACAAGGAGTTAAAGTAACCTGACCAAACTCAAATAGCAATTTAGAGCTAGGAGAAGATAAGATTTCTGTCTGTGCTCTAACCACCAGGTTATCCCCTTCTTTGCTAAGTAAACTTCTCATTCTAAGGGGAGACTGCTATTTCCACTTAAAGAGTGGTGTTTTGTTTTGTGTTTTTTTAAATTGCCTTTTTTTTTTACGTTTTATTTATTTTTTTAAAGATGACACTCTACAACAGGGAAGCTGCTCGGCAGGGGGTCAATCCAGGACTGTGCTTAGGTTACTATCTGGTTCAGAAAAAGACTCACTAGGAAGATGGCCAGCAAGAACTGAAGCATTTTTCTGCATCCTGAAATAGCAAGACAGTCCGAGTCTACCACCCCTGCAAACACACACCTACAAGTTCAGATGCCCTGTAGACAAAATTGCCCAGAATCCAGTTCCAGACCTACCTGCTCTGGTGTACAGGTTGGATAGTCATTTACAGTCCAGAACAAACTATTTACAGACAATACAAATGTACAAATTATGTATAGTAACAAAATCCCAAAAAATCCCAGACAAAAATTAAATTAGAGGAACAAACTTTTCAGAGATGATAACTAGAGGAAAAAAGTGTATGTCTCTTCAGAAATCTGTACTTACCTGTAGCAGGAAGCAACCATACATTCTGGGTGCAGAAGCACATCTGGGGACATGCTCATCACATAGTTCTTGTGAAAACCAGTCCTCACTGTTGAGCAGAAACCCAATGGGAAGCAAGAAATCCCTACTTCTTTCTAGGTAAAAGCAGTTCAGCCCCACCATTTGCTGGGAAAGTTTTAGGTGAGATTCCTTTTCCCAGCTCTGAGTGAATTGCTTTTTACTCTGATGAAGCTCACCTCTCTTTCAAAGGAACCACAGCTGAAGGTGACCATTGCTAACATTTTTATTATCCTTTTATGAACGTGTTAACCTTAATTCATAAATGCTCTACAGAGCGAATTTCCTTGTATTTTGTTTTTCATACTTGATTAACAGTATTCCAGAAACATGGATTTTTAAAATGTGCATAAGAAGTTACCTCATATTAACTTGTACTGGTTTAATGCAGAGCTACCTCTCTTATTTTTATTTGGATTTTGTAGAAATTTGTTACTAATTAATTTGAACTGAGCCAAAATAATTGTTACCATGCAGGCTATCAGTTTAACTACCACATCTCAAGTTAAACAGGTATAAATGTTTTATACATAAAAGGCTTTAGATTATATAATACAAACACATCTTCTACTTTCTCCCTTTTTTCACCACTTACATTGCAGATTTCCTTTGGGAATTGATGTGTTGGACAGTGGGAAAAAAAGCCAGTTGCACTGTGCACTTGGAGGTCTCTGTTGCCATGTTTACAATGCACATGAAGTTTGGAAAATTTGCTTAAAGTAAGCACTTTCTTCCCCAGTTCATTTTTTAATGGATGTTTTCCTTTCAAGATTCTTATTTATAAAGATCCTCTTTTGTTTTCCAAAACCTAGACTTTATGGAGGAAACATCCTGCCCTCAAATCATCATTTCCAGGCAAAGGAAAGCTGCTTAAGATGTTACCTGCTTATTGCGCACACATACCTCTACACAGAGATTCTTAATCTTCACCCACCCAAGATTAAGGCAATGCAAATTATGAAATCGATACCAATACAGACAGCAACATGCATTAGAGTTTCAATGTTTTTGTTATATTTTTTCCTAAACTATTAAAGCAGTATGATTTTAATGTGATTGTTGTTTGTGCAATACAAATTCTCTGTTGTTTGATGCTATGAGTACTTATGCAAATGCCCCATTTTCCTTAGAGAAACCCTTCCTTTGACACCTCATGTGAGCAAAGAAAATATTTGAGTGTTTGCGAGATGAGGATCCATTTATATTTAAGGCTCCATTACTGATCAGGAGGCAAAGAGTGTCCTTAAGGTGGATATAAATTATAGTTATACTAATTTTAAGGCCCTCAGTCTCTGTCCTAGTGATGTAGCAGAAGAGCTTTTGAATAAAGGAGATTCTTCTCTCACAGCAGTTTCAGTTCTTTTCTTTCATTAATCAAAACCTCTCATATATATATATATATGTTTTCTCTCTATATGCATGTCTGAATACCTCTTTGAGGTTTAACACTCCTGCACCTAAGATTCAAACATAACAAATCAAAAATCATTTTGCAAGCAACTACAACAGGCATTTCCAGAAGTTACATCACATAACAAGTCATGCAATTAAACTTTAATGAAAAAATAAAAACAAAAACACCAAGCAGCCCCTAGTGCTTGTTTTGTCTTTCAAACAATCTATCATAAAAAAGCAGGATGTTAAAATGGAAGAACCTCTGACTAAAGCTGTGCTGTAAACAGTTTTTTCCTAATGAATTCCACCTCTTTACTCCACTGAATCAGCAGAGCCGGATGGAATTTCTCTCCTCTCTTCCTTCTCTCTGTATAAAAGGATGTACTGCTGATAAAACTAGTAACCCATGAAGATCACTTCCCCGAGGTGAGATGCCTCCTGCCAGCATTTCTGCTCTCAGGAGGTTATAGTCTAACACCCTTCTTCCTCCCCAAGATGCAGCGCCTTGCTCTCCAAGCTGGCCCCTTGAAACCAGCAGGACCTTCGGTATTGTAATGTGAGAGCTGGTGCAGGCAGGAATAATAGAATATGTCTTACGGCAACTAGAAATGTTCATGCACATGCGTATTTGTCTTATAAAAAGTACAGACCCAGTTCTTCCGAATTTCTAAGCACCTGCAGCTTTGAGAGGCTTCTGCTGGAGTTGTAAGTCTTAAACACCTCTCCAAAACGGGTGCCTGAACTTCGACATTCTGCTCCTGTTTTTCAATCTCACCCTCTGCTTTTATTTTTCCACACCTGCAAATGGTATCCCTTTAAAATCAAACCTTTTATTTCATGTCTGCTGAGATCATATCATTTGATGAAAGGTAACTGTGGTTTACACGAGGACAAGAGAACAGAAAGGGGTTGTCATTTCCAAAATATTGTTAGGAAAGGCAAGAAGGAAGCAGAAGGGTCACAGTTGGACCATGAAAACCACTAAGGCCCCGGACTAGAAGAGACAAATACGCAGAAACACTTGAGCTGTTCCACTGGCTCCAGTTCATTCACGGCTGCAGAAACAGGACTTAGCACAGCGAGAAGTAAATTCAAGCTTGTACAAAGTTTGACAACTCCAGCCTTCCTGTACCTCTTACAATTTTTTTCCTAATGTTTGGATTTTTGTATTTTCTACGGTGTGTTAACAAAACCAAATCTGAAATCAAGATAAATTTTAGAATGTTTGATGTAATTTATTTGTCACCATTTATTTTTCCCACTGTAGCTCTTTTGGACAGTGACATAACCAGTTTGTTTAAGGCTTTAGTTTTCTTGAGCTAGCCCTGTAAACCACAATATCTGGACTCTAGATACTGCAGAGGGAGCCTGAAATAAATTTAAAATTGAAGTCAGTAAAAGGCATAAGCAAAAAAATAAATTGGGAAAGTGTCTTGGTCATATTTTTGTCTTTGAGAATTCTTTCCCTGTTTGTGTAATAAAGAAAAGTTTGGTCTAATCAGTAACGTCATTCTTTCCCCTACCTGCTAAAAGAGATTTCAGTTTTTAACTAAGGCTGAGTTTCCTTAATGTATTTAAATGATTTTCAGTGAAACCTACATTTGGAAAGTTTGGGGTTTTTTTTACAGTTCACTGTACTGTATTATGAAATCAAAGATCTGTCTACAAGAAAAGAATATTATCTCATAGTTACAAAGCACCTTTCCTCCCCAAGTGTTTCATGGTAAGGTGAGGTCCGTGCCATGGAAATGCAGCCAGCCACCTCTGAACAGGCAGGAGAAGACAGCATAGTCTGGTCAGCAGGAGGTGGGAACACAGCTTTGGTCAAAGGCAAAGGCACAGATTCCCACTGCTGAGTGAAATTTCCTCCTGTGCAGGGAGTCAGCTTATCCTTACAGACACCAGTTCAGGGACACTCATAAATTATAAAATAATAAAAAAAGAGAAGCCCTAAAATCTCGTGACTATCTGCAGACAACTGCCAGTGCCATATAACTACTTTATAGTTTGGGGCAAAATCTAGGGGCCCGTCCTATAGGAAAGAAACATGAGTAACCCATTTAGTCATTAGAATAAACATCAATTTATGTGAGAAGGCAGTCAGATCTTTCATTCTCAAAAGTGTCCCAAGGAAGAGCTGCAAGAAAGATACAGGGTAGCTCCTGGTTTTTAAGACAAATGAGAAAGACAGCCCAAGCGAGAATCAAAATGGTAGTCATCAGAGGATGAGGAATCCCAGCCTGCCGCTCTGACCACATCTCCATGCCATCCCTTAGCATAAGACACTGCCAGGCGCAAGGCTAAGCACAGCAAAATCATACTGATCCTGGCTTTTAAAATGTTTTTGGTTTAGAGGCTAGAACCTGGCAAAGTCTCGCCCTGTACGGATTTGCCACTCTCCAGAGCTTGGAAAGACTACTGTCCTTTCCCTGTGCTTCTTCCAAGACCATGCATGAACCTCTTGCCTCCCTCACACCACTGAATGTACTGGGGTTTCTCCTCTATGCACCAGATTGCTTCCCCCAGCTCCAAACCAGCCACAGGTAAAAACGGGGCAACAAATTTGGTCAAGGTGTAGCAGATTGCCGTAACAGCAAAGCACTGAGCAGTGCTATTCTGTAGCTTAAATTAAGACCTAGCTCCAGCATGCCATCTCACCCATTTAGCATGAACAGAGGAGAAGAGATCCCATCAAACAGGAGCTGGGCTGGGCTATGAAATCTGGGATTAGACATCTGGAAAACCATCTGAGAAAGCAAGCTTGGGAAGGCAGTGGGGGACTGAATACCTTATCCTCCCTGTCTGGTAAACACTTCCAGCCATCTCAGTGCACTCGCTACGCATCCTCCCAACCTCAGGTGTGCGACAGGCATGTAGAGACACAACCTGCCGATGACAGCAAGGAAGAGAGACACGAGGAAGGACTGGGAGAGCAGGACAAATGAAACGAGGCAGACAAAGACCAGAAGGCAGGTGACAGATACAGCAGTGCCAGACAGCAGAAGCGGCAAACTGGAATCTGTAAACAAGTATCTCAACGTCCTGCAGGAAGCCACATTCCACCTTGAACCAGAGAGCAAACCTGGGAGCCCCAAACTCTGGGTGCAGGTGTGCGGTAAGTCCTCAACTGGGAAGGACTGGCTAGTAGTCATACCAAGCGAAACAGTCTCTTTCAGAGACCAAACACAGCCACAGAACAGCTCTACTAACTCGAGAAGAGTTTTAAACACTAACCTAGCTCTCTAGGTTAGAAAGCATTTCCTGTTTGCAGTCCAGAGCTTTCCAGTCTCCTTGAGGATGAACAGTGATGAGTCCAAAACACTAGTCTGATAACGAAACAGAAAAAGAGAGAAAGCTTGTGGGCCTGGGGGTTCCCACGACTGCCTTAGCTGAGCAGTTCTTCCTGCCTGGAGCCAGGAAGACTTGCACAGGGAGATCAAACCTGCCTTGCAAAGTCCCAAATCCAAGTCATGCAAATTCCATCCTTCCTCCAAGCACTGATACCAACACAGGGACTCTGACTTCATCACATGGATGAAGGAAATGGAAAAAGGAGGGGGGGACCTTACTGCCTACACACACATACGCACACCCCACCTCAGGCAATAGAGGGGGTGTGAATAATGGAGCAGGTTCAGCAGCCAACAGCGTTCAGGGTCGAGTTAGTAATCCTCTTTTTCCATTTCCGTTTGCTATTTGATGTAATTATAGTTTTTGATTGAAATCCACCCGGAGCGTAACCCCTCTGCTTAATGCACTGCTTAAATCCTTGGGTACACAACCACGCTGCTCCCCAGACTCGCCTGGAATAGGAAACCATTTCAATGCCAAAAATAAGTCTTTGCTTTCTTTGGTAACGCCCTCAGTCTTGGCTCAGCCTCTGTTACACCCACCAAAGGAGAAGGGCAGAGAGTTTAAGAGGGCTGCCTGATACCACCCATGGGCTAGTGGCTTTATGCTAGAAGTTGAACCTGCAAGAGGGTTTAAAAAGTTTGGAGGCTTTCTTTAAAACCCAGATGCCAAGAGAGGTTGCACAACAGTAGGAACACAGGACCTGGAGCCTGGCCTCAACTTTCCCAGTGGATTTGCTGCTATCTGAACCATAAATAGTAACAAGCCGAAGCTCCATCCTGCCTTCGCGTGGGGTGAACAGTGGTTTCTGTCCTGAAAGGCCTCTTGAGGATAAAACTAATAGATGATATTCATAATCCGAAGGAGCTGGGAGGTCTACCTCTCTGTAAAATCAGATTGCCGGAGCTGGTTTTTCCTCTCCAGCTCACTCTGCACCACTTGGCCAAGAATGCAGGGCAACAGCTAGACCAGTAGGCCAGACACCAAATGAGTACATTAGCAATTACATCCCACAGAAGGAGCAGCCCACAGCAGTGTGACTGGGCTGGCAGCAAAATCACTAATACTTGTGGACAGAAACTGCCTAGGAATAAGCAATGTTTCAGGTGCCCATTAGTCCACTGGATATCAGAAGGAAGAGGTTTCTCTGAGGACTTCACACCCAGATCAGTACCTCACTCACTGTACAAAAACCTGATGTGGGTTGGGGAGGTATGTAATACATAGACTTGCTCCAAACAAGCAACCCATCCTATGAGGTGGAGCTAGATCATCTCAGGACAATGAACGAAGGTACAATTTCACTCAAGATTCAGGAAAAAAGCATTAATTCTCCTATACAGGAGAAACTCAGAATGGTTCTCTTCATGCTAGTATTGCTTGAAGACCAAGGTATGTGCAAGGTGAACATGATTAGAAAATACTAACTCAAAGCCTTCCCCAGCAGGGGAATGGGACCTCTGGGATTTGACAAAAGTGATGTTACAACTCCTGTTCCACACCTTTGTTTGCACAAGGAGAATGAAGCCCTCAAAGTTACCCTGTGAGATTTTCAGACCTGTTGCAGAAACCCAGAAAAGTCTGGGAAAGCTGATAAGCTTTGGATGCTTCTATACCCTGAGACACCTGCCTCCAAGAGGCATGCAGCCAACTCAGTGCAGGACCTTTGGAACCAAACATGGCTCTCTGGACCCGATTCTGTGTGGCTTGTCCTTTACAGCATCATTTACATCAAGGCCAAGCAGCGGCAAAACGGTGCGATCAGAACAGCACTGTTATGAACAACTTTATGAAGGTGAAAGGGACCAGATAATCTGCCCATCCCTTTCCATTTCATGCCAAAGAGGAGACCTGAGTGAAGGAGGAGGTCGCTGAACCAGCCTCTCGGGCTGGAGGCACCTTCGCTGGCAGCACCGTGACTCAGCAGTGAATCAGAGGCAGGCTGTGCCTGGCTGCCGGATGGGCCGGGCTACAGCAGGAAGATGAAGACAGCAAAGCAAGAGAAAGAGAGAAGTATAGGCAACATGGGAAGTGGGGGTCCCCTGGGCCAGAAAGCAAAACCTGCCCAAGGCTTCCACACTTCTAGGAACTCTCTGTCATCGACAGCATCTGTTAATCAGCTGAGCCCCAATTACTGGCGCCTCCTTCACCAGCAGGAACTGTATAGCCAGCATGGGGCACAATGCACCGTGCCCACTGGCACATCTGCTGCCTTGTTCTGCCCCTTCTTGACACTCACAACAGCTGAAGCAGCTCATCAGCAGAAACCTGCTTTTCAAACAGCTCTCCCCAATCTGCTCCAGCCCTTCCTCTCAGTGGGCCCAGGCAGTCAGTTTTTTCTCTCTCCTCATCAGATATCTCCGTCTCTCTGAAATATTCAGATGATTTGGTTTTGTTCTCTTCTCCCCCACATCAAATCCTTCCCCTGCTTGTGGAAGCAGTGGATTTCACCCAGGCACAGGAGGCTAATTTACACCCTTCAGGGTTTAAAATAGCAGTGGCGTAAATGAAAAGTCCAATTTCTTCAAATTTGCATTGTAAAACCATCCTTCAACTTCCTTGAAATAAATTTTACTATTTTATTAGTGCAAACAAAATGGTAATAAAACACTAATACAGCGCCTTGTATCCAGGGGAAGAGCTAAAATTAACATAGACCGAGCAGTGTTTGCTATTACATTCAATTACCTTTTTACTTGAGATTTACATTCTCATCCCCTTAATCTCCATAGTGGTAGCTTTGAAATCGTTCCCCACAGTCATTCCTGCGTCTGGAATGGACGGCAGGAAAGCCGCTCACTTGCCACCACCACTCCTGCTGCCAGCACCCCCGTGCCAGCCTCTTCCCTCGAGACCCCTGGGCAAGTTTCCCCAGAGCATCTCCGGAGAGCCTCAGCAGCAAGTGCATTCACCTTCCTCTGTTAGTCTCACTCAGGCCTTAATTTCTAAACTCCAGACAAATACACTTGCAGCAAAAATACATCCTATGTTCCATAGTTGCTTTCCAGCTGGCTCTGGAAACCATTCCTTAATTCTCAGCTACAAGCCGTGTTACAGGCAAGTTTTATTATCTCCATTGTACAGATACAAAAACTAACGCAAAGACTGAGGACCAAAGTCTGAATGCAGCAGCTCCCAGTGTAAATCTGGAATAGCGTATTTTGTAGTGGAAGTATTCCAGCTCTTGCCTGGAACTCACTGAATTCATACTCTGCTCTGGAGTTATTTAACTGGGATCATGTCCTGCAACCCAGGCGTCCCAGATCCACAGGCTTACCAGTACATTCAGGAAAAGAGCAGCTCCAGGACTGTCTGATGAAACTCATGAGAGAACCTGCACTGAAAGAAAGGACGCTACGGATACAAATCCCAGTAAATGCAATACAGGGAATCCATTTCCCCAGTATCAGGGGAAAAGTTTTCACTAGCAGCATCTTTGGATGCTTTCTTCTAATATACTAGGCATGTCAGTGATTTTGGCCATTATCAGAAGAATGGCAAGCCTTCGATAAGACACTGCAGGAAAGTGCCGCATTGGTCCAGCTCCATGCAGTGACTTCGATTCTCTGCTCTTCTTCCTTTTCATGTACTAAATGTTGGACACCTCCCCTCTTACAAGCCAAGTCAAAACATTTAACCTTTCTTTGGAGAGCATGGCCAGCACCTGCCTTACAGGTGATACCCACAATTTTGTTCACTAATTTTGATACAACACTTTGTGATACCAAAATGAGATAACAGAGACTAATTAAGCACTATGTAATATCTTTCTACTCTGGCCAAGAAAAGACTCAACAGCCTTTCATCCCAGCCTGCTCACTACCCAGCTATTCCAACATTACAGGACTACTACACCACTGAACAGAGTCATAGCTAAGGACAAGTAAAGGGCAGTTTGGGAAGGTGCTAGCCAGCATCCTAGGGAAGAGCATCTCCTGAGAGAAACAGATCGCTTGAGTGTCGCCCAAGCCCAGCCCAGCTGTACTGAACGTACAACACATGGACCACATGCAAGTGCCTGATAGAGAGAGCCGTCACTGCCTGTTTGGATGGGAAAACACTTCTAACTGCTCTAACCAAGTTCCAGGCAGCCCAGGGGCGCTGCGTGGCCCTGATCGCACCTCAAGCACCAATGAACTGGCTGTAATGACTCTGCTGAAACCCAACCCCACCAGAATCCATTTTGTCCCATATAGCACAAGGTCACTCTAATTTCTAGTGCCCCTTGGGCAGCTATCCCACAGCTCCCAATTCTTCTTTTGAAAGAAGAACATTGCAGGTGATTCAGCAAAAGAACAAGAACCTGCTGGTCAGAGAGTTTTCCCGTGACAGGGAGGTCCATGTGCTAGCACTTGGTGGTAATCGGGAGTCCTCTAGGCAGTATCCCTGACAGCTGCCTTCAAGGTCCTCTTCCTTTTCTCATCAACAAAACCTTCTGGTTTCTGCATTTTAATCCATGGCTTGCGTGCCTATCCCCTAAACTGCTCATCTGTCTCTCCTCCTGGATAGCACGGTCCTTCATCCTTCCCCTCTAGCCATCTTGATCTTCGTGGCTAGAGGGGAAGCATCACGCAAAGCATCAGTCCGTAGGATACCCCTAGAATAAATGATAAATCCTCCCCATCCAAACAACAAATGTGTCCCCAGGAAACCTTTCATCTGTCCACCTTCTAGACGGCAGCACACAAAGGCCCTTGTGCAAACAAAATTATCACAAGGCACCTGAGCAAAACAAAAACCCCCAAACAATAAAGAGTAGGAAGAAGAAACCTGTGCAGTAGCACAGGGCTGAGGTTGGTTTCAGCTGGTCTTCTGCCCCTTTTTTCTGTTCTCTTTGCCCCGCTCCCCTGAACAAAGGAAGTTTGTTGTCAGGCTCAAACATTTCCTGGGCCTTGTCCGAGTTCCACCTTGTTTTCTTTTTCTCTTCTCCCCACCCTGTACAAATAAAAGCAAAAACGAACTGGCACCACCTGTGATGAAAGGACAACTAAATGCAGAATTTTATCTTTTCTTTCTTTTCTCCCTCCTCCTTTTTCCCTTTTTCTTGGCCAGAAGTTTTGGGCAAAGGACAAAAGGTATTGTTGGATAAGCACAATTCCAGTGGCTGAGTCACGCTAAGACACTAAAGCGCTGGCTGCTGATGGGGTAAAGTAAGCCAAGCTGCTGCTTCACTAAATGCAGTGAAAATGCCAGCAGCACCACTGCAAGCTCTGCCAGCCCCAAAGCACAAGGGGTAACAGAAGATTCTCATAGTAAGAAAAGGTGCAAAGAAATCAAATAAAATCCTGGTACAAATATCTTCACCTAAGAAATCTCAGGAGGAAAGACTGTCACACAGAAGAGACTGGGTGGGCTCCTCCCTTAAGACTGTAAAGGTTGTGAAGGTCATAGTAAAGACAGTTACGATCCTTACTTACGATAACGGAAGGCTAAGATGCCTTCTTCAGTTCTCCATCCAGGCCTACTTCTTTGATTTCATGACAAAAGTCAGACCCACAGCTGGTCAGTCCTGTAAGCGGTCTCCCCCCCGGCGCAAGTGTAAGCTCTTTGAGGCAGGGAGCTCACATTGCTCTTGCAGCCCCCAGCACAACCAAAGGGACGGGGGGCTTCCAGGCGCTACCACGATGCAGATAATCATCAACCCATTTCTGGCTGCAAATTAAATGGTGCCCCAAGCGGGCACTTGCTCAGAGCACATTCAAAAGCACGCTGTAGACCCTGCAACTCAATGGTGCATTTGGGGGAGCTGGAGCACTGGCTGTTTGTTTATTTTATGGTGCACTTTGGTCTCTCTCAGTTGCACTGTTATCCTACACCTGTTCGCTCCCCTTTCTCCGGGCTGATAACAGACAGTACGTTGTGCGGAGCAGGGGCCTGGCCCAGCTCTTTTTGTTTTTAATGAGACACGTGTATGTGTATTTTGTTCCAGACTATCAATACTCAGGGTCAAGGAAGAGGCAGAAAATTTCACTCAACAGGCATAATCAGTTCAGCAGAATGATGTGGAGCAAGGTCCTGAAATGGATCTAAAGAGGACAAACGTCTTTGTTGATCAACCCTCCCTAGGGCAAATCCCGCTTCCCCCCAGTGCAGCACGTTTCGTTTTGGAACCCACCCTCACACAGGGTGTCACACTGCTGCTAAGTTTCTTTAATGCAGACATAGGCCTGGCCCCTTTCAACAGTTCTGGCATCTTTTCATGGCAGACCCCATGACACACGGAGGCGGCTGAGAACAAGGAATCATGCTTTTCCAGGAACAGGGAATCCAGATTTTCTGGTTTATAAATTTTCCCATCTGGATTTGTTTTGCTGTTCATAGGGTAGATCACCAGAGATAAGGAAAGAAAAGTAAAGAAATATCAGAGCAGTGGCAGCCCCGACGGGCTCAGATGAATTTCTTGCATGTCACAATCTCCTGTTTGGGCAGAAATTTGAATGCATTTTCCAGCAGCAACACAGATAAACTGGCATCTCCCCCAGAGGCTGTTTCAGTTCTGCTGCTGCCTAAGGGTTCTGTGACGTAGGAACTGAGGAGCTTGGACATGCCCGCTCTCAAGACTGTCTCTGTAAGGACATGGTAACTTCTCTGCCACTTGCATGGCAAAAATTAAAATCAGCTGAGACTTCTTACCATGAAGCCCATTAGAACAGCCTATAGACAAGCAGGTTATTACTTGAAACAGCTGCAATGAAAGACTGTGTTGGGAAAATCCTGCACAAGCTCCCAAACGGCATAGGAAGGAATGAGTAGGTCGTCTCCACGTAACAGAACCAGTAGCTTCACCTCTCCTCCACGGCACAGGGCCTGTTGGAGCCTGTTGTCTGGGGAAGAATCCCCCAGAATCGCAGCCAGATGGTCTGGGAACAGATTTCCCAAGCCTTACCAAGCTGCCCCCCTGCTCTCAGGTAACAACAGGCCATACCGGACCTGCTGGGGCTGCTCTTCCCACCTCTGCAGCCTAGTCCCAAGGCTCTGAACTGGCTTCCAATGCCACTGGCTGTCCAGGTACGGAAAGGCACTTGTGGACTAGAGCAGATAGGGGCCTGGACCCTGAAGATTACCGTAGGTAAGAGCAACCTGAGGAGTGGAACCAAGGGGCCAGGGTCTGCGATGCTGTGTACATTTGTCCTCCCCTGCCACCCCTAAGCCAGGCTGCTGAATTTACACAGCAAGGACAACTTGGTAAAGACAGTGCGGCGGCTGTCAGCTGGGAGCCTCTGCACACTAAGCTCCTGGTTAAATGTTTTCATCAAAACCAGAGCGAGAAAGTGCAGAGCAAACACCACCAATTAGAGGCTGGGATGAAGCGTTCCTGCCAGCAGATCTGGTGAGAGGGGCATGAGTCACCTTAACTCTTTGGGAGCCAGAGCCAGCACAACTCCACAGGGGAGAGGAGGAAGATGGGAGAGGAAACCTCTCACAAACCTTTCACTTGCATCCACTCATTTTCATTTATTTGTAGGAAGTTGAATTCAGGAGTGAACACTCGCCGTGTTCGGAGCCATGTTATCCCCATAACCTCTGCCCTCACCATTCCCGTACCTGGAGGAGCCTGAACCAGGCAACACACCCACTCCAGTGAAGATGGTCATGAGCTGGTTCAGAGAGCCGGACAGCAGCCCAGGGCAGAGGCTGCCAGCTGCACACTGAGGAGGTCTGGGGTTGGCCATCCCTCAAGCCATCTCTACCTTCCAAGTCCATTCCAGCAAACAGAAAATATTACATCAGTTTTGCTGAAGGCTAAGGTGTCAATGAGAGTGACATGGCAGTACTCAATGCCTCATTCCAAGATAAAAAGATTTGTCTTGGACAAAACACTTCCCTATCAGAAACATGATGAAATGTAGCCAGCAGTAAGAGGGGACCTGGGATCAGGATCAGGCAGGTATGCCCCTCTTCCCCTAGACTGCTTCTGCCTAGCTGCTGTTAATTGTCCAATTTCTGAACATATAAGAGGTGATCAAAATTTAACTGCGTACTTAGGCTAAATTCCCTTTCAATGCAAGTAACACACTTCCGTTTGCGGCAGGATTCAGTGCCGACAAGCCAAAAGTTCAGCTTTCTAGGAGCATCAAACATTGCAACATTACAGCTGTTCAGGTCCCTTCCACAGAAACAAACCCTGAAGTCAGAACTATGCTTTTGCTCTCAGTCACTCAAGCAAACACCCACTGACTCCACCTCAGCACAGGACTCTGCAGACACTGCAGGAAAGGGCCCCAGACTGCATATGGACCAAATCCTGCCCACCTGCTACACAATCCAGCAGAGACAGCGTTGCTGTGACAGGCGGCATTTTGGAAGCTTTCTGCAAGGGAGTCTCCCCCAGCCAAGCTTCCTGTCTTGAGGTGATGGACATTAACAGGCACAGGGGCAGTGGACCTGCTGCTATGGAGATCAAGAGGCATTCACCCAAGGCAGGGAAGCTAAAAGCTAAGAAAGGATAAATTAACACAGCAGCTCATATTGGTGAGATCCCTTTCAATCTAGGGCACAGTAGGGCTATGCATAGTGCGGACCAGGATCTGGCCCTCCAGTTACATATGCCCAAAGCTGGGGCCCCCAGAAGTTGTGAATTTCAAGCATACCACAACTACTGGAGCAGACAGTTTCAGATCCTGCTGAGCCAGCTTGTGGCTGTATTCAAAATTGAGCAAATTTACAGCTGTAAGCTGGGAGTTTATACAACCCGTAACTTGTTAGGGATGGCTGACCAAGCCAGAACGATCGCTCCCCAGCCGACAGAGCTCTTATTGGTTAGACCTTTGAGCGCCTGGTAGATTTTATTATTTCTCTTTCTCTTTTTCTTTTGCATTGGTGGGGGGGTTAGGAAAGGAAACACCTATTTTTGTTCCTTTCCTCACCAAAGATAAACTGAAATTAAAGCTCAGGTCCAATCCACCATGGATTCCTCAGCATATCAGCTGGCGACTGTAGCACACCCAGTGACCATCTCCTTGGACAAGGCTGCCGTACTTTTCTCACTCTGTGCAGAGTCTTGCAATGGGAATAGCTCCACAGGATTCAATGTATTATCACCAGAGCTGGCAAGACTACTCTCATGCTGGCCCCTTTTGCGTGGACACTTCCCTCCCCATTCGTACCAGACCCCACAAATGCTACTCTGCTCCAGCCTGGGCTGCAAGAAAATGTGGTCCGAGTTGTCTGAGTTTAGTGTAGCAAATACAATGCCCTGTGAAGACCCTCCTACCGTCTCTTTTGCAAGGATAAACAGCTGGAGCAGTATCAGACCTGAAGTGATCTGAACCTGGATTCACAAACAGCAACACAAGGAGTCTGCCAAGTAACGGGCAGGCAGCAGGCAGTGAGTGTAAAGCACGACTCCAGGAGCCCTCTGATGGGAACAAAATCAGCATGATTCACTGTGCCTGCAAGTATGAAAGCTGTCGAGTCCGAGGAAAGCACAGGGCTTGCCTGCACGTAACAGCCTCAACCTAAAATCCTCTATTTTTATTACAGCATGGTCCCAGTTCTTCTCTGAAAGGCATTTTCAGCAGGAAACCCAAACACAATCCAACTGCAACAAGGCTGGACGAAGGGCTAGGGGGCTCTCCTGGGACTCACTTTCCTGTGTGACCACATACAAGACAAGGACAGTCACATCAGGTTCAACGACACACACATTCGTGAGCATGAGGTGCTCAAGCATGATGAGAGAGACATATACCTACCTCAGTCATTACACAGTTGCAGGCACTCCATTCACTGCCCTGGGAGGATGCAGTTTTTCTAGGACATGGCTAAGGAGCATTAAGAGGTCTCCCCTTTACCCTCTACTCCATCCTGAATACGTAACAGCCCAGAACATCAATAGTTTACATGAGTTAAAGAGCCAGCTGAGGCTTTAGGGACTCACTCAGGCAGGATAAAACACCCTTTAGTACCCAGCCACCATGTAAGAAAATTAAGTAAATGGGGACCTTTGGTGAAGTCTTAAACAGGAGACTGAAAAAGGAGAAATTTCCTCTATCCCTGCTCTGTGAGCAGGGATCACACTGCCTGCTGCCGCTCCCACAGTTTAAAATACTTAAGTCCTCCAAGGTGCAGCTTAATTTTCTTTTTTAAAAAAGAAAAGTGTCAGTCTAATTAGATAAATCCTCCAAGCACGTGGCCTGGAGTTCGTCATGGAAATTAACCTCCTTGAAAGATCACAGTGACTGAAATAAGAAACTGTGTGTTTTGGCATAGTGCAGTGAAATGGGAGATGCAGGCTGCATTTCATACACCTTCCCTTTCATAAACCTGCCGCGTTTCATATCTGCCCTACTGGCCCTTAGCTCGGCACCAAGACTTTATCTCCGAATGCCTGTTTGCAAATCGCTGCTGAGAGGTTACAATAACCCCTGGGAGAGATTTTGCTGGCTCACCAGTGTGAAAGGACACTGCTCCCCTGGTGTAAAGCTGGGCCAGCCTGAGGCACTGGTGGAGGGAGGGGCTCGTCACCAGCAGCCCTACAGAGAGGATGTTCTGCAGACACAGCCACCATGGGGAAGCAGCCAGGCTGGGAGCTGTTTGCCAGCCTTGGAGCTGTTTTGCCAGCCTCATCATGCAACACACAGACAAGCATGATTCTGTGCAGCCCTCGCTCTCACTGGCACGGGGATGGGCTGAGCGGGACAGGAGGAAGATACCTTGAAGCCACAGGCTGCGATCACATAGCTCAGTTTGCATTTATGCCAGCTACGTTCCTATCTTTTCATTTAGAAGGCTCTACCTATCCACATCAGTGTAGGGCTGGGAGGCATACTGCGTAGGAATAAAAAGCCGTGGTCCCATTGCTACTGGAAGCAAAAGCAAAACCAGGAAAGAAAAGAACTAGCTTACAAGCAAGAGTCAACTGCCATCCCTACCTTCAAGTCAAAGTCGGGACCAGAACCAGGCTATTTTGTACTTTCAGGAAACACAGGCCAGTCGACTTTTCTCCCAGCCCACTGGACAAACTTGTGCTAGGGTCACACTCTCAACATTCGTTCCACAAGGACTACTGCAGGCCTCTCCTGAGTGACATTACACAACGCATTTTAGCACATAACCGAAATAAGACCCCTTTCACAGCTCTAAATAGTCCTTCCCCATCAAGGGGATGTAAGAATTCTCTTTCCAAGCTTTCCAGTTCACACTGTCCTTTCAAAGGATAGTATCCAAAACTAAAAAGCCCCTGAAAAATCTGTAGAGTTCATCTACCTCCTTCCTTCCAAAGTCTGATGGATGCTGGTATGCGTGACACTGTGCTGCACCCCCAGCACTGGGACCAGCCTTGCCAGCTGACTTTGCACGCAGAAGGATCAGGACCAGCCTCACAGACCAACTCTGAGGTGACTTGTCGTATTGTCATTGAAATGACAAGCCCTATGGCTCAGGATCTGGAAGCAACCTATTTTGTTTCAAAACAGCATCACTGGTGGCAGAACAAAAATAGGATACCTTCTGGAGAGAAAACTACCCCAAAATGCCATGGCGGGCAAGGAGCCAAAGGCCCCAAACAACTGACAGTTCTGCAAATGCAGACCCTTTCCTACAGCACTTATTACACATGAGGCCTCCGCAGCTGGATGGCTCTAGAGCTCGCCCCGGGAGTACAGACTCTTGTACCTCTGGGTCCTATTCTAGACCAGCTCAATCACGCATGAAAGGTATTAGCTGACACCTCATCAACAGCCATTGGACAGAGTGAGCGTGAGGGGTTGCAGGCAGATCCCTCAGTACAAGAGCCCATGCCTCCTTGCTACAACTCATTAGCCGTCTCAGGAAAGAGTTCAAAAGACAGACGACACACAAAACCTGCATTTGTGTTTTCTACTGCTCCCTCCAGCTCAGGGTTGAAGCATGCTGGAAAGACACTACCAGAGAAACTAGGATGAACTCAGCCCTAATACAGTTTCTTAGCAGTTCTCTGCCAAGTACAGGCAAGCCCCACAGTTCCATTACTAATAACTTAATACCTAATAATATTACCAGTGTAACACTTAACCTTGAAGCCAAGCACCTGGACCCAGAAAAATCAGCATTTAGCAAGACTTCCAGCTCATTGTATTTGGCTTCTCCTGCCAACTGATCAAAACTCAGCATCCACAACTCCTTCCACCTGCTCCAAGGTACTCGGAGTCATTTAAAAAAAAAGGTAAAGCTCCTACTTCAGTCAGAAGCTATGGGCTGAACCAGAGAGACAACACAGACTGCAGGAGGAAAAAAAAAAATTTGAGTGCTATTCTACCTCCCTCTTTAGGCTTTGGATGCATTAGGCAAATTCTCAATTCCAGCAGTCCCTTCTGCCTGCAACTGGACTTGAGGTAAGAGACCAGAAAGAAGGGCCAGTGGGCATCACTGAAGGCTCAGCATCTTCCATTACACATCAGCACAGTAAGAAGGGCTCTGCCAACCCCGAAATGTTTTTTTCCAAAAGGAACACGCACACCCTTTAAAACAGGTATGGTGAAATCCGTCTGGAGAGGGAAAGACTCAGCAACGCAGGCAGGTTCCTGACTCCTTATCATCAGAGCAAGCAGCTCAGCCCCTGAATTCACTCCATCGGTGTCCTCTTTCTTACTGCTACCCAGGCTCCAATCCTCCAACGCGATTGCAGACACACTGCCAAGGAGGTCGCACGATATCTGAATCCACGACGGATTCGAAGACATCTCCATGTTTTGCTGTCAGCCTGAAGTTTGAATAAAGGAGCCCACCAGAAAGAGTGAATGAACGTCTCTGGCAGCTGCCTTACAGAGCCATGCCTGTACTTTAAGCCACCTAGTGTCCGAGCTGCGCACGGGTGCATCCTCCCCTTGCAAGGAAAGGTGCGGGGAGGCAGATGCTTCAGGCAATTCAGGGAAAGAGAAGGAGTTGTGACATCCAACAAGACTGAAACGGGAAGGAGCTAAGCACAGGGTGTGCACGTTGAGAAGCGAGCGAGGTATCACCCCGAGCTGAGAAAGCAGGCGCCAAACCGGTGGCACGGCAAAGCCCAATACCCCACCCTGGGGCACTGTTCCCCCTCAGGGAGCAAGACCCTTTAGCACAGGTTGAAGAAGGGAGGACAGCAGACTTGTTCCTCAAACCAAAGTCTGTCAGAGAGCATCACCATTAGAGGCCAATATTTCAGCCCCAAGGTCCAGCTGGGTTGCTTACCATCTCTGGGATGCAAACTTGGAGACAACTTTCCCCGGCACAGGCCTGTGAAACAAAACCGAAGCGCCCCAGGGCCACAAGCCCTACTAACCCATGCCCACTCCCTTAAAAACCACTTTCATCCACATCTCCTCTCCTGCCCCCGCAGTAGCCCCCTCCTCTTCGCTCTCTTTCTCTGTGTCCTCGAGACTCCTCTCACCTTGAGGAGTGTTAGGATTACCCAGCATTTACACTCAATGCTCCTCTTTATTCCTTAAGACTTATTAAGAATGATAATGAGCTCCAAAGCAGTGACACGTCTCTCTCTCTCCCCCTCTGTCGCGCTCTCTCTCTCTCTCTCTCTACGTGCCTTTTCCGTCAAAGGCACACAGGACAAATCCGACCAAAAAAAAAAAACCCTGACAATATGGATCAAGGACACATGAGGATTTATATTCTACAAATCCAGCCTTTTTTGTTTTTATTATTTCTACTCAAATTCTACCCTTTCCTCCTCTTACTCGTATTCTCCCCCCTCTACCCCAACCCTCTCGGACTTTGAATGAGAAAGAAGAAGAAGAACAGGAGAAGAAAGCTGCTTGCCTGGAAAACCTCGTTAATGTGGAGCTCTTAAACGGTTGATTAATTTTAGCAAAATTTACGATGTGCTCTTGCTTTTCTTTGAAGCTGCAGTCTTATATACCAAAAGCAACTTAACTTTAAGATCCCTTTTGCAAGCCCACTGCCCCCTAATTCTTGGATGCCCTATTTAGGTACACAAATATATAGGGGAGAAATACTGTAGCAGAGCATGGAAGCAGTCGCACTGCCGGGTGCTCAAAGTGGTTCGATTCAAATCCCTTTAGCGCAGCCTAATAATCACAACCTGAAAACTCCCAACTTCTAGCTATTTAACTTCCCATAAAGATTAAAAAAATCACTAGTCAGTCCTTCAGAACCAAAAGGAAACAGGGAAACATAAACACCAATTCCAAGAGAAGTCTCTCCAAGTTAGATCTGCTCACGCCACAGAAACGCCAGGCTCTCGGCTGCATTAGAAACATCAGGTTCTCCCAAAGCCACCTTTAAACCAGCTACGCTTCGCCAGAGGGAAAAACTGAACCTAAGGAAATGTAATATACAGATTTATACATATCCTGAACTATCTTTCAATATTTCAGTCGTCTCCCCAGCTTCCTCCTACCCAGTATTTGCTTTTATTCTTTGTCTCCCTCTGCTAGACTCTGTTTTTCTGATATAGACATCAGGAGGTTAAGGGCTCAATTATCAAGTCTGTTGAATCCTCAGCTTCACGTTACTTAGGGGGTTCTCTGTTGCTCTTCGGAAACTACACTGCAAAATCTCCTTCCTTCTTGGCTTTTCTTTTTCCTAACTTCTAATGCCTGTTTCCGACACACCCCTACGTGTGAACCCACAAATCTATTTGGAGTAAACGGAGAGAAACCGTGAATTGCTTTGGGAGACAGAAACATTAATAAAAATAACCCTAAGAGTGCCTAGCCAGACTGAACCTGAAGCATTCACAATCTTGAAACCTAAAGTAACATCCACATGGAATTTACAAAATATGATTCGAGTGGTTCTAATTAGCCCCAGTCTGTGGAAAAATTGGAAGGAAGCGGCTCTTTGATTAATGTTACAAACCAGAAAGGAAACAGATTTTAGAAGTTAAAGTAGCAGCATTGTGGAATACTGAATCATTACCAGCATACATTTATGATACCTGCTTCAATCAGATGGCTTGGGGTTTTGTTTTTAGGGTTTTTTCCTTTTTACTTTAAGAAAAAAAGGAAGACAGGATGCAAGTAAAAGCTTTTGTTTATGGAAGTGTGCGGCGCTTTTATCTCCCAAGGAATTTATATAGCTGGACTGTGTATAAATCCTTCTGAAAATGAAATTAGCAAAAACAAAACAGGGGTGAAGGTGCTGGGGGCGGGGGGGGGAGAAGAAAATCACCACCTCAGTAAATCATAGTGGATAACCAGCCCCTGGCTTGGACAGATAGCAAATTCAGCTTGAGGAGGAAGAAACAGAGTTGGAAAGGGAAAGGACAAGATTCATACCTGCAGCAAACTCCTTGCAAAAATGGGGGACTATTTTTAATAAGCTTCTGAAAGTCACTGTGCAAGTTTGCTTGGGCTTGAAAAGAAAAAGGAAATAAGTTTTTTTTTTTCCAGCTAACTTGATTGTTTTGGGTGGAGCTCAAGCGTGTGTGTATATATGCTGTATATAAAAATGAATTACTAATTCTTTCCTGGAAACTGTTTGAATTACAATCTGCAAGATACAAAAACACACCTTTATTTTAACACTGATTTTAATACAGATAGAATGGGGGGGGCGGGGGGATAGCAAGGGAAACATCTTTTCCCAGTACACAGCAAAACCCTTAAGCAAGAATAATACCTCCCCACACATATACACACAGAGACACGCACACACTTTGCTCAGCTGTACAACCACCAACTGAACTCCAGCTTTCAGTGGCTTTTCCCTGTACCAAGGCTTCGCTCTGAAACTGCAAGAATGACAACGTCATGTGTGTGGAAAGCTGACACTTGGAGCTTTTAAAAAGAAATGAGGAAAAATAAGCTGTTGACTTCTTGGTTAAAGTATTTTCTTGTTCTAACTCATGTTTCTATGTCACTGGGCTAAAAAAAAAAAAAAAAAAAAAAAGAGGGAGAGAGAGATATGACTTTCCTTGAATGATCTGTTTAACCTAAGCCAGAGGAAAAAAAAAAGAAGTCATTAATTACTTATGTGAGCTATTGCTTCTGAAAGACAATAAACCTGCCTGGTCGCCATGGATATGACATATTTGCTCTGAAAACAACACAATAATTAGCAAAGGGGAAAGATACAAGGAGAATATGCAAACTCCTGAGTTTAAAGCCATAGTGTTTCCTTTTTTCCCCCCTCCTCTTTTTACTTGTCAGAGTCAATTCTGTTTGCAATTCAAATCAAACAAATAAACAGAATATTTACAAAAAATGTTTAAATGCTTCACCACACTATGAATCACAAAAAAAAAAAAAAGGGAGAAGAATTAACATGGGAAAAAGATAAAGTCTAGTATGGACAGGTCATAAACCACCTAGGTGTTTTCCATATACGTGTATATGTATCTCTATGGGAAATGTAAATGTATATAGGCATACACACACAAACATATATGAGTTATAAGGGTTACATGCACTATTTCCTCTAGGATTATTCTTTTATTTTTAAGATTAGTATAGAAGCATACAGAGAGGAAAAAGGTCTCTGTTTTAGGGAGTGGAAACATTTTGAAGATACACCAAGAGAAAGTACAACAAGGGGTTTTTCTACTGTGTTAAACACGCATCGTGCTGGTAGTATTTTCTTTGCAAACCTTTTAACTTTTCTCCAGAAGATGAGCAAAAAACCACAATTGGTGTGCACCGTGCGTCAGCCTGATCAACGCACCAGCTTAGCATGAGTTCTCAAATTTTAAGCATAAAAAAATAATTCCTTCTCTCACCTCAATTACTTTTTATAAAGTGATATTACACTGAATCACATGTAATAATGCAATGGTTAAGTTAAGAAATAATGAAAACTGAGTTATATGCAGAGAGACTTCTCTGAAATAATTTATAAATGTTGCAGGGAAAATGTTTTTTAGATTTCTCTCTCATTAAGATGAGACAAAGACTATTAAAACCTTCTCTAATGCGGTAGCTTTCTGGATTCTGACCTTCCACATTTAGAAACCAAGTAATAAAAACACCCTAACAAGCACTTTATCTTTAGAGATATTTGACTTTGAACTTATTTTAACATTAAAAAGACTTGGGAGGTATAAAAATAACAATATAGTTGCCACAAGTTTCTGTTGTTGTTGTTGTTGTTTTCACTGCTAAAAAAAAATCTTTAGAACAAAATAAGCAGATTAAGGAAACATCCCCCTAATTTAACTGGCTCTTTTTCTTTTTTTTTTTTTTTAAACAATAGTTTTTAGCTGGACTCTTTGATCTTGAAAGGGTTCTGCTATCTTGTGTGATGAGGGGGGAAAAATGATCTGTTTTAAATGATGATGCAAAAAAAGGATCAAAGCCCTGACTTTCTGTTAGCCATAATAAGCTCTGTCTTGCACAAAGCTTCAACTTCAGACTTTAATATATAAAATATACAGGAGCCCAATAAAAGCACTGAAAAGGTACAAAGTCTGAAAACAAAAGGGGACGCTGCTCCTTTAAACGTTTTAGTGCATATGGAGTTTGATTTCTGAAAGAGATCAGTTTAACATCTCCATAGAAACCAGCAACAGATTATCATCAACAGAATAAATAACTAGTCTAATAAATTAAACAGGAGGCATAAGATCTGGAAACTTGATTACTGAAGTTCAACAATATTCCCCCATAAACTCTTCCAAACCACCTTTAGGGTAGCTAACAAGGTGGCAGCGACACATAGATAAAGGGGTAGGTGGGAAGCAGGCAGGACTTCTGGAAATGAGAAGTCCAAATCCTTCGCAAGAAATTATTCCACGCTAAGAGTCAGCAAATCAATAGAGGAAATAAATTCATCAATGAAGTTTGGGGAGAGACAGCTACTCTTCCAGGGAGCCGGCTGCGAGGACCCGCTGTGCAGTGCAGCGCGGACAGGAGGGGGCACACAGAAGGTGGACGTGCAGCTCCTGAAAAAGTTTCACCTTTCCAGCCCGAAAGGGCAGGAGGGCTCGGGTCGATCGATCAAAACCGCCGTGATTCAGAGCGGCCTCCAGCCGCAACCCACCCCTAAAAGTTTGCCGAAGAAGTTGCCCGCCGCGCAGCCGGGCGGCACCGGCACCGAGGCGAGCGGCCGCGCCGGCCCCACGCCCGCCCGAGCCTCTTGACAGCTCGCTCGCCGCCCCGGCCCGCCGCCGAGCCCCGCTCCTCCTCCGCGCCCCCGGCTGCCCCCCGCGTCCCCCGGGCCGCCACTCCGCCGGGACCGGCGCTCCGCGTCCCGGCCCGGGACCGCTCCTCGCCTTCTCCATCCGCGGCCCCCCCCCCGCCGCCGGCCCGGCTCTGAGTGACGGCTCGGACACCTGTTCCCCGTCCCCACAGCCTTCGACGCGGGCAGCGTCTCCCCCGGGAGCCCCGGCCCCGCGCCCCCCCCCCGCCCGCCACCGCCCCGGCCCCGGGCGGCCGTCCCCCGCCCGCCGCTGCTCCGCCGCGCATGGGGGAAAAGGGGGAAAGGGGGCGAGAAGGGGAAGGAGGCGGAGGGGGGAAACTTCCTGGCTCCGGATGGCAAATCAGCTGCGCATTCTGCAAATGCCACCGGGTAAAAATAACCTGCTGCTTCGCCCGGGGGGCCGGGCACCGGCTGCCCCGAGCCGCGCTCCCAGCCGCCGCGGCCCCTGCCCTGCCCCGTCCCTGCCGGGGGGCTGCGGCCGTCCCGCTGCGGGCGCCGGGCGAAGCGCTGCCGGCCCCGGCCCGGCCACTTTGCAGAAAGTTCCCCGGCACGGCTCGCTCCGCCGGCACCCGGCCCTGCCCGCCGAGCGCTCCCGCGGCCGCTCGCCCAACTTTGCTGCCGCCCCCCCCCCCCGCTCCCCGCCCCGGTGCCTGCGCCCGGCCGCACCGGGACCCCCGGGCGGTGCGGCGCGGCGGGGCTGCGGTTACCTGCGCCCGGCGCGGAGCGGGAACACGTGTTCCCCCTTCCCCTGCCCGGGCTCCTGCCAAAGTCCTGGAAATTGACGGGCGCCGCCACGGCCCCGGCTCCGCCGCCGAGCGGGCACGACGCTGCCCCGCCGTCGGCCCCCCCCGCCGCCGCCGCCGCGGCCCCCCCCCGCCGCCGCCCGCCTCCCGCGGAGCCGGGCGGCCGCCGCCGGCCCCCCTGCCGGCCGGTGCCCGCGGAGACTGGGCGCTGCCCCGCGGGAGCCGGGCGCCGAGCGCGGCGCGGTGCCCACCTGCCGGGCAGCGCCGCCGGCCGCCCGCCCGCGCAGCGCCCCGGCCCCGGCGCCGCCGAGCCGGGGCTGCCGGCGGCGGGGCCGTGGCCGGGGCCGGGCGGGAGCGGACGGGCTTACCTGCACTTGGGGCTGCTTTGGGTGACTTTCCAAGTCAAGGGAAATGTGTGTGTGTTTGGGATGGAGGCTGCAGCGCGCATGCGCCATCAAACTTGCCCTGATCCCGGATTTTTCCTCCTCGCGCTCCCCTTTGCTTTGATTATTGAATTTTCCTATTTCTAACAGGAGGGCGGGCGGCGCGCAAAACCCGGCCTGGAGCCCGCCGCCGCCTGCCCCGGCCCGCCCGGGGAGGGGAAGGGGGGAGCGGCGGGGAGGGAGCGGGCACGGAGCGGACTCCGTCTCCAGGCAGGCAGGGCAGGCAGGCAAGGGAGGGGCGCCTGCAAAACCCGGACCGGATCGCCCTCCCCTGGCAAGGGAAAAGGCGAGAAAGTGACCCCGTTTCCCATCCCGCGCGAGCAGCTTCCTATCTCCTGCCCCGTCCCCGCACCAGGCGGTTCCTCTCCCCCACCCGTCCTCTTTCGCAGCGAGGCGCTGGAAGTTTTATAAAATTTTCTATTTTGCAGCCTGGTGACCTCTGCTCACCTTAGTTCCCTGAGACTAAACTCCATGGAGATCACAAGTAACTAGGCTGCGTGTATTTCTTTATTCTCCAGCTGGGTTTCCTAGGCATAATGTTCAGTTTCTATTTTACAAAGTTCTAAACTTCGGTACTTTTCTTTTGCTTATGTTCTTAGTCGGGATTTCACTCAAGTTTAGAACTAACCACCGTCTTGTTGCATCTACAACTGTACTATTTCTTGGTTTGGTAGTCTGCAGTACTCGCTTTGCTGGCATTTATGCACAGGACTAACTTTTGCAGGTCTGGATCCTAGAGAAAACGTCAAGGAGCAGGCGTGCAAGCCACGGGCAGCCTTGTGGACTGGGCTGGTTTGGGGGGGGATGTCTTTGCAGGATCAGAGCCAAGGGTTCCCCTACATTTGCATACACCTGAATTTCCAGCAGGCAGGCATCACATTTCTGTTAAGAAACTACTTTCTTCAGCTCTACCTTTTCTTTCTCAGCTCTATCTTTTATCTGAGGCAGTTAGTATACGTTACAGTTACATATGTGCATTCTGTGGTGACAGTTCTGCAAAACCGTCCACAGAGACCCTTTCCTTCGTCCTCTGGTTCCCTCCATGGGAACCAAGAGCCTCGGCTCACCGGCACCCCTGCACTCTGTGTTGGGGCTTGGAGGTACGCCTGCCTGCCTGCCTCTAGTCCTTGCATGAATTAAATCTGTGGGACTGCGTGCAGGTGAATGTGTCTGCCTCCATCACAGGGCTTGCAGGATTTGGGCCCTAGGCCCAAGCTATGCAAACCTGTAAACTCTTGAATAACTTTACTCATTCGGAGCAGGGATCTCTGCGTCAGCACACCCACACAGAACCCCTTGCAGGAGCGTCTCGCTCTTCCCGTGAGCTTCCCTGTCTGTGTCTGTCTCCACCTGTTGCCTCTTGTCCGATGCTTACACTGTAAGGTCTTTGGGGCAGAAACCATGGTTTTGCTCTGGATTTGTCAGTGTCTTGCACAATGGGGCCCTACTCCATGATCACAGCTCCTACGTGCTATTGCCACACACATAAATAATAACAATAATTAATAATAATAGACTAATTCCTCTGATTTCGATGTGACTACTCATGTGAGTAAAAGTGACTCACATACGTGAGTGTTTGCAGGACAGCTGCCAGCTCTTGAGCTTTTATTGTGAGTCTTCCAATATTTGGTGTTCTCCTTTGATCCCTGGCTCCTGGAATGACATGTTTCTAGCAGTTGTGTTTACACAGGAAAGCTTGGAAATGTGGCCTAGTGCTCCCCAAAGCCTCAGAAGCCAGAGGACAAAGAAGAAACTTCCAAAGAAATGGATTTTTAATAGCTTTTGAGAAAATCCTGTGATTTGGCAGCTTGGGGACGGGGGGAGCCTGACTCATGAATTTTGAACAGGCAAGTTTAGCAATGTACATCTATTGAGTTAAATATTTAGGTCCCTGTAAAGACTAGACTTTTACTAACGAGGCCAAATTTACAGTGGAGAGATACATTTCTGTGGAAATACTCAGAGCGTTTAAAGCGCCTGTGTCTTTGCAGAATCTGGACTTTTGTTTATTTGAATATTGTTTGGTATTCGTCATTCTGTAGTTATTTATTTTTACCTGCTCACAATAAGAAAGCAGGAAAATGGGGATGAAAATGGGATAATTAAAGTAAATAGGATTGTGTGAGACTGTTATAATAACTGTGGCAAGTATTTATAAATTGCTGAAAATAAAAAGACCAAGCTTCTTGAATTTGTATGCTGGAGAGACACTGCCAGGTTAAAAAACATGTGTTTCTGAAAGTAAATGTCCCAACTCTGGTACAAAAGTATAAAAGAGCAGGTCCCAAGCTATGAATTCTTGCTTATGAGGCATCCCTGAAGAATGAAGGGTTGGGAGAATAGGTTCCTTTAATTAAATCTGCATCGTTACTTTTAATTGCATTTACTACTTATTTTCTCTTGTTTGCTTTTTTGCATTTCTCTCATCTGGGGTGCTGAACACAGACTGAATGGTCTTCTTTCTGCTTGGAAGTTGGCTAATTTTTGAGTGCTGTGCAGTTGTCCTAGTTAGGAGGAGAACTTGGGGACAGTCAAGTGTTTTTGAGCCGTTCCTGTTTAACGCCAAAGAGCTCTCATACCTGTGCTCCCCTGCACACGGCATGAGGCTCAGACACCTTACAAACTGTACCTCTGACAACAGCTTCAAGCCTCCTTCCAAACCACACCTTGCCCAAAAGCTTTCTCTGCATGTGTTTGAGAGCCCCACTCTGCATGCTTAACCTGTGTCTTTTGACCTTGTAGTCCCTGCTTTCTGAAGTTTGCTTGTGCAAAGCCCCATTCAGCCCATCTGATGTTTGCCATACGAGCTCCCAATAGAGGCCCCAGAGCACATGGCTCCTCAGTCAGATAGAACATGAGGTAATGACACCTTACACAGCCCGTTCTAGATAGAAAGAAAATAATTTAGCAAATTGCAAATGATGCATACTTAACTATTTATGCAGCATCTTCCTGTCATCAACCCAAAGCAATTTTACTTCCGTGTTGAACAGTGGATGAAAATGTTCTATAGATTTAACCATTGCGGGAGTTCCTTTTAAGTGGTGCAGTAATCTCTCTCCAGCTAATTTAGTGTTGTAATAAGGCACCACCCTCACAAGTCCTTTGTGTTCTTGTGTCAATACTGCCCCCAAACCATAAGTGCTGGCATCTGCATCTATCATAAAAGTGGGTCTGAAACACAGAAAGACTAAGAAAGGGGCAATATGGCCATCGGTGAAGCAATCTCAAGAGCCTTTTACCAGTTCTGGACATACGCAATTTAATTCAGATAACCCCTAAAATACGATTTACTTTCTCAACAAATCTATGCTCGGGTTTACAGTACTGGCAAATTCAACAATAAACCTTCTCTAACAGAAGCTGAGCGAGATGTACTTGGGGAGTGGGACGCTTCAGTACAGATTCAGTTTTCTTCTTGCCAGTGGGGGTTCCTTGCCCACTGCTCAGGATTCAACTTGAACCAGACCGCCTCTCTCTCGTTGGGATTGAAGACCTTTTAACCAAAGACCTCTAACCAAAATGCCTCTTGTTTTTGCTCTTCTCTTTTTTATGTGTATGACACAACAGTGGAAAAAACCCAAAAGGAGTCTTGGACATCACTATCATTCCCTTTCCCTTTATGGTTTTCTTTACCAGCATTTACTAAAACCAGTGGGACCTTACACAGTTATGGTTCCTACCTTCACTATTTTCTTCTTGCTCAAATATTTAACAAACAAACAGTTCAGTTGCACAAGATCATTACCAGCTCAGATTCCACGTGCTCCTTCATCTCCAAACAGGTTTCATCTATTCCCAGTCTTTCTTTAGCTGCCATAGCATGTAGCTATACCATTAGTTGCTGCCCTTGGGGAGAGGACACCCTGCTCACTGAAAGCTTACTGCCCATAAGACATTGGTGGTATTGAGCTCCATATTTCAAATAAATTTCCATGGACTGAAATTGTAGGACACCTTTCATGCTATTTATCATTCAGCAATTAGCAATAATAGCATCCAAACTCATTATTAGGTCGTCCTCTATGTCTGCTTTCCACAACTCTTGGTTAAATCCAGAAATTTCTCTCTTAAACTGAACTTTATGAATGGTTCCCCCTTTTGCTCAGGCTCCTCTTATTTCCACATTAGGATGGTGTGGTTGCAGCTTGTGTAGGCATGCTGCAATTACCTATATGGGGTGCAAGGACACAGAGACCGAATATCTGTCACATTCCTTCCTGCGCTGCTGTACAGTAGTGAGATATGAGTATGATGAGGTAGTACAAGCCATACAGAAGAGAAGTGAACAGAATATTTAGACTGATGACAGGACAGCTGTTGGTAAAGCATATAGGCTACGCCTTTACTGTAGACTAGACATTAATGTATTTTATTCACACCCAGTACATACCTCAGAACACACTCCATCTGGCTAAGCTGTGCAAGTGCAGTCTGAGAAAACTTTACATACCCTTAAAAATTACTCACACAAGAAAAATTATGCTAAAACAACACGAAAAGGGCCTGGATTACAATGACAAAAGCAGAGATATACATGCTGAGGGCTCTAACTCTGTCCTCAGCTCACCCTGCTGTGACCTGGCTACCACTTTTTTGAGAGGGGAAGACAAACGACTGCAAAAGGGGTTCCTGTTGCTCTGAGGCACGTGGCAACAGAGAATCAGGCCTAGATGCCTTGTTCCCGACCGCTCAGACCAGATGGCATGCTTTACATAGGCCTACATGCCACATTAATTCCTCAAAGAGGCACTTAATCTCTGGTAAGTGAGAAGGAGGCTGAGGTCTAGGCTGACCAGTCTACCAAACTGGACTGAAACAGCCATCTATTTCATATAGACTACCCAATAGCCATCAGGCATCACGAATGACATTTTCCAAACCTAGCATAGACCAAGGTGCTATCCAGGACCTCGCATCCTGCATCACAACACACTGGAAGAATGAAGAAATCACTCAGACATGCACTAGAAAAATCCTGTGGATTTACTTAGTTTTGTAATGGAAAATGAAAAGTAATTGCAAAGAAGGAGGAGGCATTTTTTCAGTTGCAAGTAAATATGATCTGCTTTCTTTTTTTATCGTAAGAGTGGCACGAGTAATCAGAGAATATCATGTGGTCATTGTTTGTCAAGTGCCATTTTCTCACAGGCAACTATTTCTTTGCATATGCATGCTTCAGAAGAAAAAAGAAATTGATTGGATCCCCATTGTACCTTGGTCCAAATCCTCAGAGCAGAGTACGCATTGCTTCACATCGATAGCAGTGGGGCAAGACTTATGAAGAGGATCAGGCCCTGTGTTTTGAAACTGCAAACTTTTGTTTAGAAATATATATAGTGAATATCAGTATGTAAGTATATAATAAAAATATTGAAACCACGTGGGGCAAATTATAGGCATACAGACTGATACTGAGTTTTGGCTGGTATAAATGAGGGTAGACAAGAATTTACTCAGCTCAAAATCTGTCCTTGTATGTTTTATTTGCCTTAAATCTGTATAAAGGTTCAAGAAAAAGACTTGGCATTTAGCAAGAAATATCTGGCATTTAACCCCAGTTCTGTCCCAAAATTTCCCAGTGACCTCACTACTCTGGGTGTCTGGGTAATATCCACTGCTTTGGGGCTTAGTCCTAAGGGAGGCTACTAAAGGCAATAAATAAATGCAGAGGAAAACAATAATAAATAAGCAACAACAATAATAAAACTGGAATTCAAGTGTGAAGTTGTATGTTTGTAATAGCCTGCCCGTGTTAGAAAATAATCAACTAAATAGCAATAAATAATAAAAATTTATATTAACAATTCATTTGTGCTGATACAGACCTTCAAGTTAGAGTTCATTATATTAATTTACTAATTAATTAAGCACTACATCACCTGGCACCTATATAGGTTTCATTACACTTTATAGATGGAAAACTTAAGAGTCTTGCCTAGGGACACAGTGAATCAGTGGCAGAGCCGGACACAGAACTGGAATATCCTCCACAGCTCTAAGTCTGTTTACAGCATAAAGCTGCCCTGATTTTCTGACTAATTTAGTTCAACAGATGCAATTCTTAGTGTGGAGACTTCAATTTGGGTGCAAGAGGGAGTTATTTTGTTTGAGCTTAAATCAGTTCTTAATTATATCAAGCTAGTTATATAAATGCAGTTTTAAAAATATCCTTGTAGGCCTCTACATTTCGGGCCATTGACTTAAAAACACACCTTTGGTTTAAATGCTGCTATTTTCCAGATAGGTCCCAAGTCACAACAGTCCTTTGGGTCCCTCTTATCCACATTTCACCAGTAAACTTCATCTACTAAACTGAGATGTGCAATTTTGAGTGCCTTTCACTAAACAATGCAAACATTGGTGAATGCCCTGATTTTGGTTAAAGACAGAGTTACTGCAATTTAGTTTGGCCTTTTAATAAATGGTTCAAACTTCTTCAAAGTTAGGCTTTGCAACCAAGTTTCAAATGCTTAAGGAGCTGCTACTAAGCAAATGAGCTGCTCTGTTTTAAGTGGGCAAAGCCAAGTTAACTACAAGACGATAACCCTCCTACACTCCATCTCTCAGGTATCACCGAACGCTTTTATCAAGGCACATTTATCTATGGACTTTTCTGAAATTTGATCCCTTCCAATATGTGTCCCAGGCTGACACTTGCTTCCATTTGGTCACCCTGCACCCATGTACTGGGCAAGAGGAGGTCACTTTATTATCTCTGCCTTGCTCAGTGTCTTCTGTGGTCATGCTGGCACTGGAGCCCGGGCACAAGGAGTTGCTTGGCACTCTCCTTTTTTTCCAGCAGTGTGTGCCAGCCTGATGGGATGGCATGGGGGGCTTCACAGGCTGGCCAAGTGAGATGGAGGCAAACTGAGGGCTGTGTAAGGAATGCATGAGAACTGCAGGGGATAATGGGAAACATTATTTATAGCCTGAATGCAGAAAACCTCCCCTTCCTCCCCCCTCACCAACAGACAAACCCATGTCCAGTAATGACAAAGTCATTACCTTTTTATTATTTTTCAATAGGGTTCAGATGTAGCGTGTCTATTCCTTACAGGCTGTCCTGATGGCTCCGGGCTCCCGTCTCTCTGAGAACATTCAGCTAAATGCACTGAGTGGGTGTGGAGTCACCAGCCCTGCTTTAGAAAATTTGGGCCTTACCCTCCCAGCAGCCTGTTATCTCACTTATTAAGGGAGAATTATAATGTTTCCCTTCCTCCCAAGAGGCATTTGGGACTACAATAAAGGCCTTGTGAGAACTGCTGCAAGATCAAAGCAGGGATCCCATTGGAGAAGTTCAGCATAGTGCTGTTCCTGATAAGATACGGTTTTGGGGGCTCTTAATAGAAACTATGGGCTTTTCAATATTTTTTTCTAGCATGAATGCTATCCTTGAAAAAAAAAATAATTTTTTCATGTGGAAATCCTAAAATTATGCGATCCTCAGATACTTAAAAGGTTGAAATTCTTTTGGATTTGGTGGCTTTTCAAGCTTTCCATCCCAATGTCCTATGTCCCATGAGAAGTCCCTATTCTGACATGCTTTTGCTTATTGATTATTTCACCACCGATCGTTCTCCAGAAAGCTTCTTCCTCTTTCACCTGCTGCCCCTCAGTAACTCCAGTCCTTCTTTTTTCTTGCATTTAATGCCATGTCTATGCTTTGTCTTTGTCTTTGTCTCCTGCTTTTTAAATGTCCTTCCCTCAGTTTGTATCTCCAACAAGACCCCTGTGTGTGAGTGTGATAACCCACGTAGCACCCATGTCTCTGGGATTTATTTTGAGATCTGCTGCTTGTTTATTTATTTCCCTTTTAGCACACCCAGCGAGGCCTGTGTGGCAGGAGATGTGAAGGGAGGTGATTATGGGAGACTATTTCCCCTCGCCACTCATTCATGACAAACAAAGAGCAATGATTGATGATTAAAAATGCATTCTCTGGGCTTGTTTTCTTTTGTTTTACCATTATGGAGATATTATAAATACTGAATACTAATCAATCCAGACCTGGCGGGACCTCACAGACCTTCTGCAATCCCAGGGCTTTGCTCTTCCTTACAACCTCTGCAGCTTTCCCTTCCCTCCTTTGTTTCTAAATTAAACACCTAGAGTCCTCCATCCCAACCAAAAAGGATTAGGTTAACTTTGGATGAATTCACAATGTCTTTTTGGACTGGCCGGGCTCTCGCCTCTCCCAAATAGCCATACTCTCCCCTGCAGGGACAGTCTCTGTGTTCAGGCAACTTGGCATTCCCCTGCCCTTTTCTGCCCTGCAGTGGGGTGAAAACAGAGATTCATTCCTCAGATCAGAAGAAAATTCCTCTTATTTAGGAAGCCCAGAGTGCCACGAATTTGCTTTCAAAGTGGATGCCTCATGGAGAGGAGAAGAGATCAGGAAGTCTCCTCTAAAAAACTCATTACTGCTAGCAGTAAGGCTGGATTTCTCCCTGGGCATTTCTGTGCAAAAGCCAGAGCGCCACATCTGATTCCGCAACATTACACAATGTCCAGATAAACAGCAAACTCGGTGGCGCTTGCATTCTTTTATCTTTATTCAGTCAAATTAACTGCTTTCTCTTTCTCTTCCCGCACTCCCGCCCTCGCCTCATTCTCCCTCACTCATGTAAAATAGAGACACATTGCACTGGCCACTGCAAAAATTGATCAAAATCATCTATCCTAACTGAATGAGAAGATTCCTCTTCACTTTGGCCTAAACTACTACTTTTCTCTAATCAGCTATTTCCTGTGAGATTTTTCCAGTGTTCTGCTCCCTGCTGTAGTCAACATTAAATCTCCCACACAGCAAAGCTCTGACTGACTCCAATGGGAGTGCAGTTAGGTTGAGGCTAAGCTTTTGCAAAAATCCCCCCCAGAGAGCAGACTGAGGTCCCTCTTCTGCCCACAGGCAGACCCAAGGTGCTGACAGAGACCCCATGAAGCCAGTAGAGTGTAACAGCAGTGCAAGGGGTTGCCCGTGTAGCTCAGATTACTGAAAATAAACTACAGTGGGCACTGACATACATTTTTCTTAATATGCTTAGAACCAGCCCAGGAATAGCTGAGCTCAGCTGGAGCGTATCAGGAAGGAGAAGGAAGAGAATCTGAGCTGGGCTAGCAAGAAATTTTAGTCTGAACCATATGGCAAGAAACTGCAGTATGTTCTTATCTTGAAGCCTGAGGATTTATTTTATGCACATAATTCCCTGATCATCTTGATGTAGCATCTCTTAGGAGGATGGTGTTACACTATCTAACCACCGCTGCTGGAAGTTGACAATCTCTCTATCATCTTAACTTTCTTAAATAATTTTAAATATATATCTGTGTTTATAAAATATCAAGGGCCTGATCCCATTGAAGTCTGGGGAAGGAGTCTAATCAGTTTCAGTAGGCATTTGGATCAAGCCCATAGATGTTCACTACTCTTCTCTTTTTAAATATTGTATCTCTGCATTACATCTTTGCACGCTATTCTTCCCTAGCACGCACGGGATCTTCCTCTCCCTTTGAAATCTGTGAAATTTTTCTAAGACCATTTCTTTGTAATCTGTGTTAAAAAATGGAAGTCACCACTCCCAAGTAACAAGGGAGCCTAAAGTGCTGATTCTTAGCCAACACACTTTATTCCTCTGTGTCTCCAAATTTGCCTTTTACCCCCTTCCCAGAGCAGTGTGAAACCAACTCATAGTGAAAGGGGCTTTGCAGCAGGTAATGATAATTAATATGTTTCAGATTTTTTAGCTTAGTCTTGTATCTGCAAGCAACCTTCAGTTGCAATGTAATTACCACCAGTTCACCAACAAACTCTGTTTTGTAGACTTGTTTCACCAGATTTAGCACGCAGATTGATTCGAGCCACTCTTTGGTGAGTCTCTGCAAAGGAATTATATCTTTACACAGTGGTCTGTTCAAAGGAAATATTGTTATAGCTATATTTTCAAACATATACACTTTCACCCAAAGATCCTAACTCTTCTGGCAGTTTATTTCAATGATACCACTTAGCATAAGCTTGGCAGAGAAATAAATACGTGTATATGCATGTCTATATGTATATGTATGCACATGTACTACACCCACCCACACAAGTTACTAATCCATTGGCTGATGTATTTATGGCTATTTTGCTTATAAACCACTGCCCTCTATGAAGCTTACAGCCGCCTTCTGCAACCACGGGAGATACTTGCTTGCCTCAACAATAAAAGTCTGCACTTCAGAAAGACTCAGTTTGTAACCTGGTTGAGGATGGTGACCTTCATGCACACAAAGAATCAGTCTAACAGTCCAGACTAGACCAGAATGTCTTTTGGAAACGTTACCTTTAAGTTTTGCTTTCCTTGCTGCCTGGTTAATGCACTACCCAACCCATTTGTCTGCAGTTACAGTGACCCCCAGAGGCCAGTCCCAACTGGGGAAACACCCCTTCCTCTGGTTTCAGCTGATGGCCACTCATTTCTCTCTTTTTCAGACAGTTTTTCTCAAATTTTTAACTCTCATGAAAAACAGACCATGTTTGGTTTTAGGTAGCATGGTAAAGCCAAAAAGCATCAGTCAGAAGCTAGATTAGAGAATGAGTCCGGAATGTTTTCTCTGGAAAAATGAACCTAGAACCTGAAAGTGGAGATGGGAAATACTGCTAAGTCCCACCTGGATTCATTGGCTAAGACCAGGGCAGGACTGCTTTCTGCTATGTGCTTACCAGTGTAAAGAACAGAGGCTGGGGCACTTCTTCAGTCCATGATATGAAAGAGGTCAGACAGAAAATCACACTGGTCCTAGGAATATATGAATCAGATTACAAGGTACGACGACACTGCATAGGACAATGCTGGTTAAAGATACCCAAGCCACTGCTGAATAAGTACAGCAAGCAGTGGAAAATTATACCAGACAGATCACTGTACTAATAGAGCTGTACTCTTCTGATATCAAGCTAGCTCAGGTATCTCTGAAAGGCACTGCGCTGTGCAGTGTACATATATACTAAATATTGCAACTGGTACTTCTACTGTTTTGTCACTCTGTACCTCAGCATCCTCATCTGTAAAATGGGGGAAAAGATCACTACCACATTCAGAAGGAGCTATGAGACTTACTTGATGTTTTTTTAAGAGCCCTGAAACCTCAGAGAAGGGCAATTTATTGTTCTTATTTTCCTGTGATCACACTATTCCCACAGGGATTGTTTATTTCTCAGCTCTGGGTTTCAATTTATTTATTTCTCATTGTGTTCTGGGTTTCCATACAGAGCAATTTCCACTAGCAAAGACTGAAGGGACTATTTTCCCTTTCCGGCTTCAACTTAACAAACATACAGGCTGATAAATCCTCTTGTGAAAATCCTACAGGGTGAAACAGGCTACAGATCAAAGGGAAGGAACATTTGTCCTCTAGTATGATAACCAATACCAGCAGAGCCTCCTCACCTTCAGAAAATGATCCTTCATAAAAGCTCATGTCCTACCCTCTCACTCTCAGTTCCCAGACCCAGACTTCTGACTTTGCCACACATTTCTGCCACCCAGATCTGCCAGTGGAATCCGGCTCTTTTGGCATTAAAAGTTCAATTTCCTTGTGAAAGACACCTCTGAAAACAGCAGGAAACAACCTAGCAGAGAAAACAGTACTAGATCCCAGGGTCTGTTTGGTATTTGGAGCTACAGGCCATTTGTGAGCTTGGGGAGAAAACCCAACCATCTCTATGTAACCAGGCCTAGCTCCACCTGGAAATGCCATACAGAGAGCAGCCACCTCAGTGCATTCTGTCTGTGGGGTATCCAGATCTGTGCAGACTTTCCTTGTCTCTGCTTTGGTCCGGTTCCAGGTAGCTCTCCTTCCTGTTCCAACAGCAAAAACATGCTGTACCTGAGACACCTATGGAAATACAAAGGTCACTGCACTGCTCTGTGTGAGTGTTTGCCAGAGCTTGTTCACAAGCAGAAGGGACACTCAGCACACCCAAGGACCTGCTTTGGTATGATCTCCATGTGATGCGTTCAGTCCTGGGAGAAAGTGAAAGCAGAGTCCCATGTAACCCCAACTCAGTCTTCCTCCTTCCACATGCTGGAGCAGTTACTATAAATGCCTCATGAATGGTCTCGGACCCAGTCCCAAAGTCCTTGCTCTAATTCAGGTATCAGGGAAGGCGCTGAAGTTGAATTTGTACAAAACCTGACCAAAGGAATCAGAGTATATCCCTCGGATGTAAAATGGCTAGACCATTTATGCAGGCAAAGTCAGACAGGATATTTAAGGTGGGAAGTGTCTGACATCTTTATATTTCACTTGACTCTAATGCACATGGCAGCCACAGACTAGAAGAGCAGCTGAGCACTTGCTTAACCAGAAGTACTGGAAAAGGTCCCAAGTGGTATCAAAGAGTTCTGAGCAACTATTGAACCAGCTACTTTCAGGGGTGTATCTCACATTCTTAAGCACAGCTATTCCCTTCAGTGGATTTAGGAGAAAGGTATGAGGTTTGGTTTTGCTTACCTATCCTCTGTTATTAAACTGTTTCTCTCTGGGACTGTTATGAAGTAACACATGATGTCCACAATCGGTTCATGTACTTGAAAAAATAGATAGTCAAAATTTGTAGGAGAAGTTTGGGGATTGCCTGTACACTAAAGGTATGTACAAATTATCTCAAGTGGCTGAATTATTACAGCTTAATGTTCCCCTCTCCCCAACTGAGACACAGTACCTGACCATAATCCTGACCAGCTGCAATGGCAAAGTAAAATATATTTGTCTGAACCAACATAAATGCCAACATGGTTCAACCAGGCAAATTTTACTCTGGAACTGCACTGATAATTACTGTAGCAACTTTACTGGTAACCTATTAAGTTGAGGCTTGACTTGAATCATACCCTAATACCAATAAACTTCACTTGGTGCTATTGGAGACACACTGCCTTTCCATGGATTGAAACAGTTTATCAGTTTCAATGGCTTATAATGATAAACCGGGTTATATAATGGTGCATATCAAGCTGTCCGCAGCAGACTTGCACCAGTTCATATAGCCAGGTTTTCAAATCCTGTTGAAGAGCTCTAAATTTTAAACCTCAGTCTCCCTAAGACTTAAAGCACACTTAGTCAATGAATGTGCAAACCAGAGCAAACTGGGGTGACTTCCTGCAGGTGAATGGAAATCTAGTGCAAACTAAAGTAGCCTTTGCCTCTTGTTATTAAAATTAAACTCCGTGATAATCAACACTTCGGGCGAGCATCTCAAAACTGACTGCGTAATTTCAGGGGCTCAGTGGGAACAATGATCGGAAATCCCTGTAGGCACTTTTATAAAAACACCCCCTATGACTGTAGCTAAAATGCAGAAAACAATTCAGGTGAAAAATTAAAAGGAAAACTCTAGAAAGCTTAGGTGAGACGCAGCTGCTAATCAGTCCAAAAGGGTGGGGAAGATAATTTATTGCTATAAAGTGGACTTATGTTCCCTTACCTGTGAATGTTATCATCTTTGATAAGCCATATGCATGCATATTTTATATTTCTATGTTAAAAAGCAAAGTACAATCTTATAATAAAAAAAAAAAAGCCCACTAACTGCAAAGCCAGGTTGTCCATGGAGGCAGGTGTGTGTGTTAATGAAATGTTGCTTGCCCCAAAGAGCCTGCCTTTATAGCCTGGTCACGAGCTGAAGTTACTGTAAACATGGCCTTCTAAAGTCACCAAAAAAGTTCAGCACCCCTTGCAGGAAGGATCAGTTTACACCATCTAATTTTTCTGTCTGACTAATACATTAAGTCAGATATCGTTTCCTGCTCGCAGACCGTTTATCCATTCAACCAAGCTTTCTCCCTGTCCTCTTCTGGATTACTTCTTGAATCTTTCTGCCCCTTTTCTGTTCCCTGTTTTTCGACTGTGCTTATTATTTTTCCCACAGGCCATTTCCCCTGAGCTTTTTCCATTATGAAGCTGAACACCTTCATGGGTATCTGCAATTCCCTCTGGCCCAAATCCTGAGAGACCCATTCAGTTTATATTCCAGAAAATTTCTATCATAGCCACTGGGAACACTGAGCTTCCAGCACATCTCAAGATCTGACCAGCAGAAAAAGCTCAGTTATCCCATCTGCAGGGAGGAGAGTAAATCGGTGGCCAGACTCCAGAGATGGGGATAAGCTCACTGTCCTTTGGTGATGGGCACACAAAATCTCCACTACAACAGCGAGGAATGGGAGTGCTCTGTGGTGTGCCTGAGTTGTCTGTCCCTGGGCAAAGCAGCACAAAATACTGTTTTCTGTTATGCTCCTGTGCTTACATTGTACAGAACAATCTCTGGGCACAGAATGGCTGTTGCTGCTACCAGAGAGACATTAGCCAAAACACTTAGGATTAAGGGAAGGCAAGGAAGAAGGGGATAGTTTTAAAAAAACAAAGGTTGCCACTATGGTGAGAGAACAGTATCACCAAGTGCCTGCAGCACTGTACTAGTCTGCTGGGAAACAGGCTAGTTGTACTTCTCTGGGAAGTGGAGAAAATTTTGTATGTGCTGCCCACACACCCATACTGCCCACAGGGGGCAACAGTGCCCAAAATCTTTGAAGATGGGCAATATCTGATGAACCCCAGCCCCCCAGCAAGGGGTGGCTCTGATCCAGACACCTGTCCACTCACCCAGTCTGAATTTGGCTTATTCTCAATGGGTGAACTTGGGGAGGCTTACTCCAGTAAATCTACCACTGATTTCAGCTGGATTTTACAGCCTCCATGGTCTAGACCTGAAGAGCTTGCAGTGGACTGTGGTGGGTGTCTGCTTTTCTCTCACTGTGTCACGGGGCTTGAAGGAGAGGGTGTCCTATTAGCTCATACGCTGTGAGTCTGCAGCCCCTTGGATGATCCTGGCTGGAATTTCACTAGTCCCAGTAAAGCTCTCTGCAGACAGAAAGGGGAAATAGCTCTGCGCTCTGTTCCCCTCCTGCACCCAAACATGGTATCTGCGTCCAGGGAACAATGACTTAAAAAGGACTTCAAAAACAGGCATTATTTGTCATCTGGAAGAGCTATAAAAAGAAACACTTCTCAAGTAGTGAGTGTGAATACCATTACTTTACAGATTCAAGGGAAAAAAAGCAGATAACCTTGGGGAGACCCGACCTTCAAACAGGTTCAAATAACTTTACCATGCTTTCCCTTCCTCTCTCCCACACAAGCACAAAATTACATACATGCACATGTTCCCACACATATATACTCCCACATAGACACAAATTTGTAGACATACATATGCCCTCTCTCACAAACACACAAAAAGCCTCTTGCACATGTTATCATGCACAGGCACTTGTCCACATTCACATGTTTCCACATGTTTTTCTGCACTTGCAATAGCACCACTCTCGTGTGCGGACACACACAAAGCATAACACATAAACTCAGTATGATAACTGCAGAAGAAAGATCAGACCTCTCAATGCTGTGTGTGTTGGAATTTATTTTGGAAAGGAATTCCAGTGTTTGTTCCATACCCAGAGTGTTTGGATCATCAGAATATAATCTGTGAATTTACATAGTTAAAAATCAGACTACTTAAAAAATAAAAGCCCTTACTTTTGCAGTTTCTTGTCCCTTCAAATCTAGCTTTCTAGGCAGTCTGGATCAGCAACAGATCCTAACAATACTTTCAGTGAGAGGTGCACACCTGTCTGAGGAGATTTGCTAACTGTGCAGAGATTCACATCCAGAGCAGAACTTTGCAGGATGTTGATATTGCAGTCAAGCCCTTGATCTGAGACTGGGGCAGATCTGTGTGACTGTTCTCTCATGTACTCCTCATTTTGTGACTGGCCACCTTTATGCACTTTGCATGTGCTGGGGTACACCTATGATCCTCCATCAGCTACGCCACACATCCGTCTTGCGATCATGCAAAGTACCAAAACCAAGGAGGAGATTCAGAACAACTCAGTGAAATTCTCAAAGCTGGAGGGTATGGCTACACACTGTGTCCTCTTTTTGTCAGAATCAACTGAGACAAACATTCTTCTCTATGATTTTCAACATCAGCTGAATATTCTGCTCAGGTGGGACCTGCTTAAGTCCTTGGCAATGTTAACAACAATGCTGTCTACCTCTCTACATCCTTCTATGCAAGTACCTCAAAGTTCAATGCACATGCTCAGTGGCCTTATTCTCTGGTGTATTTGGCACCTTGACTATACAGTGATTTTGACTTGAGGTACAGGTGTTCAGAAAACCAGATCCTACCAGCTCACCTCACAGTGCAGAGACAGACAGTGGTAAGTTTCCTACCCTGGCCTGTTATCTCAGACAAAGTCATTGTACTGTGGCATATGGACATGGCGTACGTTTTGAAAATAAAATCCTATATAAAGCATGGTTTATTTCAGAAGTATGTTATCCAAGTAAAAGAATGTGGAAATGTTTTCCCTCAGACCACGCTGCAAAGCAGTGGCACAGCAGGGTAAGGAATTCAGAAATCCTGTTTCCTAGATCCTGCTATATCATTAGATAATATACAGTGTCCCTCCTTCCTAGGGAAAACAGTGATTTCATCCTTTCCTTAGAGGGTGAGTTTGGTGGAAGGTAGGGCTATAGCCGGCTTTGCATTTGCTACTACTGCAGAACCAGGTATGCCACTGCATATCTCATCTGGAACTCACTCAGCTTAATTTCAAAAGACTGGATAACACCCATGCTGAACTTTTCCTTTCTGTGGTTTAACTCCGATCTGCATCGTCGTCTGGGAAAGTGCAATGAAATCAATACAATTACTCTATATTTTACCTACTGTCATGAGGCCCAAAATTCAGTGCTTTGTGAATTTTGGTGGCATTTAGTAAAAATTTCATGTCAGCTAGTAAAAATAGCCTCATTCAGGCAAAAGAAATCTAGGAAAGAAATTTAGTGTATGGTCACAGTTCTCAGAACTGCAACACGAAGGAGAAACATTGGGGTTGATGGGGTTGATGTCCTGCTAAGATCCTCTCTCAGGTGGGAGTAAGCCTAGGCAGTACTATGCTAGCTTACACCATCTCAGGTGTCTTTTCAAGGTTTGTCTGAAGGCTGGTAAAAGTAAGAGGCACTCATGAGTGTGAGAGCTATCCTGCTGCCTCTCTACCTGCAGTCATTGATACCTGGGAAAAATCATACTTGAATTTGAAAGGCATGAGGTGCTACTGTGGCCACAGCAAAGCTCCTCATGCCATTGCAGTTGCCATAGGGGACACAGCAGCATTTATTGCATGGCTCCATGCAAAAAGGGGAAGGTTGCAAGGCAGAGAGAATACAGGACAGGATCCAGTGCTCAACTGCTTGTTTCTGCTGTCTTCTGCAAAAAGAGAGAAAAGGCCTTTGCAGGGTCAGACAGCAACTGCAAAACGCAGGACAAAACCCCACAGCCCAGTTCCACCCGCCTCCATACACACCCAGAAACCTCAGCTGCTGACTCCATGCAGCTGCTGCTGAGGGTCTGAGGAGTCACAGGGTAAAAATCTACTTCTGGAGTGCTCACAGCACAGGCTGGCTTGGGGCTGGAGTGGCAGCCACTGGAGTGAGAGCCACTGAAGTGGTCCTGCTGTGTCACACAGGGCTCTGCAAATCCACAGGGCTCTAAGTTCCAGGTTTTAAACTGCACTTGCTGTCCTGGAGAGCTGACATGACAGTGCTCCAGCACCAGTGCTCTTTCTGGCAGTCACAACGCAGTGTTTTCTCCAGTTCCCAACCAAAGCTAGCCAAGCCATCCAAAACCTGGTAAAGAATTTTCTCACTTCTGCTTTCTGTGGCAACAGTACAACTGTCCTTACAGAACAGACTTACCTGCTCTTCAGTGGGTTTGGCAAAGGGAGTGATCATACTTTTTGTACTTTTATTGCCCACTGCAAGGGAAGCAGTCAGGAAAATCAGGAGGTTGAAACGAAGGAGAAGACAGACTGCAAGGCCAGTCTGTTGGTACCAGAGTTTTTGCTGCTGGTCTAAAAGATCTTATCTTACCATAAACTTTGACCAGAGAGAACTGAGCTGCTGTGAAAATGAGAAGCAATGTCAACTGTCACATGAAATACGCCAATGAGAAGAGTTGCCTGGACTCTGAGAAGCTCTTTGGGTCAGAAAGCAATGCCTGGCCAGTGAAAATGTTTCTACTGGCCCAGACATCAATAGAAATGTTTTTACTGACTTTCAGAGAGAGCAAGAACACTCCATGGCCTGGATGCCTGCTAGATATACCTGTCTTGGTTAACTACTAAAAGGTTGTTTCAACTTGTAAAATAATGGGAAGATCTCTCTCAGTAGGTCCGGCTGACTAGCAGAGAGCCCCTTTTGGCTGAAGAGTCAGCTAGGAAGGCCTGTGCCTTGCTGAGTCTCAGACTACTTCCAGCTTTAGAACAGAAATGATGTTGAGACCTTCACAGTTTGCTCCAGAGGATGTGACAAAAGGTCTCCAGAAATCTTGTGAATGGCCAGTTGTGTTACTGAGCGCTGCCTGCCTCTGCTGGTATCATGGATGTGATAAAAATCTTGCAGTGGAACGGCAGTGAAGCAGAAATTAAAAAAAAAAAAGAAAAAAACACTCTAGTGCCTGACATTCTTTTAGGATGCCAATAAAAGATAATGTTACCTGTAAAATGTGCAAGCTGCTTCTAGCACTGTGCCTCTCTCCTCTCCTACGCCCTTCTTCCGAATTTGTACTACCCCTGCGATGGACAGAAACTCAGGAGAAAAGAGCACCAGGGCAAGAATGTCACAGACAGACCCTCAAGAGTAAATCAACAGTTAAAGATACCAGTCAGTGAGAGAGGTGCTGAGAATCTGACAGCTTTGCCTCCTGCACCATTTACAGCCTTGGTGGTTCCAGGGAAGCTTTTGCACTCTCTGATTGAGTTTTGGATCAAGCTTTATCTCAGTGGATTTTCTAACATCCATGTCAAATATGGGACAGGTATGAGAAAAATGGAGGAGATTAGGCTGGGAGATATAAAACACAGTCAGCACAGCAGAGCAGACCCACTATGTCAAATTCAGCTCTGAGAGTGCTCCAGTAGGTTGTTTGTCCCAGTGTGAGCTGTTTCAGCTGCCTCACACTTGTGCATAGTGAGAAGTTCAAGGGCAAATGCTTTGATTTGGAAAAATTTTCCTGTTTGCCAGAGACATAAACTATGTAGTGAGGTGCTCAGAAAGTTTGGCTGCACCTCTTTTTGGTTCAGTTTTCCTGTGCATTTGGGATGCTCCTGCTATTGGGATCTCCATATGTAATATAGATTAAATACAACTTTGTGCTGATGCAGTGAATTTCATCAGAGGATCTCACAGCGTTTGCAAATTAATTAATTAAACTCTCATGGCACCCTACTGCTAGTATCACCATCTTATTTAGATGGCAACGGAGGCACTGAGAAAGAGCTGCCTTATTCTGGACCACCCAGAAGGTCTGCAGAAAAGCTGGAAAAAGAGCTCTGCAGACCTGATGCTAAGTCCCTTCTTCCACCGACTCGACCAATTCCCTCCCTGCCCATTATGACACAGGCTAAGGATCTCTGTTGCAGCCTAACATAACATGAAATAGTTCAGCAGAGGAGATTTTTGTGGGAGGACACAGAATTGCTTTTGGGCACCAAAGTATAATTAGGAGGGGTCCAGGGGAGAAAAAGCAGAGGTATTCCTTGGTCTGAATTGAATTGTACAGATAATGCCTACAAGACTTTTCTAACTCTGGCAGAGGACACCTTGGACTTGAGCTTTGCTGCTTTCATCTGCCTTGCAGCGCCTCCAGTGAACAGGATTTATCTGAAAGAGGCATTTTCCCTGTGGGAAGCTGCTGTGGTGCCTTTAAGATTTGGAGTGATGCCCTCTGAAAGGGAAGCAAGAATATTTCAGAGGGACTCTCTCCTTCAGGAAAAAAACCCAAACTGTGTCTTTCCAAGATGGGGTCAACTCCTCAGCCCTTTATCTGGAAGCACTTACTACACAATTAATGGAAGGAACTCTCATCAAATGAGGGACAAATCATAAAATTAGGGAGATGGAAATTAGGCATGGACAAATGATCCAGGTGCAGGGGAGATTTATGGGGGAGGTTGTATCATAGCTAATGATTTCTGCTAATGATCCTCCAAAGTATAAAGTGGCACAGAGCCCACTCTCAATGGGACGAGAGAAAATCCTGTGTGCAGAGTGAAGGGCATTCCTCTCGGGAGGGGAAGCCAGACCCACAGCACGGCAGTAGCATCAGACCAGTCTCTCCAACCCTAACCCAGAGATGCTGGTTGTGGAACTTCCCAGCCAGAGGGCTGCGAGAACAGTGGGGGCCTCTGTACCGTGATGAAAGTCACCCAAAAAGCAGTACCTTTTCCTGTGCCTCTCCCTCAGCAGCTTCCAAGAACATCCTATCCCAACTCTCTACACCATTTTCTTTTTCCTGAAAGTAGCTTCTGACACAGCACTCAACTAGATGGAGGTTTCCCTGCCATCACCACCAAACCGAGCTGGAATCTCACTGCTAAAAATGTGGAAGGGGGACCTGATCCTTCCCAGCTCTCCTCTCTCCTGCAACCTACCTATCCCAGTCACATAAACAATGGGAACAAAACAAGGTGTGTCAAGTTAAGCTCTTGTGTTCACCAGAAAGGGTCTGCCTCAAGTGGTAAGACATTTCATTAATTCTTTCATTTTGTATTTGGAAATCTCTCCTACTGATAGCTATTTCACCCTGCAGAGTAGCAGAGCACCATCATAACCCTGAGCTGCGTGCTCTTCACCAAGACTTATAGCTGGCACAGAGTAGATCTTTGCTTCCTGGCATTACATCCCTCCTTATTGCATTTCTCACCTGAAGAGGCTGAGCCTCAGCCTGCAGCAGCTACAAGCTTTCCACACAACCAGAGCTCCTTGTGGCATCTGTACCAGTGTGGGCTTGCCTAAACCAGCATTTCTCTGTTGTTCCTTGTACCAAGCCTTCACTGATGCCCTCTGCTATGTCAGCCTCTAACTTCTGGTAAAATCTGGGTCTAGAACGGTTGGGAACACCCTTTTCTACCTTTTGTGATGAGGGCTATAGTCCCAAGAAATGAGGCTCTAGAAAACTGGGTTCTATGCTTGGCTCTGCCCCTAGGAATGACATCCCACCTCTTGGTGCCTCTGTGAAAATAATAATCATTGTGAAATGAAAATAATGATCCTGACCTGCTTCACACAAAGCTTTGAGATCTAGGGATAACAACAAAGAGGTGTTCTTGCTAGCTAATCCAAGTGGAGGATGTTATTAATGATTTGTAACAATCAGACCCTCAGCAAGAAATGCAGCAACTATTTTCAGGCACAAAGGCAGCATTATTCCAAAACTTAAGAATGCTTTTCACAGAAAATGGAAATTATAGGATCTGAGTTTTTGGAACAAAATATAGGATGGGAGAGTTCTAAAGGGGCTGGGGTTCCTTTCCTACTGTCAGGGAAAGGGAAAAAAAAAAAAAGACAATTAAAGCTGTGCTGCCCTGCGTTCCCCTGGGAGCCCCGTCCTGCCAGCTCCAGTGATTGGTAGTTTGGACTATTACTTCACTGTTCTTGGAGTAATAAAAATTCCTGGTGAGTTTCATTTGGAGCTCTGATCACGAATGGCACAATGATTCACAGAAATATGGGTAGGATTGGATGCCAAAAGAGTACCAAGTAAAATCTGCTGAGCTGGTGGGTTCATGCATTGTGCGTTGTGTTTCTCCCCCCTCAACACCCCCGAAGGAATTGGATCTATCTGCTACAGGAAGGAGATGAAACAATGAGGGAACGGGGGAAAAATGTGAAAGAGAAAGAAAAAAGATTTGAGACTATGAAGACAGAGAACATGGAGATAATGGGAGTAGAGAGCTAGACTGAACACTGCAGGAGGAAATTGCAGTGGCTTAAATCAGTAGGTCACTAGACATCTGGGTCATTGATAGATGTTAGCAACTGATATTGTGAAGTGATACATGTAGAAAAGACATAAAGGAGATATTCTGGGTCTTAAGGCATATAGCAACCCAGGAGACAGAAGGAGAGAGTTAATCTTGTTTGTCCAATCTCTCAATGACCCCCTCCAATGTCTACTAGCACAGCAGACTCCTCTTCAGGGCTTGTTTCTGTTTATGCCCTGCTGGATGTATCCTAAACTTGGACCATATAACAAGAAGTATCTCCTTCCTTCAGCATTGTCATTAATTACAGTCAGGGTCCTGGTCTAGTCTGTAATTTGGTACACAGAGTTTGCTTCAAAAGCCCTTTTGTACCCACAGCCTTTGAAGGAATAGAGTCTTTACAGAGACCAAAGAGAGCTTCAAGTTTTCCCCTGCTCCTGCTAGGAAGAGTTTCGATTAACACTGACTGCAGTCATAAGCCATACACCTCAGAGAAGTGTCTCAAAGAAAGGAAAAGATTGCAGGATTAATGAACAAGGAGAGAAGGGTGGTTAAAAATGAAGTATGTGGAAAATAAAATGTTCCCTAATATTATCTTTGTGTCTTTTTTTCTCTCTCCTGTGTATCTTTGCCCTCTCCTTAAGCCTGCTAGGATGAGGAATTTCTTAGTTTTGGTTTGGGTTTTTTTTCCTATAGGAATTCTTGTTTCCTACCTCTTTTCTTTTTTCCTTTCTCCCTGTGAGAAGAGGTGAGGTTGAACAGTTCTCCTATAACTAAGACAACATTCATCATAATCATCTTCCCAGATCTGCTCTCACCCAATGCAACACAACCCCACATCAAGTGAAGTTCTCTACACCTGTGGCAGGGAAACGAGCCTTCATGAGACCCCGCACAATATTTGTGATTGCCAGTCTAAGATTCAACACTGATGGACAGCAGCAGTACAAAACATTTCAGATGGACAGACATACAGATAATGTTTTGTGCTTAAATAAAAACCCTAATGAATAGGCAAAGCTGTTGTAAACTTCCCTTTCCTTTTATCAACCTGGTCTGGGGTTGGTTTTGCGCTCTGATTAAGCAGAATGAGCAGTACAATCTGAACAAGACTGACCTGATGAGGAAAAGGGTCAGGGTGAAAAGGGTCAATGTAAAGTCTATACATTAAAACCTACAGTCTAAGTACCTTCTCTCCAATTCTCTCTCTCTCTCAAAAAAGAAAGGAAGAAAACCCCAAACCCCAAACTAAATAACCTCTATTTATTGTTATCGCACAGCGTGCCCAGGAAAGTATTTTACATACTGCCAAATTTTCTCTCTTGGTGCCTACACCTTTGCCAACCTGTGCAGTGCTCAGCTCTCCCACATTTTCTCATTGTGGAAATGGATGCTCAGCTGAAATTGCTCTGCAGGGCTAACACGCAATAGGTACTGGCTCTGGTGATACAGGAAGTGATGCTTTTCCCCACTCACCTCAAATCACTTCCAGAGCAATGTTTCAGCATGTTACGAGGGTCACAAAGAGGTATTTCTTGGATGAGTTCCGACTAGCAGAGGTCCTTAGCGTCATTAGGTTCTCACCAAAATGGGAATTTTATCTGTTGCATCCTAGCCAGAGTTAGGACTGACTGCCTTTCTCAGTCTGCCCTGCTTTTTTCTAAATCCCAGCCACCATATCTACTGGGTACTCTGTTTCTAATAGAAGTGTAAATTTCCCCCCAAAAGGGATCAATGAGATCATCTAACCAACTGAGATTAGCTGTGCAGAGATCACCATGCTGTGTGTAGAGTACTAGTTCACAGTTCAGTAGGATCTAGTCCTGAATTCCTGTTGTTGCTGACCCATGCTCTCTTGGGCCAGCTCCTTTAACACGTTCAAGGAAAGTTCATATTTCAGTCATCACTTGATTTTGCCTTAGGGTAGAGGATGGACTACATACTTTCCTCCCTCCCAGGAGACTTCTCTGTCCATTTCTATGATTATCACACCAGAAAGGATCCCTTTAGGTCAAGCTCACAACCACCTTGAGTTTCTTTCTAAGAAGAATAGTGTACATGTTAGCCTGCTCATTATGCATTTTTCCTGCTGCATCTCCATGTTTTACTCCCTCAAGGGTATTACAAGTTCTGACCATAGGATCCTACTGCTGCAGCCCTTACGCAGAGACACCCTCTGAAATAAATAGCAGCATAGCAGCCTGAGTCTGCTGGATGCTGAGACCTCCCAGCCATGGGTTACAGGACTATATACATTGTGCGATTTGTATGTCCATAGTGGTATTGATCACAGCATTTGTAATGTTTCTCTATATACAAAGAGCAAACCGATGCTGCCAGTCAGAATAACATTCATTTTAGATTACATGAACAAACTAACTATAAGCAAAATCTCCATGAGTCAGCTCTGTGTGTGAGCATGTATGTCTCTTTTTCTTCCTCTGTCCTCTGGCATGCTGCAATGAAATTAACACAAAATAGTCCTTAAGAGCTAACAAAGTGCAAATAATGCTTAGCTCTCATGTAATGCTTTTCATTTGCGAATCTCATGGCAAACTTCATTACCCATATTGCACAGGCAGGGTAGCTGGGGCATGGAGGGACAAGGCGGTATGCCCAAGGCTGCAGAAGAAGTGAGTGGCAGAGCTGGAGAGAGCCCCTTGTGACCCTCAACTCCCAGATCCCTCAAAGCCCACCAGTCATACAGCTATGCACAGACAAACATACAGGTAAGACCTGCTGTTGGAACAGATGAAAGGCCCTTCTCTTTGCAGGTCTGCTCTTTAACTTCTTTGTCCTCCTGTCAGATTTTATTCCTAAACCCAGATGGACCTGATTATTGTGATTACTCACACATCACTGTAAGGTGAAATATACAGCTTCACCCCACTGACTAAGAAAAATAAATAGGACTCTCTCCCCACCACCCACACCCACTCCCACACTTCCCTCCGAACTTGAAATAAAAAACCTGCAAAAAGATTCCCGATGGCTTTGTCAGGGAGGGGGGATGGTGAGGATTGGTACAGTATATAACATCTCAGCTCTCCCGGATCAGTCACGCTTCCTAATTCAATAAGGTGAGAAGGAGCATAATTTGATCATATTTGTTTTGCATCACTGCAAAAACAGAAAATGAGGGGCTGCAGAGCCGCACCAATTTACTTCATCCGACCTTGATTAAAAGAAAATTAATTGCCGCATCTCTCAGGATATCTCAGGCAGCAGCCAATGGCTCTCCAGAATGGCACAAAAAAAAAAAAAAAAAGAAAGAGAAAAAAAGAAGGAAAAATACAGGGAGCAAGGCACAGAAAATCTTTGCCCTTTCATCTTGTAGCACAACTGTCTTATTGGAAGTGTTGGCAGGCTGAAGGAAAAATCCAAGTGCTGAGGAAATCATGGGGAAGTCAACACAGGTTTGCCAGGGTTTTCAGCCTAAATTTCCCTTCTGTGTTTACCACTGGATTCCCAACTGTTGGGGATTGTACCAGTCTCACAAGGTCTGTCTTGTGAGGCTGCAGGAGCAAAGCTGGGAGGATGTCAAGGCAAGACTTGGCTTAGGGCAGCTGGTAATAGGACGCGGAGGCTTTTCTTGCTATACTTCCCCATTCACTCAGAGCCAGGTCTATGCTAGAAATTATTTATGGTAATGTCAATTAGGGCCATGATTTTTTAACTGTATTTCTACACTGCAAAAAGCTGTAGTGTAGTTGCAGTGATACAGGAACCAAAGTGCTTTTACCAAGATAGCTGATTTCCCTCAAGAAACAAATTTAAGTCATGCCAAGCCAACAAAAGCACTCTTTGGCTGATCCAAGCTCTGTCTCACTAGTAGGATGTACTGACAGCAATACCAGCCAACATGTTCTAGTGTCAATTAGGAAAGACAGTAAGATGGTGTAATGAGTCTGGGATAGTCTTAAAGAAAGTAAGGGGAATACATTTCAAGTATTATTCCAATACCCTTTCAAGGGATATTCAAAAGGGCTAGCTTTTGCCCAGTGAACTTTAGCCTTAACCTTTCAAAGCCAAGGAAGAAAACAGGCTACCCCAGAGGGTGAATCAGTGGCTAGGTTGGCTTCTACCCTGAACTGCCATCTAGGCAAGTATACCTCTCTCTGTGTTCGCACAGGGAACAGAGAGATTAACCTCAATAAGCTAAAGATAGCCTCTGTGAGCAGTCCCCATAAAGACTCCACCTAGAGTGAAGAACCTTTCAAATACTCGCTCACACTGTAAAGACAGTGACTCCCCAGATGGCACTTCCTACTGAGGTACAAAGCAAAAAAAGTGTCTGTGTTCAAGACAACATACGTGTGTCTTTTTCTTGTTTGGTTCTTTGGATTCAGCCATCTGAGTCACTATTTAGTGGAGAGGGGTCAGACATTAGTTCCTATTAGCTGGCTACGCTCCATGCTGTAGGTGCTACTGTATGCTCTTTTTGACAATTTCAGCAGGGGCCACTGCCTAAATAAACAGCGAGGATTTCTCTTGACCTTGCTTCTATTGACAGGATGCGAAGGGATGAGAATCAGCAGCTGAGCTGATGGCTGCCCATGCCCTCGCCCATCCTGTCCACACTGCTGCCCAGGCTTCCCATTCTCTGGCTACCTGGAGACCTTGCAAGCCCTCAGCCTGGGAACTTTCACCAGCACTAAACTCTCACACAAAATTTCTGATGGGAAAAAAAGATGACGACTGTGGCTGATCCAGTGCAATTATCAGATCAGAAGCGCCTGCTGCAATCCCACTCAAATCTGTATTAAAAATTCATTTCAAGTGTTCTTTTTTTTTTCTTTAGCTGCAAGTAGAAGAATTTACCCAGCTGTTTTATTAGGAAATTAAAGGGCACATTTTTCTAAGCAATGCACTGGAATTTAGATGGACCATAACCATGACTAGTGTTATTGTGAGAAAGGATATATCTGTCCTCAACATCCAACTATCCATCCCACTGCACACATTGCTGTATTAGCTATAACCCAAGCAATGCTAAATCTTAGACTCTTCATATCATAGGAATATAGGATTAGAAGGGAGCTCTAGAGGTCACTTAGTCTGGCCACTTCTATGCAGGACCAACTATAGCTACATCATTCTTGTTTGCCTAGCCTGTTCTTAAAATCTTCTTTTGATGGAGATTGTACAACCTACCTAGACAATCTATTCCAATGTTTAACTATCCTTATCGTAAGAAAGTTTTTCCTAATGGCTAACCTAAATCTTTCTTGCTGGAATTTAAGGCCATTATTTCTTACAATTTAATTCCTACTTCCTGGGCCTCATCCTTTACATAAGAACATTTCTGCAAAAGTCTCAAAGTTTTCATAATTTAACATTTCCAAATTCCATCCTCATAAAGGTCAATCTATTGCACACAGAAAACAGGAGAGACGTCCAGTTCCTTCTGAGGTAAAAAAGAAACCAAACAGATCATTCCACAGACAGAAAACTTTTGTGCCACTGAAGATTCCCATTTAAGAAAGAAACTGCAATGTTTTAAAATTGTGTTTTCACATATAAATTCAAGGCAATGTGTTTGTTCTTTCCATGTTATCCCTACCGGAAAACTGTAGCTTGTGGTATCACACAATCTGTTGTTTTGGAATGGGTGGTAAGTGTCAAGAAAAAAAAAAAAGGCACAAATATTTGCTAGAGAGTCCTGATTTAAACACAAATACTTTGGGCAGCCCATAGGCCTGTCCCGGTCCCTGAAATCAAAGGAATGATCCCCACTGTAGTTTGATTCACGTACAAAGTAGTCACACATTTTACCGGTTCCCAGCTGCAGAGTAGAATATAGGTCATAATTAGGATGGATGAGTACAAAGAGCAAAACTGGAATCAGATCTGATATTCTCAGTGTTCCAAGATGCAGAGATATAAACCTTTGATTTGGGCTGTTACAGAGCTTTACAATAGCAACCACAAGGCCCAAAGACAAGACGAGGGGCTGCATGGTGTCTAGTTCCGTACTAACTCCCTTAAGCAGCAATATGCCAATGAAAGCCCCAGTGCCAAAAATGAGTGCTTCCCATTTGGACTTCTGCAGTCCCACTTATGTTTCCCAGATTACAGGAAAATTTTTTTTCACTTATGAAATGGTGAGAATCTGCTTGTTTAAATTAACTGCTCCTTTGGGTGCTTTTGCTGGGCAGTCTTGTAGAGAAAAGAACAGTTTTAAGCTCTGATTCTGCAAAATTTGAGGTGGCACTTAGCAATAAGTAATGCTGCGCAAACCCATCAAGTCATACTGAGGCCAAAAAGGGTCTTCCTGCACCAGAACTTAAGCCTGTCTATAAGTATGTGAAGAATCAGAGACCAAAAGAGCAGTGTGGGGAAACAAACACACTTTATACATGAAATCAAATTAGCACTCTTATGGTGACGCAGACAGTAGAGTCAACCAACCATGAGAGTTACAGTGGAATCAACTTAATTAGCACTCCTGTTTTTAACAGAGCAGTCCATCTCCTCTAGAAAAACCCTATAGACTTTAATAGAAATGGAGTTCCATGGAAGTTTTCCTAAAACCCTCCAGTCAAATGGAGAATGAGGTCCAATTCAGCTTTTGAACCATTCTACAGCTTGCTATAGGGAAGACTGAATTCTGTACTGAGTGGATATAGTCCATCAATAGAATATATGCAAACACACAGAGTGCACACAAGTATGTGTAGATACACAGGCAAAGTTTGTAAACTAAGAATTTGCAAGCTACTGTAGATCTCAACATGGGGTCATACAGGAACTTGCACGGGACTTTTGCTCAGTATGTATAATTTGCACAAACATTTGTGTAAAAATAGTATGAATTTTTTATTACAATTTAGGGATGCATATGAAACCTAAGATTACTTTAATAAAATATTTGTATATCTATAAATGAGTCTGCAGAAGTGTTTCAAGTAGTGTAAGCACGGTGGGAACAGGCTATATTTATCACATGTTATTCTATGTGCAACATTTAAGTATACTATTCTAACTATTTGTGTGATACATACCAGGTCTGACTGCTTTTATTCTGAGTGTGTACAGAGCGTTGTATATAAAAGATACAAGCGTGCATATGCATATATGCACTGTACACATGTAGCAAGAATATTTACAGACTCTGCTGTGTGTGTATGCATGAATGCACATATGTGCACATAAGCATGTGTTTGCAGTGTATGAGATGCAGTGGGGGACCTAATATCATTGCAACCACATGTGCTCTTATATAGAACATGTGTCTCAGAAAAAAATCATCCTGATGTTCTTTCTCTGCTCTCCAAGGTTAACTTAAATAAAAGAAAGCAAGCAGTTTCCCTTCTCAATAATTCATGGCTTGCTTTAATAGCCCATCTTAAAAACATACATAATTTCCCCCAATTTTCTGATACACTAATTACCTAGCTCTAAAGCCAATGGAGTTATGTATTTGACCTAAGTGATACATTATCTGGAAACCCCTTCTAGCCCACACACAGAACCATTTGCTTTCAGCATCCATCACTTTTGATTTTCTTGGTGTTTGTCACCATCTATCACTTGAGCTTCCAGGTCCTGATCCTGCTTAGACTCGAGTCAACAGTACAATTCCAGTGGGAGCAGGATTGGAGGAGCACCCAACTTTTCCTTTCTTCAACTCTGTTCCTTTCTTTTTTCTTTGCTGTGTAAAGTGGCTGGTAACAGCAATATATTGCACCAATACACTCAGGAGTCCCTCAAAGATCTCAAAGCACTCTAATAGACTACCCAGACAAGTATTTGCTAGCTCAGTAAATCTCAAACCACTTTCCAAAAGTTCATATTACTAGCCTCATTTTACAGATGATGAAACTGAGGCAACTGGCGTAAAATGACCTGACTTCTTCCAATGGGCAAGGGACAGAACCAAGGAAGATGTGTTATCTCCTAAGCTCCCACTGAGGCTCCACCAGCTTGACCACATTGCCTACCACTGCCCTTTCTGACACGCAGCTGTCTCTGTGGTGGAGCACAACTGCTGCTGAACAACCCACAAGAACAGTTAGGCCAGTGCAGCCTGGAGTAGGAAACGAAAGAGTATCCTGTTTGTAGCTGAAAAGTGCCAGGGAAGTTTAAAGAGGTTGAATGCAGCTTCTCACACTGAAATTTGCCCACAACTGCCAGACTAAGACTATTATTATTGTGAAAAGTACCACTAGATCTTCCCTGTCAAACAGCAGGAAAGTCTTTGGAAGAGAAGATAACATCCCCACAGCACTGATCCAGACACCAACTGAATGATCTGCACCACTTCCCTAGCTTACTGTGTGGTGTCTAAATGGGAGCTCTTGAGAATGCCCTCAGTTGTGGGTGAAAAGTATCCGAAAATCTAGCCTTAGAAGAACAGAAGTTTTAAAGGTTATGGTTAGGGCATTTGTATAGTTCTTGTATCAGAGCAAAGTATGTAAACAGAAACCATTAACACAGTAAATAAGTCACATGTATGTAAGCATGTAATGTACTCTTTGCAGGTGAGGGAGTATATGGTGACTACCATGTGGGTATAGTGCTGTACAGCATGACTCTCTGTCACCTACCAGAACTGAGAAGAGGCAGGGACTGAACACAGGACACTGAGCACAAGAAGAAAAAAAAAAAAAAAAAAAAAATTATATTTGCTGGCAGGCAGCTGGAGCCAATTCTTATTCTTTTACAGATTGACCACAAGGAGGGGACAAACAAGCCATTTCTGTCTTTCTTGCATTTCTGTAACGGGGTGTGTGGCTCTAGAGGAGGAATGTGTGCTATAACTTCAGTTCACACATGTACCTTCCACATCCAGTGGCCAAAACACATTGGTGCAATGCAGTGTGAATCCTCTACTTCCAAAACACAATCTGTGTGCAACATGGATTCAGTAAGTGTGTGTCGCAGAGTGTAGTAGGTGTGACTCTTTGTGCATGAGTATTATATGTGCTTCTGAGTACAGTAGGTGTGGTGTATATGTACAGTACAGCATGTGTTTGGATTCTGGGAGTAGGGGATGTTTAGTAATTAAATCCCTTTTCATCCTTCTGCACCTGTCTCCTTCTGAAAACTGAGAGAACAGACGTCAACCGGGACAAGGGCTGGATTGAATACAGCCAATTCTGAAATATTTATTAGCTTGTGACACCACTCAATGGAGGAGAAGGAATGCTGGCTAATCCGCCCAGCAAGTGCTCGCTTGGTGGAGGGGCATTTTTCTACAGTGCCTCATTATATTTCGACTACTGTCTACTTTGTCAAAAATGGTATCATTTTAATTTGTGTCTATATTTATTTTCAAATGCTTTTGCTAGTAACCAGAGATTTCAGAGCACTGGGTTCTGAATCTAGGCTTACCTCCTAGACGCTCATGGCTTTTTGGCCATATTACAGAGCTGTTTCAGAGCTTCTGTTCTGTGGGTGTATTTTCTTCACATTGCACTCTTCTAACTGCCATTCACACCAGTGAGGACCATGCAAAGTGCACTGAACAGAGAAGAGACATCTTAAATTTCCTGGGTTTGCATTCATACACCTGCACATGTCTCAATTTGTAATGCAACATGAAGCTCTCCACAGCACCACAGATAGGAGTTGAAACCCAGATGTGAGCAATCCGTCGCTCTTACTAGCCCTGAGATTTCACATAAATTGAAGTTACATGCGCTTTCTTCAGGCTGTTGCAGGACACTGGTCAATGCCTTATGGTACAGTAGTCAGCAAATTTGTCTGATCAGTGACTATGAATTGACTTCAGCCTGAGGTATAACTGTGTAAGGTTATGGGGACTCAGATTTTAAGCTTCCTTACATTTGGGAGTTCTTGCATTTGGACTCTCGTTTTGAGTCACCATCTGTGCTGGCGAATGGATATGAGTTTTCACCACCTTCTCCGAAAAGGTTCCTGACCCATATGGGGCCATTGCTGGTGAAATCCTGAAGTGTTGTGGCCTGCCTGTGGGGCAGTGCTGGACCTCCTTGTGCTTAGAGAACTTCATCAGTTTATTAAAGACTATCTTAACCAGCAAGACTCCTCCCACGAGGGTATGCATTATGTTTGAAACTGTTTGAACTACCACAGGCTGAGTTTGTATATATCCATTTACCTTCCTATATATGTACAGGTAATGTATAGCTATGCACTCCTGCATATATATGTGTATATATGTGCACAGGCAGGCATCCATCTTACAGCCATATACTTGTATGCAAGCTTGACATTATCTTTGTTTGCTGTAAGTGACCACACCCTAATCCCTGAGAAATGATGATAATTTTTGAAGGTAAAACTACACTGGGGGGATGACAACCAGGGCTTATAATGTCAGAGGAAGGGTTCAGATAGAGCAAAGATTACGGTCAGCTCTTGTAGCAGCAAACGGAAACATTAGTTTTCTTTTAAATGGGAGCTTATATACGTAGTTAGATGCCTTCTCAAAGACACTATCACTGGAGAGAGCTTGTCCTTTCCTGTTAAAGGGTCTTCAGTGCCCTTAGAGATAAATTCAGTCCAGAGGCTGACTTTAGTTGAGGGGAGGACTGGACTTTGATTTCTAGTGGAGAGCAAAATCTGCCCACATGAAAAGCCTCTGCGTGCAGAGACTTCCTGGGAAGGAACTTCCTCTTCACCAAAGTAGAAAATATCCAGTGATCCTCATGGAGCTCAGAAGTAACCTTGTCTTTAGGATCTCTTGGGGATTTGACAGATGCCAGCTAGATGCAGATGCTGCAGATCCCTGAATAGGAATGGGGGTTAAAAAGTTTTCTTACCAGCACTGCGCAAAAAAAGAAAAAATAAAAAAAAAAAAGGCAAGACTGACAACAAATCCCACTGTGTGAGGCTTATTCTGGATGGTTTTGGCATGATGCATTGTTGCAACAATTGTGTTTGAGCAGTAATTAGACGTGGCCCTGGGGGACTGCAAGTGCATTAGAAGGGACGAGGCTCACCATGAGCCAAATGGCTGCTCTTATTGTTCTCCGCAGGGTACTTAGGATGTTCTTAGAACCAAATCCTTCCATAATGATGCAGAAAAGGGACTGCAGCATGAGATCTGCAGCACCACCACCGATTCCCTACATCTGATAAAATTCACTCATTTTAGCACTTGTGCATGCTCCACTCGCCTACTTACCTGACTACATGGACAAGTGCAATTCATCATGGTGGAGCAACCTGACATGGTTTCTACATCACAGCAATGTGCTCACACTTTTGCAAACTGTGTGCTAGATAAGTAATAACAAATATTCTTTAAAGCAATTTTCGGCGTCAAGAATGGACAGCATGAGGCTTGAAAGCCAAAAGACCTGATGTCCCATTGATTATATCATTATGATTGTCTCCACACGCACTGATAACATTTAATCCCTTTTCCAATTGATCACATTGGGTTCCTCATATCTGTTGATCATATTAAACCTCTTTGTTGGGGAATTATTCTGTTTGTCCCATAGTACACCATCACACTAGCTTCAAAACACTGGAGCACATATTGATTGTACCAGGTATTCCCCATTACACCGATTGTACTGATTCCTCTCACTGCACTGAGCATATTGAGTCTTCCTGTCTCACTTGCTATAGTGGCTTCCTCAGCTGTACTAATTATATGGGTATTTTCCTGTCTCAACAGTTATAGCCAATGTCTTCCACAATGATACCAAGATCCAGTTATCACTGATTATATTGGAACCAAAGTGCCCCCTATATCCTGCTGTCGCAATGACTTCACAAAATCTTCTCACTGAACACCATACTACTTTTTTATATGATATAATAGTCTATACCAAGAAGCCCACTTAGACACTTCAAGTCATTTGGTTTCCTTTCAAACTTACACATGTAATAAACAGACAATACCATACAGTTTCATAGAACAGAGAGAGAAAAATACTATTTCCCATAGGTGAATTCCTCTCTTGACCCTATTTCACAATTTCTGCTCAAATTATGTTGCAGCTAAATGGAGGGAAAGAGTGCCGGTAGGGCCCTCTTACAAAGATGGAAGCCTCATCTTTGTCTCGATCTCAGCTTTTGAAGTGCTCACCCACAGAAAGAAACTGCAGTCTCACATTTCCATTTCCCCTCTTCAAGACCCTGGTTTCCCTATAACATTTTTAAGAAAGTGGAAAAGGAGGTGTAGACATAGTACATGCAGTATACCAGAAATCAGGAGAACAGTCTCATTTTAAGCAAATCCAGACAAGTATGAGACTGTCCAGTTTGCAGCTCACAACAGGACCTGTCCCTTTCTTCTCTACTCAGTGTTGCCAACGTGCCATCGACACAGTCGCAGGAACCCCATCGAAAGTGAAGAGATTCTGGTTGTGCATCTTCGGTTTATGACAAAAGTCTCCTAGAAATCCCATGCCTCAGCCAGGCAGACATAGCATTCAGAACCTACCAGAATCAATTCCGGGGTCAGTGCGTGGGACAGCCCAGGAATGTCATGCTGATGTAAGTCATGGTGAGCACTGTTCCACTCTGTGTCTCTCACTCTTGCTTAAAGGGCCACCTAAAAGGGACAGGAGTCCCCAGACTATGGCCACACAATCCCTTCTTGCAGATGGGCCAGGCCTTCTGTTGAGAGTATTAGGGCCTATATACTACTTTCGAGAGTGCTTCCCCTTTAAGACAGGACTGTGCAGTCTTTATTTGCTTGTTGAAACTGTTCAGTTTTAGGACAGGGGGGGAGGTCACACCTGTTGTGGAACTTGATAGAAGGCTTATTTATAAACTTTCAGAGCTTGGGATTCTTGCAGAGCTGAATGCGCTGATGTCCGGAGGGGAAGGTCACCGAAATGCTTGTTTATAAAAGCAGCAGCAACTGGAAAAACCATAAAAGTCTGAAATGATGAAATTAACAAGCTATTTGATCAGGCGCATCGGCTATGTGCTCTGTGGTCAGCCAGAAAAACCTCGCACGTAAGAGACTACCCTGCTGGCTGCTACCCTGAAATTCTCCTTCAGAGAGGCGAATGCATTGCACCCGAAGAGGGCAAAAAATAATCAGCTGCTTAGTATGGTCTACTTTTGGGTAGCTGGCTGGTCCAGTCTTAATTTGACCTTGCATGGAAAGGGGAAAGCCTACTCTGCACTTGGTATCACAGCTAATCCACTCTTTAGTTTCGCAACTTCAAAGAGCTGCACCACTTGTTAACATGCAGAGTGTTCTTTTAGCAAGGAGTCAGTCACACCCCCAAAATCTACCACTACTGGGGGGCGGGAAGAGAGGTGGCAACTTCTGTCTTCAGAAACACTTCCGGATTTCTGCAAAAATGTTGCGTCAAAGGTGTTGGATTTTTTGATTGTTTGTTTGTGTTGCTGTTTGAAAAAGCACTTAAAATATTACAGTTTGGAGAGACGGGGAAATAAAAACCTTCCCTTGGGTTTTAGTCTTAGTTTCTATTCTCATTTCACAGTAGAGCAAATTTAAAAGAATTTTCTTCTCTCCTCTCTTTTTTCTCTTTTTAGTTTTCTGCATATGTCAGAATCTTGGTTTAAGGAAAGCTTCATTTTCACTTGGTGACTGATGGCTGAACAGGTGGCTTCTGAGTTTACAAGTGTCATATGAACAAGCAGTTTAGAAATGGACAATTTGCAGCTCACTTTCTCTTGCTGACGGCCCTTTTTCTGTTGACAGATTCCTGCCCCTACCAGCCAAATCATGCACACAGTATCTGCCCTCCACCCGTGGTGAAAAAAAAAACTTAAAGAGAAAAAAAAAAACCTCAGAAGAAAGAAGATGGTCTCTTGGGAACTCCTAGCCATAAAATGGAAAGAACTTCACACTTGAAGGCATTCTTGCCAGCTCAGCCTACTTGGACATAATTTATAAGAGGGGCAGGATTTTCTGCTTCATTTTCTTTCCTGGAAAACTTGTTTGTTTTTTGGGATTTTTCTGCAGAATCCTGTATGAAGTGGTGGGATGCCAGAACCAGCACCAGTGAGTGTCCACTGAACGTGATGAGTTTGTTCAAATACCAGAGCCACCAACCCCACTCCACAAACCTTTCACTTGACCACAGCTAGCCAGGATCCTACGTAGAAATATTGCTGACCAGGGGATTCTGACAGGTGAATGCCCTTCTGCCTGTTAGTGATTAAGTCTTTCAATGATTATAACAAATAGGGTTGTATATAACTTTCTGTTATATATGCTCATATACAGCATAGGCATTCCATCCCCACCACAATTCTTATCCCATCATCCAGAGACCCAGCACCCAGACATTAGCAAGCAGAGCTCACCCGACCACTCCTGGCTGGTTTGTCCCACAGGCACGGGGGAAAGTCCTGCTGAGAACAAGGCAGAGCCAATGTTAGTGGCAGAGCCCAGGAAATGTGGGCAGGACCCACACAGGTCTGTTACTGCTGCCTGAGCTGACAAGAGATTCTCATGCCGTATCTTTACAGGATCACGGGGAATCACCAAATGCTGTATTTCATTAATTAAAGCAGATACCAGAGTAACCTTTTTTGTAAACTGCATCGTTAAAGTAGGGATTTACCTAAGGTAGCAGTCGCTCTTCTGATGTTTGGCTATGGGCAAGTAACTTAAAAGCTGCTTTTTAAAGGATCTTAGAGGCTCTTGGCACCAATTTTTCAAAAGGATTTAGATGCCTTTGAAAGATAAGTGCCCAGAGGGGTCTTAAAATTTTCAAGGCAGGCTACATTAAAATCATTTGGATTTATGTGCCTATCTTAAACAGTTTTGATAATCTACAAGGTGCCTATCTGGATCTTTACATAAAGAGAGCACTTTGAAAATATGACACTTATGGACTTGAGGAATTGTAATCTGGAGAACACATCTCGCTGACTTTCAGGGGCATTTAAACTCCTAAGCCTCTCTCAGAAATGAAACTTAGGATCCTAAGTCACTTAAGTGCTTAAAAAATGTTGCTATGTGTCTGTACAAGCTGGATGAGGACAGATGAGCAGGGAAGGATTAGATGCATGCATCTGTCTTTCTGTGTAGCTCTCATAACACTTGAGTGTCTCTGCATATGGATAAAGGTGGATTGATGAGTGCATGACCATATGCATGAGCATATAATATGGCCGATTGGATGGGACAGGGAGGAACAAAAATTGGGTGGAAGTGACAGGTGATTACATGGATAAATAACATCATCTTGCTGAACATTTATTTAGTGCTTTTCATCCAAAGGTACCCTTAAGTGCTTTACAAACTGTTATGGATATAAGAATGACTCCACCAGCCACAGCAGCTCTTTAAGAGTACACAGCCAAATTATATGATCAAGTTATGACCAGAAATGAAGAGTATCAAGTCCCACTGAAATTACCTAGAATTTTTGGCCATCAGCCATTTAGGATTCAGTCAATACACCCAGGTTATAGCTGTTACACAGGGAGAAAGTGCTATGGAGATCTAACAATGACAAATGGGAAGGACCTAGTTTTCAACACCATTCAAAAAGGAGCACTACCAACAGCACATGAGCTGGGGAAACTGGTTCAGCATTAATGCAGAAAGAAGAAGGAACTACTAGCTCTCCATGGGTGGCAAAAGGGAAGATGGGGAGGGAGATGAATAAATGGTTATATGGTACTTTAACAGGGTACAAAGTTACAGGAGTTTATTTGAAATAAACCTGCATAAAGAGAAAAGGAGCAGAATGGTGAATGGATGAGAGATCCAAGGGGGAGAGGGGTAGTTCAGACCTGAGAGGTTTTCAACACTGACTGTCTGAAGGTCCAAGCCCACGTTCTCACTGGGAGGAGATCCCATCTCTTCTCACATTAGCTAACCTGGGCTGTCTTCCTCCAGGCAGCACATGCACTCCAAAGAAGGCAAGAGGTGCCAGCTGCTCTCTTGCCAAACGGTGGAGTTAAAAGCTGTACAAAGTCATAGACAGTAAACAATGAAACAGAAATGACAACACCAGTTTCTCCTGCTGCCTCCACCTCTGTGCCTTGCTGCTTCCCTCCTTCACACTCTTTCTCCTCCTCTATCTGCCAAAAGGATGAAAACATGATTGAATCCATGCTCTGTGACACAGCCTGGGGAAAAGCAGCTGCCCAGAATATATATTTATTTCAGTACAGTAGATGAATCAAGGCTACTATTATAATACAACCTAAAAACTGCTAGACACTGAACAAACATAGAAAAATGTGTTCATCTTCTCTTCTGCCCTCCTAGCTGCATTTCCTCTATCCGCAGCACCAAAATAGTCAGTATCTCTGACAAGTTTAATGCTAGTGAGGTAGCGTCAGGCAAGGATGCACCATTTTTGTACACCTAACCTGTACAGAAGTCTTTTCCTGCCATGAGGAGGATTTTTAGAAATGCTGCCATTGCAATGTATAGTTTCCTCATCATGTTGAGAAGACAATGATCCACTGAACAGAGCATGCAAGGGGCCAGCTCTGTCCTGCAGCTGTAATAAAGAATATTCTACTGTCATGATAAGTGAGCGCTGGTTCTTCAGTGTAGGGAGACCTGCCCTTGAGTAAGGGCCAGGCTGTACAGCTCACACACACAACACTCTCCTTAACTTCAGGGGATTCAGGCAATGGATGATGAGTGACTTACAGAACCAGTCTCCAGTAATGCACGTTGCTCAGTATCAGATGAAATCCACTGACATCTCTGTGTTGTTCCCTTCCCTTTACCACTTCTGCAGCAAATACTGCTGCATCTTCCCATGCTCTGCCATTTCCAAGATCCTACTCACAGAGCCCTCCTCCCTGGCACACTCTCCCCTCCCCACTGCCAAGTGCCGTCACACCCTTCGGCTTTCGCCAATGGTGCCTTGCACAGCCGTGCTCATTGCGATCTCTGCCCACACCAAGATGCTGTTACGATCGGGTCTATATTTGGAAGTACTGCCTATATAACTATGTCTAGTGTTGGGACTATGATTCTTCCCAGTGTAACTGTACTGCCAGTGCCCAAGCATATAGGTGGTTATGCTGACAAAATAATACTCCTGGTGGTAGAGGTTATTTCCTTTGAGGAAGTGGTATAAGCTGCAATGGCTAATACATTCATTGGCCAGGTAAGCGAGGTCAGAGCTGAGAGGTTCTCACAGCACAGTTATACTGATATATGCCAATTAGCCCTTCCTATACACAAGTTTAGCTCAAAAACTGTTCCTACTTAGTACCGTTTTCATTGGGTCTCATAACTGGATCACACAAATACTAAATGACTAGTAGCCCATGCTAAGGTATATTTAAATCAGGAAAGGAGGATGATCTCATTTCTGAAGCAATGGCCTGTGAATCAGGAGATGCAGCTCCAATTCCTAGCTCTGCCAAGACTCTATGGCTAGCCTGGACAAGTACTTCCTTGGGGCTTCGCTGGTAAATGAGAGCTACTCCTGCTTCCTTTTTCTGCTTCTCCAGCTGCAATGCAAGCTCTTCAGGACAAGGACTGTTTCCAGCAATGCAGTTATATGGTACAAAGCATGGTGGGCTTCAGAGTTGGTTGAGGCTTTTACACTAAAATATGAATCTTAATTATAGCAGGGAAAATAAACAAAACAACAAAAATGAAATACGGTTATATTTTTGGTGAATGCTCAGGTTGCAGTTCTGTATACCAAAAGGAAATCAACTTTTTTTAAATAAGATTGTTGTTGGTTTTTAACACTTGCTTTAGTCAAAAAAAAGCTATATTGGGGGGAAAATTGATTATAAAAATAAGTATCAATGCTTTTGTTCTGCACCATGCATTTTTGCCCACTTACAAGTGCTCCATACTTTCTTGGACATATTCAGTGACACTGAGACTACAGAAGCGGAGACTAAGTGCAAACTAGCTACATTGGCTATCAGCTGCCAGACTACACAGGATACAGTCTTGGAAACAGCTAAGAAACCATCTTTTACCCTGCTCGCCTATTTGAGTATTTGCTGTGTCTGCCTAGAAAGTATGAAGTTTCTTTTACTTAAGTTTCTCAGGGTGCTGGTGAGCATCCTGTGGTGCCCAGTTGAGTTTCTGTGCAGTTGTGTTTTTATCTACACAGTTACAGATGTTTTCCTCTGTCTCTGGGTTGACTTTGTAAACAGGAATGGGGCCTTGTGCTCTTAGAGTTTGCTTTCATTTTTCAGGATATACTTCCTTTGTGCACAAATGGCACTTACTATGTTCATGCAGGAGTGTTTTTGCTATAGCCTGGACTGTTAATGCTTGTGAGTAGACTTCACTCTCCTTGTGAGAAAACAGATCTCCCTGTGCCTTTGAATGCCTGTCAGTAAGTGAAATTGCTTTGCTGCTCTTACAAGCATTCTGCCCTGAATTTCTGAACAACTGAGCTGACTTAGTGGAGGACTTTTGCAAGCATGTTTCACTCAGACTTGAGTATATTTCTTTCTCTTATTATTTCACTAAGTTTGTGTTGCGCTTACTGAGAGAGAGGGAGGTCCACAATGCCTAATACAAGAAGTGTCTGCATTTGTGTATGTGTCATGACATGTTTACAACTGTGTATCACTATGTTTGTCAGCATGTATCAGTATGTGCACCTGTTTAACTGTATTCGTGCTTGCTCTTTTTTTTGGCTTTGTGTGAGAATCTGTGAACATATTCTTTTCCTTTCTTTTTCACCACAGAAGTGCACCTTTTTTCCTGGGTAGGTGTGTATATATATATATATATATCTATCTATATATATATCTCAGAAGTGTGCTTTTTATATTTGTTTTGCTCTTCATATATTCCCTTGCACTTGTGTTGGAGTGTTCATGCAGGCATGTCTCAGTATAGTTGTGCATTGATATTTGTTCCGAGTCGTGTGTCTTTTCCCGTGTGTGCAATTCACTGGTTCTGTCTGTGTGCTTCTCTGTATTTTCTTTCCATTTCCCCCGTCTATGCTGTACGCAGTTACCTGGGTTTGTGCATGTATGTATCTCCCTGTTTTTATTGTCTGAGGGGTTTTTCTTTGATGGGGTGGGTGGTGGTGAAATTGTTTGTCATTTTGCTTTGTATTTATCTTTCGATGTTTTCCCTATGTTTGCATAAAGTAGATGCAGACTACAATTTGGTGATGAATTCTATGAATACTAATCTTAGGCTACCCTTGACCCTGAGGTCAGCTAAAGATCAAAACCAAACCATTTAATATTTTCCTTTTGCAGATCAATAGAAGCATAAATTCACTCTCAATGACAACTATAATTTCAAACAGATCTATAGGAGGCATGCATGCATTTCCAGGACGAGCCGCTCATGCGCCTGTTGGGGAGCACAAGAAAAAGAGTTTCTCTGTTGTTGTGGGTTTTGGTTGTTTTTTTTTTACCATTGAATCTCTTTTGCCTTTTTTTTTTATTGCTCTGAAATGCTATTTTCAGCAGCTGCTGTCATATAAATATCTCTTGTTTTTCTTCTCCTCTTTCCCTCCTGGTGAAAAGGGCAGGGGACCTATTGAAAATTCTGCTTTATCTCTTTCAGGAGAGTTCAAGTGCGGGTCGAACAATCGATTCCTCCTCCTTTTCTTTTTTAAGTTTCCTGTCGTTCTTTTGCCCAGATCAGCATTGAAGGAAAATAGGAAGGGCAGCCTGCAGTATGTACATCTATACACCCAGAGACAGAGAGAGCATACATGAGCATATATAAAGATGTTCATATATACACACGCACGCACATACATACATGTTTTTTTCCTGTGCCTATCTGTATGTCACGAACCCCTGAGATGTTGTTACAGTAAAAGTATTTCAGAGACAGGAAAAAAAGCTGGGAAGTGGGAAAAGTTTGGAAGTACTGTTCAGTTCTAAACCGGAATATTAACCCTTCCAAAAATTCTCCTCTAGGAATTGCAAAAGCTTTTAAGGAAATGCTGTAAGATCCCAGACAGTTCCTACAATTTTCCATGTGGGGGAAAAGGAGGGTTATTCTGCAAGCAGCATTGTTTCAACAGAATAAATTCAGCTGATAATCCACAAATCTTTAAAGCTGCATTAGTCTAAAAAAGGTACTTTTCAAACATTTTCACCAAACCTAAGTGGCAGGAGGGGGGCAGACAGAAATATAAAAAAAAGCAAAACAAATGACACCATTAATCTGCCTGGATTTTCCACCTCATAGAACAATCTGTTTAGGAATGACTGAAATAAAGTGGAATGTGGTTTAGATTTTTTTCCTCTGCAATCTCTCTCTGCAAATTCCTTGTTTATGGAGAAACATTGAAAACAGGAGTTAGTCCCACCACCCCCTTAGCAAAAAAAAAAAAAAAAAAAAAAGCACCATAAGCACAGGGGAAAGAAGGAGGGGGGGTTTGCTTTGTGTAGGAAATAAAGACCGTAAAGTGAGGACTTTTATTGCTGGCAATCAGAGTATTGCTGCTGGCAGTGGCTAAAGGTGGAAAGCAAAGATGATTTAATTTATAGAAAGGACAAAGATGTCATGTAGCAGATTTAATCACTGAAAAGAAAAAAAGAAAAAACCTAGCTAACGTCATAATTTACATTTTGGGATAATAGAGAAGAGTGAAAGAAAGAAACAACTGAAAAACCCTGAATGGGTGAAAAAAATAAATGAAGGAAGATAAATAGATTTGCCTGTAAAACTAATAAATTTAAAAACAAAACCAGAAAGCAAAACACAGCCCCTTGAAAGTGCTGGTAAAATGGACCATCGATTTTGGAATTCATCTGCATTTTGTATTTTAATAATGCTTACTCTCTCTCTCCCTCTCTCTCTTTTGCAAAATATAAAAGCTGATCTGATAAATATTAATTTGAACCATCATAATGTATTTGAAAATTCCAGCTAAAATGTCACCACATGGAACATTAATGTAATATTTCAAGGCCCTGAGAGCAATACTCATATTGATTGCATTTATTTCACTCTAGGGAGGAGAAATAATTCTTCAATGTGGGACACATCTGGTAGCCAAAGATGCAAAAGGCTGAGGGTAGAAATGCAAAATTATATGGAAAAAACACCATAAGCTAACCCCCCAAAACAAAACAGAAGTGCAAGTGAAGCTGACATGCAACCCATTCAATCTCATGTTTCAGTTGCAGCAATTTTTTTTTTTTTTTCAGAATACTTCTCTTTGAATTTTTAGTTTTGGGGGGAAAAAAAACAAAAAAACAAAAATCAGAAAGCAACAAAAATTCCCATCATGTTTTTATGAATCTTTTGGCAGGAAAACCAACAGTATCATCACAACTCTAAAGAAAGAATGTGTGTAATTGGATTGCTTATTGGAAACACAGAAGCCAGGCTGAGAAGACAGCACAGCACTTAATTCTGCAAAACTTTGACAGAGGTTCCCAAGCAAGATGCTCTTATCTGGGGAGCTTCCTCTGAGGTTGGGGTTTGAACTTTGTAATGGTGGTAACCCAAATGTGTGTGAGATTGGGGCTATTTTCCTGTGATTCTGCAGAAGGAGCACAGAGACGCTGCCTGTCTGGAGTCCCATAAAACAGATCTTTTCCTTGTCATTAAGAATATTGATGTTCATTAGGCCCGGGCGTCAATGAGTCTTTGTGCAAATGAAACGAAATCTGAGTCAAATTGTGACCCTGAGTCCAACACATAACCACAGATTGGCTGCAACTGGGGGGCTGGGGACAAGAGATTCCCCCAGCACCAAAAATTCACCATCCCTACTCTGAGACAAAAAAAATCTCTGCAAACACAGTCAAAGAGCCTAAGGAAATGCTCCTGCCCCCCCTCCCAAATCACTCTTCACGTAACATGGTTTCTGATAAAGATGGAACAGATCAGGGCTACTTTTAGCAGTCTGTCAAGGCAAGATCTCCCCACATAAGGTAAAGGTTGCTCTCTGCCCCAGCTCTTGGCAGGGCATTATCACTTTTGCAGGTAACACTCTTTCCTTTTAATTTGCTACTAGGTTTTTCTCCCTCCGCTGTGGGTCTGAGGTTGATGTTTCTGCTGTACAAACTCCAGGCTAATAAAGAATGCTTGAGTCCCGTAATTCATGGCAAGCCGCTTTGACGGAGCACTTTTAGTGTTAACAGTGTGACGGGTGTTTTCGGAGCTAATGTCTCACTGATATTAACGGCCATGCCCATAGAGCGAAATCTGCAATGTAAAAGCAAGTGGCTTGCTAAATATTTACAGGCTTGCACATCTCACTGTCCCATTCATTTCCTTGACCTTTCATGAGGGGGGATGGGGAAGGAGAAGGAGATGCCAGGGAATGGTCCCTTCTAAGGTACAAACACACTACAGCCAAATTGGCTCCCCAGCCTCTGATAGTGAGACCTTGAGCTGAGGTCCCACTCCTTCCTCACCAGCAGTTCATAAAACTAAGTCAAGAAAAGGCACCACAGGCAGTGGGGCAGGCTTGGGCCCGAACTTTCTGAGTGGGGATAGGGGAATAGCTCCCAAAATGAGAACAGCCCTGTTGTGAACTGTGTGTAGGTCACTGAGGCATTTCACTGCAGATCAGCAGAGGCCAGTCAGATCCCAAAACCCAGTTGATTCCAGGCACAGCTGTTCCCAGCGGAAGGCAGCATTCCCGGGGAATTAAAGACAGGAACAAATCAAGGAGACTTCTCAGTTCTGCATCCAGCTCTGCCACTGACCTGCTGGATGATCTTGGGCAAGCCTTTTCCCATCTCTGCACCTCAGTTTCTCCTGACAGCATTTAAAATAAATAAAGAAAGGGTGTAGCAAACCCTCCCACATGAAGACGGGAGAGGGCATTGTGAGGCTTGTTTAATGCTTAGAAAGCACTTTGAGATCTGCAGATAGAAAGCGTTACACGAGAGCCAAGTATTATAATTAAACTTTATATAACCGGGCTTTGTAGAAACCTCGGGGGCAGGAGCAGCAGCTCCGGTACCTGCAGCATCGTGCAGCCTGGCCGCCGCGCAGCGGGGGGAGCCGGGGGCCGGGGCTGCGGCCGAGGGAGCCGGCAGCCCCCCGCCTCCACCGCCGCCGCGGCCGGGAGCGACAAAGACTCCCTTTGTGCGCGCCTCATCGCTCAGCCCTTGCGCGGCTGCACACCCTCCGCGTTCGCTTAAACTGCCACTCCGCCGAGCTGCCGAAATGTTGTGACGGCTTGTGCCGGCGCTGCCCGGCACCCTGTGGGCAGCGCCGGCCGCGCCGCGCCGAGTCCAGGCGAGCCGAGCCGAGCCGAGCCGGCGGCTCCGGCGTGCCCCGGGCGCCCCCTGCTGCCCGCCAGCGCCGGGGTGCCGGCGGCACAGCCGGAGATCCGGAGCCTGGGAGTGCCCGGGGAGGGGGCTGACGGGAGGAGAGGGGCTCTCCGGAGCGCGGCAGGCGGTAAGCCAGGACCGGGGTCGTGTGCGGGTTTCGGCTGGGGTCTGGCCCGGCCGTGCTTCCCAGGCGGGCTCCCTGGGAGCTCTCGCCCCGCTTGCACACCCTAGGCTAAGCGAGAGATGGAGGGAGGGCTTGCTTTAAAAGAGCAGTTATTAAGTGGTGATTTCATCAAGCCTACCAGAATCTGAAGTCCTTGTATAGAGGAGAGGATGCCGCAAGATTTCAGCGGAGAGTACCTCAGCCTGGATAAGTCAGCCCCATGCATGTATGTGAAAAGTTACAATGGCCAAAACAGTTCAGTACAGAATTTACCACCCATTTAAGGAAGGAATACGCACAATACAGCTTTTCCTGCGGATAAACCGACAGGTCTAAGAACTCCCCAGCCACATCAGCCCCAGCGCTTTCTCCAAAGATGCAGCATCCTCAGACTGACTTTTATTGCCAGATTCAGAGTTTGGATAGTGTCCGGAACTGGAGAAATTAATTCCCTGCAACTGGTCTGCTACCTTGCAAACCCCTATGCTCAGGGCGGGCAACTGCGGTGCTTCCTCCAGGCAGAAAAAGACAAGAATTAGTGCTTTCCCTGCTGTTCTCCATATACCCCAATGCAATACATAAAACTGCTGGGAAACTTAGGTGGGAACTACACCCCCAGGAGGTCCATCATGCCATAAGCCCCCACCAGCTGCACAGCAGCAGCAGTGTGAGCCCAGGGCATCAGGTGGGCCTGCGGTGCGCTCAGGCCTGCAGTGTTGAGCTGCGCAAGGGCTGAGCTCAGGGACTTTGTACAGGTGGCTACACCTCAACCCACTCACAGGACAACCTCTGACATGACCCTTTGAGCACCATAGCCTCAAAGAGTCATGCTCAGGGATGTGGAGATGGTTCCCCCAGTCCTTCAAGTATTGCACAAGGAAATGCCCTCCTCACTCTCTCCTCTGCTGCAGTTTCCTCCCTTGTCATTTATATGGGTGTCAGTTCCAAGTACCAGGGGCAGGACAGAGCTCCAGCTAATGAATGAGCCCAGACACTCCTTCAGGCTTCCACCGAGTGTCTGTCACTAGAAGCAGGGGATTAAACAGGATAGTGGTGGAAAGGTTATGATCCTAGTCTTTCACATGAGCGACCTTGGGTCTGGGTCACAGAGAAAGATAGCTTTGGAGTAGCCTATACTCTTCAGAAAACCAGCACCCTGTCTGGCAACCTGAGCTAAAGAAAGAGCCAGGACAGGAAGAGCAGGTCAGGAAGGAGATGCAGTGGCAGAGCAGCATGTCTGTGGGAGCTTAGACGGTGCATGCCAGCTTCTGGGATGCGTCAGGCCCACACAGAGGGCGATAAGCAGCAACGCCTGGGGCAGCATGCAGGGCTCAGGATTTCATTCTCAGGATTCTTGCCAGGCACAGAAATGGGCTCTGAACACAAAGACCCAGTCCAGGTATTTCAAATTTGCTATTGAATTTTCCCAGTGCTTCATAAGCCATAGATGAGAAGGAGGGAAGAAAGGCAAGACCGACTATTGCAGACAGAGAGCATTTTACAAAGGCCTTGGGTCTCCATAGCTCAAGACCTAAGGCCTATGAACCTGCAATCTGCAGACAAAAAATAGCCCATAGTAACAAAAAACCCAAAAATGTTGGTCTCGAAGCTTTTCTGCAGCACAATCCTTCCCCCTGCAGACCACGTAGTTGACCTTGCAGACCCTTAGCAAGGCAGCCTTACTGTCCAAAGCCAAAGTCCATGGAAGGCCCAGCAAGTGCCCACCACCCACAGTGAGTCAGGAGGTGGTTCCCAGGCAGCTGCCCTCACTCGCTGGAGGCACGGCCCCAAAGCCTGTGTATGTGCTTGCTGCCATCAAAGGCAGCCCCACCTTGGGGCTAAGCTTCAGAATGCCTCATCATGGCCCACATCTCTGAGATTAATGACTGCCTACACTAGGACTTCTCCTTTATCCCAAAATGATCCCAATGCATATTTCACATCCACATGCTGCCGAGCTCCATTCCTGCCTACATCCATGAGCTCATGCCTTCCTCACCCGTCTCTACTCCCTGCACCCCACCCAAGCCAACTTTTCTCTTTTTTCTTCTTCTGCCACACCTACCATATACTTGTCACTGTACCAAGAGTGGCATTGCAAGCCAGAATCCCCAGGTATCTCTGCCACTTCCTAATTCTTCCTGGAACTCCACCTCTCCCAGGAGGCCTGTGTACATGCCATTCCAATAGCAAACTTTCCCACAACTAGTGGAGGTGTCAGCATCAGGAGCATAACACAAACCACGTAGTGGGGACAAGCCATCCCTGGAGAAGGGAGTAGAGCAGCTGAGCCACTGTGGGATCAGGCAAGGTAGTCACATCCCTCTTGTTATCCTCCTTTGTCCAATTTTAAAAAGAAATGGGTTGTGCCCTGCCTGTCTTCCTTGTTCTCCTTCACACCAAAGAAAAGTGCTTCCCCTTCTCCTGGAGTGAGGGCTTACGCTGGGAGAGTTTTCCACCCACTTTGCACTGAAGGGAGGAATGACAGTGCAGGATGAATGTCCCACACATGCTACTACCCCCAATATGCAGAGGAGAACACTGAGACAGAGAAATTTGCCCACTAAGCATTAATGTCAGAGCTGAAAAGCACCCTGGGCTCCTAGGGCAGGCACATGGAACATCAGACTGGCTGGTTTTGAGTCTAGTGCTGATCCATGAGAGCTGAGCATGCAGAAAGCATTACAAAAACCTCAACATTATGCCAGACAATTCATGTGTTTGCCTTCTCCTCCAGCACCACTGCCCTTCTCTGGGGCCCCTCCTAGGCGCTGAAACATTCTTCCTTGGCATGCACAGTGAGGGCCACAGGTCTGTGGTGTCCCAGTGCTTCATTGCTGAGGCTGCAGCAGAGCAAGGCAGAGTGATGCATGGGGACAGTGCTCAGTACATTAATAAATAATCACCTCTCCCATGCTCTGCAGGAGAGCGTGACTTCACAGTGATGTGTGTGAATGTCACACAGGCCCTAGGAGAGCTACTGCTTTGACTGCTAGCTTGGTTCCCGAGGGGCCTGCTTCTCCTTTGCTCTCCATCCTGAGCCAGGGATAAAGGTAAGAGACTGTACCGGTTGTTGCACACAGACATAGGCATACTTCACCAGCTAAGATATCTCCATGCAGTTGATGATTATCTGCCATCACACTGCAAAGGCTTCTCCACGCATATTTATAGGCTACGGAGAGCCACATTCTCCTCTTTCTGTCCCAGACTTCATAACAGATGAAGTCACCTGGCACTGCAGCCTCCTGCTTAACTGGATCCCTGGAGTCCTGATGCTCCAGTATCCTCGTTTCAGCTGGGATAGAGTTAATTTTCTTTCTAGTAGCTAGTACAGTGTTATGTTTTAGATTTAGTATGAGAAGAATGTTGATAACACACTGATGTTTTCTGTTGTTGCTAAGTGGTGTTTATGCTAAGTCAAGGATTTTTCAGCTTCTCATGCCCAGCCAGCAAGAAGGCTGGAGGGGCACAAGAAGCTGGGAGGGGACACAGCCAGGGCAGCTGACCCAAATTGGCCAAAGGGGTATTCCATACCATGTGATGTCATGCCCAGTATATAAACTGGGGGGAAGCAGGGGGGATCACTGCTCGGGAACTAACTGGGCATCAGTCGGCAAGTGGTGAGCAATTCCATTGTGCATCACTTGTTTTGTATATTCCAATTCTTTTATTATTATTATCATTATTATTTTCTTCATTTCTGTCCTATTAAATTGTATTTATCTCAACCCACGAGTTTTACGTTTTTTCCAATTCTCTCCCCCGTCCCACTAGATGGGGGGGACTGAGTGAGCAGCTGCGTGTTGCTTAGCTGCTGGCTGGGGTTAAACCACAACACCCTGTCTCCTCTGAACCATTGCTTGCACTAACGCAGCAGTATGGGAAAGGACTGTACCACATTCTTCTGCATTCACTACGCTGCTGAGTCCAGGAGAGAGAGGAGTTTTTTCCAGGACAGATGAGGCACAGAAACATTGCCCCCAAATCAGGTATGCCTAAATTGCAGCACATGCTGGAGCACCTTGCAGACTGGTGGATCAGTGAATGGCAGAAGACTGGCCCCCACTTTTGCATTAGCACCCAAGATTCAAAGCAGTGACAGGTGCCCATTAAGACTAGGACACCTAGCTGGGACTGACCCCTGTGACCCTTACAGCAGTTTATCTCATGCTGTGCCAGACCTTTGCTTAATGTGGTCATTCTTCTCAGCTTGAGCGCACACTGACATTACTGTACTGCTTCCCTTCTTGATTCTGCACCGAGACACCACCTCCTGCATGAATCTGCTTTATATGCCACAGACTGAGGGTCCCTCTGAGGCAAAGCCCTAAGTGCCCTGGAGACACCAAGCTGAAAACAGTCATAGCTAAGTGAGAGTCTGTGCTCCATGTTCGGCAGAGGATCAGATCAGGAAATGCTATGCCTCCTTTATTGCTTTCTATGGATCTGAACAAGCATTATAAGCATTTGCCCTGCACTGTCCTTTCTGTTACCTTATACCTGCAAGCACTGGTTCTTCTTCACTCCCCACCACTGACTCATTCAGCTTCTTGGCAGGGCAAAGGGGAAGGTGGGCAGAAAAGCTGTGCTTAATTTCCTGTATAAGTAATGTGGCAGGACAGGGAAAGGGCTAGTGTGCAAGTGTGAGAGGTACTATAAGACAGAAGAAGCTTTGCCTCAATTCACTATTGCCCCTCATACTTTGTTTAAGGGGTATTTAGGGAGTGAGATTTCCCCTGTATCCTCTATGGGCATCACATCCCTGGCTCACCTCATTTACTCAGCTAGAGCATGTTTTATTAATCTGGAGTCTCGACAAGGTTCTTTACTTCTATTAATTTATTAATATTGCTAATTAAATATCATATTCGCAAATGTAAATTTCCTAATAGTGTCCCTTCCATTTTCAAATTTAAAAAAAAAGAAAAAGCAGCAGCAGCTTGTTATGTTAGTCAATTGAAAGCAATTCAGTCTAATCAGAAGAGTAAGGCTGCCTTGTATCTGCAATAGAGGGAGGGCCACTGTTAGTTTGCTTTTGGGCAAATACCCACCTTCTACCACAAGTTTTAACAATTGGATTTCAGAGCAGGAACAAAATGGGGTGCATGGAATAAATGGAAGAGGGTGGGAGAAGGGAAAAGTACAGAGTTTGGTGTACATGCGAACAAGTACCAAGAAAATACCTTAGCAATTGGCACAGTGGGACTGATGAGGGCAGGGGCACACAGACATAGTCAGACCCCAGGGACAGCACTGGGTGTAAGGGAAGGAATAACTTAATAGGCAGCTGGCAAGCCTGCAGAGTGGCTGGTTTTGTGTGGAAGCAGTAGTGGGAGGAGACTGGCCCCTCTGTAGAAATACAGTTGATGGGGGAGATTCAGCATCTGAAGTGTATTTTGCATGTTCCCCTGCTGACACTTTCATTTACGTATTTTTATATATATATATTTGGGAAGATGTGATAATCTGAGTGTTGGGATGACTGGGCTGGTGTTGCATTAAGGAAAGTTTTAAAAATACATTATATCATTTTTATTATTAATGGTAATGATAGGGGCCTGCTCATTATCTTTCCTTTTGTTATGAGCACTGTAATCTGAGGATGCTGTGGCAATGTGAAATGGCTAATGCAGTGGTACTGCTCAATTTGGTTCTGTTTTAAAATTCCATCCTTCTTGATATTTGTGATCAGAACCCAGAAAAATGACATTTTGTTGTCTTTTTCAAAGGGTTTATCAAAAGCCAAGAAATGTTCTTCTTGCCTCCATTATGCAAAACAGACTTCAATAAAAAGAACCTTATACTCATTGTATGGATGGAGAAACAGGCACAGAAGGCAAAATACAAATCCTAAGATTATTGCTGAATGTCTCTTCAGATCCCAGTCCCTTCCCTAAGTTAAATTCTAAAGCATTTGCAGGAAGGCACAGACCAGTACATTATGAGAAATTTGGGTGCAGAACATGGGCCTTCCAGTATTTCATCTCTTGCTTTAAATGCTAAACACTGCCCTAGCCCAAAGTATGAAAGTAGTTAGAGGGGTACACACTGAACCAAGGGAAAATACAGATCGTTGTCTCCCAGCAGGTAATTTTTTTCCTTACATGGGAAAGAATTCCCAAACATAAATCCACAGATGGCTAAAAGATCCCTAAATGAAGAACAGTACTGAACCAGGACAAAAGCAGATCCCTTTCAAACAGAGAGCTCTACGGTGAGACACATTCACTCAGATGCAGTCAGACCTGTACCTTCTGGGACAAACCGGTGGAAATAAGGTCCTAGACCGAACACCTGTACTGAATCCCAGCAGCTGCCCAGCTTTTTCTGGTGTGTTGCATGTCCACGCACATAAAGGCTGGTGAAGGATGAATGCTTTGCAATCCGGTCAGAGGGGGCTGTTGTTTTAACAGAGTGAGGTATATGTCAGGTGGAGGGGTACAACTAAATGGGCAGAGAAGGAGAAGGGAAGGAAACAGCCACAACAAGACCCCTTTTCAGTCTCCCACAGAGAACAGAGACAACACAGAAAGCCCTAGCTGAACTGGAACAAACTGGTTCTTGTCACCTCACACACACTGGTCTCCAGCTGTTAATGATCTCTGTTGACATGAACATCATTTCCTCCGCGTCCTGGCGTGTATAATTGAGTGGGTCTGTGATGGGGAGACAGCACTGCCAGCTTCCCAGTCAGCAGTTACTGACAGCCTAATCTCAGCTCAAGAAATGTTGCCGAGGTATTGGCTTCTGATGCCATGTTATCTCCCCAGTTTGAGAAAGTATAGAGCTCACCTCCCCGTGCAGATATAATAGGAGAGGACATCACCTTAATTCCACCTCCATTAGACCTCAGAGAGTCGACTGCGACCCCACTGACCTCATCAATATTCAAAAGCTTAACAAAAAAAGGCTATAACTGGGGAAGTCAGAAATAATGTAATGCAGTATTGATTATTTTATGGTACGATTAGGTGTAATTACATCTCTCAAATTTTATTTTAATGTTACTTTCTACTACTTTTAGCCTTTTAAAATTATCCAAAACATCTCCGTTTAATGGAATGAACATGCCTTCAATTTAAATGTGAAACACTCTTTTTCTGCTAAAGTGTGACCTCAATATATTTGAAAACATAAATTACTGCTATGTATAAACCATAAAAAATGAATGATGAATTTAATTCTGGTGAAGCGTGAGGGACTGGGAATGCAATGGGGAAATACAGTTTATCCAGAGGAGAGGGGACAGCCCGGGTGGAGAGAAGGAGGCGAAATATGACCTTCTCTAACACTGAATGGGACATGACATGCGAAGGACTTGACTTTGGACTTGCAGACTAAGGACAAAAATCATTTATTCCCTGGATCAAGTCCTCAGCTGGCCTTGATCAGCATAGCTTCATTGCAATCAAAGGAGTGATACTGATTTACACCAGTGGAGATTTTAGTCCACTGTATTTGCTTGGTATTTGATTCCCTCCAGCTCTGTCAGATGAACAGAGATGAATGTCACAGCCAGAGACTCACAGGGTAGCTTCCTAACTTTTCACTTCACCTTCAGACCTCTTTGCACTGCCAGACTGGTGTAAAAGGACCTTTGCATAAACAAGAACAGGGCCCTAAGAACCCAGTTGAACCTTCCCATCTCTCATTTGACAGTATCACCTCACCCATTATTAGAACTAATTACATTCATTACTGTGGGATCTAGGAGCCTTAGTCTTGAATCAGGGCTCCATTACTGAAGAGATGAGACAGCTGAGTGTCCTTATTCAACCTCTGCTACAGAGCCTTCTCTAATACTCCAGTGTTTGGGTCCCTGGGCATTATCACAAAATATATATTAATAAATAACAATAGCCCAGAACTGCTTGCTCAATGACCACAAACATGGATGATTTTTTCCTCTGGGACCCCTGTTTTAAACATAAACTAAACCTGGACTTCACCAATGCAGTCAAGTTCTCTGAGCACTTACTGTGCAAGGGTAAGTTAAGACTTCGTATTCATAGTGTCCTCAACCTCCATCACAAACATTTCCCTATTTTACCTCTTAACATGCAGATATGGAAGAAAGTATGCTCTCGCCCGTAAGTTTGTATAATAGTTCAAGTTTATGCTTGAGGAAGGGAGAAGCAGGGTGGCTAGTAGGGTCACTGATAATGGTCTTAAGAGTTCCTTTGGGCCAGTGTGAGTGACAGACTGTTAAATTAAAGTAATTTTCATATTAGTTCCTTCCCCACCTCCTGCCTCTCACCCACTAAAATCATTTAAATCTAAGCTTTCTATATCACTGGGGGGTATAAAGAAGGTGTGTAGGAGGAGAAGTTAGAAAGACAGACAGACAATTGAAATGTAACTGCTGGAGAATCTCAGCTTCTGTGCTAATGTATTCCATACATTATTTGCAAATGGAAAAGACTCTACACAATCAAGGTATCAAATACCTGGGGAGAGTTATTCTCCACCGCATCTCTCAGCTATGCCCTCTGAAGGACATTGCACACAGTGCACTGTCCCTATCTGTCAGAACTGACGACAGGGGTGGATGCATTTAGCAAGCCATCCTGGCTGGGCGTTCATTGATCCCTGAGGTCAGTGACCAGGGGCTCCTAACAAACTCCAGATTGCAGCTCCGCTGTTAGATAGGTCTTGCCTGAGCATGGGCTTTCAGGGCTAACTCTGATTTCTGTAAAACCATATACCAAATCAGAATGAGCTCCTTTGGAGGAAAATTAGAAAGGGAACGGGCTTTACTACAGGATAAAATCCAGCTCTATTCTTTTAACCTGCAAAGATAATTTACAGGCTTTTGCCTAAAGTTATCTCAATTGTTAAGAAAATGTGGGAAACAAAAATTTATTCACCTGAAAATATCATCTGGGGAAGCTCTGTATTGCTGGATGGTTTATTCAGTAAACTTCAGAGAAAGGAATTAATAAGACCTTAAGTAAATTATCCATCTGTGCAAGTGCTTCATTTTCTACTTCATATTTCTTTCTGTTGATAAAATAAAAAAAAAAAATCACTGAGCTATTTCTAGGCTGAGGAGAGCACCAGCCTATGATATGCTACACCATCTTACATGGCAGCTCAGCAAGATCTTCCATCTTGAACAGTGCTCATACACTGCTTTCCACTAGCCATCACTGTATTTAGATTGCCGATTCCTCCATGTTGGTAAGCATTGCCCTCTCATAGACATTTTTACAGGGGAAATCCTTTTGTAACACCAATACTATCCAGCGCTACCACTCATTACATTCTGCTTACCAATTTTCTCCATAAATCCTGACAAAGAATCAGGAGAAAGAGCTCAGATCCTCTCTGCAGACTTGGAAGTCCCCCAGGTTTTTAAAGGAAAGATACCACTCCTGTTTAGAGACCTATACCTATAGAGAGGTGGCATGCCTATTGAGTGTTCCCATACTCAAAGAATGGACTTAGCCCTTCCAGATCAGCAGAGAGAGTCTGTCATGTTGACAGTCTAGAACGTGCCTCGACCTGCTTAGCCTATGCTATTGTACTTCACCCCAAAGGAGCAACTTTAGCACCGTGTACAAAAGACTAAGTTGAGCCTCAGCAGCAGCACAAGGTTGGTTGAAGTATCAAAAAATTCATTTGCAGGAAAAATCAGAGCAGCCTGAAGTCTTACAGCAGAAAGCTTACACCAGTAGAGATCCATCTGGTAGACTGTTCTGAAGGCACTGCATTTTTGAACATTAAGCTAAACTGAAATCCACAAACCATTAGGTAAATTTATTAGGTGGGTTTTCCCTGACACAGCTGGATCAGCTCTGGTCAAATTGTGCAAGTTCACTGAGAAGACAAAAGTGGTAATTTTAATTATGTGAAGAAAAGAACTATCTAGTTCAATTGTCAGTCTGGCCAATTTCTGAACTTACGCTTCTTGAAACTCATGTACACCATCTATAGCACCTGTTCAATCTGAAAATATAATGGGCTGTGTAAAGTGGTAATTGCACGGATCGCTCCCGATAGCTTTGTAAGGCTGGCCTTTGTTCCAGAGCTACTGATATGGACTTACCATGAAGGATCTGCCTGTTTAATCCACAACTTTTCAAAATACCTGCCAGCAGTTCAGTGAATTCAGCAGCCAAACATCCCAGGATGCTCATCAGATGGACTTGCTGATTTGTTGCTATCCATTCTTTCAAGTGTTCCCTTATCTGCTTTACATCAACAGCTAGGGTGCCAAGATGCTCATTACTTCCTAATGGTCCATATTCCATTTCTGTATTTTTCTTCTTAAAGACCAATTAAAAAAAAAGTTAAGTAGCTCAGCCATTTTAGAATCACCATTGATTCCATCTCTCTCCTAATTTATTAATGGGCTTACCTTCTCTCTCGTATTTCTTTCCCCCGATATACTTGGAAGAGCTCTCATTATTTATTGTGGCCCTTTGGGCCAACATTAACTCATTCTGTTTCCTACCTACACTGAAAGCTGGAAAGGTTTCTCCATTTGCCTGCTGGCTTCCTCCCCATTGCTGGATGAGTTCAGACATCTAAAAGTTTTCAAATTTGAAAACTGAGGAAGTTCTGTATCATTCCTATTCAAGCCACACCAATTCCAGCAAGCCTTGGAGATTACAAATTGCAAAAGCAGGCATGTTCTAGTATCTCAAGAACACAGAAATGATACAGTATTTCAGGAGCAGTCTATCTAATCCAGATTCCATTACCATTACTTGAGAAACAAGTGCTTTGGAGAAAAGCACAAGAAACCTGACAAAATTGGAATCAGAATAATTTGGCTCCATGGAAGACCTCATCAACTCCAACCAAAACAAATAAAATACACAGGTTCAGCATTACAAAAGTGTCCCAAGGTAGTCAGGCGCATAATTTCCCTGTTTTTATTCTGTATTTTGGGAGAATCTCAACCTGTGAGGATAGTCGTATTGGCTGCCAGGATTGACTGGATTTTTCTCTCTTTTCAGATGAGCAAATTATTCATAAGACTGAAGTAGGGAAATCCACTCCTCCTTGGCCACAATCAAGTTTCCCATCAATTAGGCAAATTGACATGAGGTTTAACATTTTCCCACTTATGTGTCCAAAAGTACTATGAAAACAACTCCTCAAATTGATGTTCAAACTAACCTTGCCCTGTAAAGCAACTTCAGGGAAAGCTTTACAAGGTAAAATTGTTAACCAGAAAGACAGAAGTATAATCAGCAGTAAAAGACTGGCCAAATACAAAAAAGTTTGTGAGAAGGAGGGACTATCTTCAAACAAAGTGTATCACACAGGCACTGAGAGAACTCACAGGTCAGACATAAGATTAGCATTCACAAGCCCATTCTAGAGAAAAATTATCTCTACAAAGATTTCAGGTGCCTATATTGTAGAGTAAATGAAAAAAGGATGCTTATGGAGGCACAAATAAAAGGTACAGGTGTGCACAAGTGTGCATGTATGTACATCTGTATACAGCAGAATATTTCTCCACAGGTGAATGTGCTTACGCACAAAGAGATCTTCTGCTCTTTCTCAACAGTCTTCCTCCACCCCACCCTGGGTTTGCAGTAGTGACAGCAAAAAGCTCGCAAATGCACTTTACCCTTCACAACTAGTCATTCTTGGCTATATACAGGCTCTGCTCCTATCCTGACTCAGATTTAGAGCAAGAAGACTAAAGAATAGCTTGCAATTGTGCTTAATCCCAGTTTTATCCATCATTTTTCAAGTCTCATCTGCAGAAGCAGGAGTGTAACCCAGTGAGCAGCAATGTCAATCCCAAGGGAATACCAATCCCTGGGGACAGCCAAGGCCCTGCTTCCTGTTTAAAGAATATGCAGTGACTGATTAGGCAAACTGTGTGTCTGCATTTCCTATGAATATCCCTGACCATCTATTCCCAGCTCTGTTTTCTATTTAAAGTTGGTGTGATGGATGCTCAGAGAGATCCTGGATGCTAATCCCTAACAGAGAGTAGCAGTATCAATTCTCCTGAGATAATTCAATTTATCCATTATCATCATCTGTAGCAGAGTAGCACCTAGATGCCATATAATGCCGAATGGAGACATACTAAGAGGCAGCTCCTATCTAGAAAGAGAGAAGTCTGAACAAACAAATATGCAGAGAGGGAAAACAAGCACAGGGATAGAAAGCTTCCCTCTCCTTGACCAGTCACACACAGCAAGCCAATGGCAGAGCTACAAAGGCAGGATTCTGGATCCCCAGTCCAAGTCAACAAGTATAATGTGAACAGCTAAAGGCTTGAGTAGCACTCTTTGGGTATACACTCAAAACTCATTACCAAACGGGACAGATCACCAACTTCCCTTCCCTGATGCTTCTATTCTTTATTGTATCAGCACTGGATGGCATAGAAACTCCAAATATAGCAGCTCAGAAATCTCTTGCCTATTCCCTACTTGCCGGCAAAAAAAGCTTGTTTTGATATTTGCAGGAGTGAATTAATTTGGTATTCCCGATAAGATCTCAGACACACCCCAATGACACTTACACCCACAGCCACAGAGGCTGATAACATCATCAGCTGACTTCTCAGCTCAGCAGCAGTCTTTTTCACCCGTTTCTAGGATTATGAAATACATATTTTGTGTGGCTGGCTAATGCCAAAGTTACAAAATCCATGTAATTAAGATTAATTTAAGAGCTGGATTGGATCAACTTGTGGCATCCACCCATTAATTAAAAGAAACACTTTGAATTTCAAGCGGCTGCCTTAATATTTCACTCTGTGCTGGCACTGTTAACCTCAAATTGGCAAGCAAGAGGCAAGTGCCCAGGTGCGAGAGGCTGGGGGCCATTTGTTAAGAAAGGCTGCCTGCATCAGGAGACAGATGCCCTCTTCTGGAAGGTGTGTACATATTATCTGTACTGGACTATTTGATTCAGTGCTTGTATGAATACGTGTACATACACTCCTGGCTAAATATACACAAGCATAAAACCTATGTAAGTTTACATAGACTTATGTACATATGACACACATCTTTCCAATGCCACGCATATGCTGTACATAGATGGTTACCTGCGATGATGACACGTTTGACATATTATGTAAATGTTTATTTCTGAAAGTTTGGGCTTTTTACTACATATGCATATGTATATTAGCTCTAGAGAAGAGTATGTAATATCCACGTGTGCTAGATTTTGAGCCACACAAAGACAACACTGAAATGGGTATGTGTTCAAAGTTGTAGGGAAAGTATTCCAACCCAGTGGAAAAAACAGTGACAAACTTCCTGCACAAGTTTACATGGATGGCTTTGTATGTTCTTTGCAGGTCCTTCCTGCCCAGCTCATCTCATCTTTCCATAAAATCTGACCATTTTTATTAATTATTTCCACTGTCCTAACACCTAAAGTCTCAAACAATCTGACATTGCCTTTGTTGCATAAACAAGGAAGGGAATCTACTAACTGCCCCGAAGAGCTTACAATCTGTGGTACAGAGTGTTAAAACCACACTATATGCTGAAACGTAAAACTTCAGGTCCCAAGATTACCTTTCATTTGGAATGGGTCCATTTACCCCTTGGGAACAAAATGAGAAATAACACAGATTTGGAATAACTTAGTTTTTCAATTTGACTATGTTGATCACCTCATGCATATATGGGAATATGAACAAAGATACATATATGCACCTTGGGACATTCTGATGTATATGCATATAAGCACATTAATTCAAAGAGGAAGTTCATTTCTATGAGATGATGTACATGCACATAAAGTGTGTCAAATGTACAAGAATGTGGGGATATGTGCATATGTATAAGGAGATTGCATGTATGTGACCATATGAACATGTCTATAAAGGTCCTTAAGCAAACTTGTCAGAAAGGACACAGACTATATGTAAACAGCTGGAAAGATGCATAAGACCAAATGTTTTTCCTTACTGTCACGGTACAAAAAAGTTAAGAATCTCTTCCAAATACAGATTTTCTCTTGGATTCTACAGCTGCTGCGTCTATTTGTTTTATGTATTTTTTATAATCTGAATTGCTCTCATGCAAAGACATAATTTTAATTCATTTAGAACAAAATCTCTCCCTCTTCCCTTTATGACAGGGTCATGTCGTCTTTAGGGGGGAAAAAAAGACTCCCCCAGCATAGCATGCTCTTCTCTTCAGCACCTCCTGTTGGGTGCAGTTAGACTGGTCGCTCTCAAATATATCCCATCATTTAACTCACGACCTGTGGCTGAATCAGAGATCAATAAGTCCCTCATAACAACTTCTGCTGGATGAGATGCAAACCAGCCACTGTCTTTCTGCCTTATTCTCCCTATATCATTCCATCAGCACTCAGTGCTGTCTGAGTACAAGGCTTTGATCAAACTAGTAGTTTCCCTTCCAGACATCATCATGATCCATATCCAACTATCCTTCAGCAGGGCAGGCTCCAACACCCCTTATTAGTGGCTTTGTATTTGCAGAATTGTGGCAAGTACAGGCTGGATGAGAACTTGCATATGTTTAATATACTCTAAATAACTGAGCAAGTACTGGATTTAGTTTAGTTTACAGATTGATTGTTCCCAATTTTATTACCCTTCTTCATTGCGTCTCCTGACACCCTGATCAACAGAGGTAGTTCAGTCACTTATATTTCTGATACTAAAGCAAGTTACAAACAAATAAAAGAATCAGATATAAAGGCAGGTATAACCTTACCTGTCTGTGAAACGCAGCCACATCTGGAGTGTGGTCCAGCAGATGTTCAACAGAGCATGGCAAAACTGTGGTCCAGTGCGTCTGCAAGGGACAGGAAGAATTTGATTAACATGTTGTCCTGTACCAACTCTAAATCAGTTAACAGATTTTTTTTTTTTTTTTTTAAATAGGCAAATCTGTATTTTTGCAGCTTATGCATGAAAGCAAGGTAGGAGTGAGACAACTTGTTTGAAGTTATCAGAAAGTGATCTAACAGTAGTTAAAAGTAGAATCTAGAATTAAGGAGCAACACAGCATTGTCTATTTTTCCAGCACTTCTGCTCAGTTATGCTTAAGAGTACCATGAGATCTTTAATAACCAGAGATGACCAGAAGGTCACCCAAATGAGCCTGCAGAAGCTGCCGTAACTAATAACCAACACAAGTTTCCATGGTGAGGATTATAAGATAGCCACCTCTTCTGATACTAGCAGATCTCTGCCGTGCTGATAGACACGAAGTCTACCTGCACCTGAGGCCAGGGCACGGCAGCAGATTTTGAGGTGTCAGTGTACTCTACATGTGTTCTCATTCTTGGGGAAAATGTTCATGATTATTTCATTTTGTGGCAGTAATGGAAAATACATTTTAGTGCTTGTGTTCTGCATTTGCAATTCATGTTCCCATACATGATTACATTAAGTCTGTGTTCTGTCATTTTTGATGAATGTAGCTTGTTTTCTGTAAAAAACAGACTCTGGGATGGAAAGTGACAGAAGTGAAGCTGTAACAAAGGATGATCAATTTTTTATGGCCAGCACCAAATGCAGGGGAAGTCTCTGAATGTCTCTCTGAAGCTGGGGACCCTTCAGTCACAGGCTGAAGTATGACCCATTCCTGTCACCATACTGCTTCTGGCAGTCACAGGGCAACAGGGGGTAATACTGCTTTCTTCTTTTGCCAAAGTTGATAAACTAGCTTTTCATTAATAGGTCAGTGGCTGAGAGCAATTTGGCCTCTGCAAACAAGCGTACACAGGTAAAAAGCAAGCCGCACAGCAAGCAGCAGTGGGTGGGTTTGATTCCCTTATTAACACAGTAACATCTATGGTCCTCAGGTACATTGTAAGTACAACAACAACAACAAACAGAGACCCTGGAGCAGGGGCTGTCTCTCCCAAAGTCAAAAAGCAAAGAAACAGGAGGAGAAAAAAAGGTATGACGAAGAGAAGTGATTTGCTCAGAGATAACTGTTGGAGGCTCCACTGGAGATTATCAGGATAGCTGCACTAAAGGTGACAAGCTAAAGGACCTACTCAACTTCCCAGTGACTTCAGACTGGAAAACTAGAGTAATACAAGTCAGGCATTCTGCTGGAGGTTTTAGCTGATCTTGTTCAGACTGAGACCCCCAGTAAGAAAAATTGATCCCACGTGTTTGTAGGGACAAAGGGTTCTGCTGATGGCAGTTCCAAAACCTGTCTCCTGTGTTGTTTTTGTTCAGATGGTCACGAGCCAGATCTTGATCTCTGAGACTCAACAGTAACCACCCTGAAGTTGGGGAACCGACACTGGAGTTTTCCTACTTCATAAAAGCTGAAAATAAGGCCTCTTGACACACATCTCAAGCTTATTCTGCTGTTCAAAATTCTTACTCAGGCTACAGTGGAAGAAGTTGTGGGGCTGCTGGATTTGCTTCTTGCCCCCCCCCCGCCCCCCGGGACATGTGCTCACCATAAGCAGATGGTTCCAGAGATTAAGTTCTAAGGAGGCATTAGCAGGAATATCTGCACACAGCACCCCGGCAGCTGCCTGTGCTCACACCTGTTCTAAGTTTCACAGCTTTCAAAGAATCAGTGTTAAAGGCTTTTTTGCCCTTTCCTTTTTTGGAAAATAGAAGCTTTCGGGGCAAATGCAGAGCCAGCTTCTGTAGACACTCAGGGGTTCTCCCCTTTGCAAACAGATTCCCTGGAGCTGCAACGCGGTCCAGATTTTTGGCTATCATAGTCAGGCTCTGAAAGAGAATCAAGCAATTTCCCTAATCCAGAAATTACAATAACAAAGCAAGCTGCAGCTTAGGTAGAAGTCAAAAGCCCTTATCACAAGTAAGGGAACTCACAGCTGTTTTTTACCTTTAAATAATAAAAAAATTACTGGATCACAACTGAAAGACCAAGGGACCCACCCTTCACACTTGGGTGTATTTCTTTGGCCATGTTTCTTCTGATCATCAAATTTAATTCAGACAGATCAACAAGAAAAATGGCAGCAGGTAGCATTGGGGGCTATAACAGTGGTCTTCAGCTGCTGGGCACATGGTTAAAGAATGTAATTCCAGGTTCTGTACTGCTGAGGACAGTGTCTTGTGACATGTGATGTCACTAAATGAAGCTGGCGGTGCTAAGCTTGGGTCACTTTTCGCAGGAAACAGTAAAGGGATCCTCCTTCATAAGAGGAATTTAGGCATAATGTGATCTGACACCTCAAAATGCAGCCAGTCCATAAAAGCAACAAAAAAAATCATCAACAAAGCAGCTGTGCCAGAATGTCCCCTTGGTTTAGCCATACTCTCCAGTTGCTTGCCATCCAAAAAAAAAGGGTATTTCACAGCCTGCTGCAGCATCCAAGTTGCCACACAACAGATCATAAAAAAAAAAAATTTATATCCATAAAGTAATGAACATTTGATTCATTCATGTGTACCTGATTGTGGGAAGGTAGGAGATGAGTAGCTGTTCTTGAGTATTCGTGATGTATAAATAGAATTCCTAGTGCACATAAGCACTTACTAATGCACCTAGCACTCCTCAGATCCTCAGAGCTAAAGCATTTATGTGCTTGGATGCATGTGCTCACTACTATTGCAGTTCATACATCAGTCCATGCAATCCTCTGTTTGGTAGTGCTTCATGTTCTGTCTCCTGTTCTGATAACTGAAGCAACAGCCTGGTAACATTCAAAAACCCAGTCTGCTGAGTAGTGATGAGTCTCTATCACCACGTTTGGAATCAAAGATGTTTATCCAAGTGATCCATAAGCCTTTTCGCAGGTCTAATGTAACCCCCACCCTCTTCTATAACAGCCAGCAGGAATGTCCTTAGTCTCACTCCCTCTCCTACCCAACACAATCCAGCGAGGTATAAACATGAACGGGATGCTACTGGTAGCCAAAAACATTCCAGGCAAAGGCATGAGCATCGAACAAGAAACAAAGGGGTGGAAGCAGCAGATAGAACGAGACAAAAGGGAGCGGGGCTAGCACAGGAAACAAGAAGGAAAGCAAAGTTTCAGGGAGGAGGTGAAGAAATTTAGACTTCACACAGCCAAAAAAAAAGGAATGAATACGGAGAGGACAAAGATGCCCCTCACTTGCCCATGGCATAGTGCCACTCCGCTATCCCACTGGCGCAAGCACTTCTCACTACTTTGCCAGCAGTGCTCATTGCTTATTAGCAACGTGCCATCTGCCCCCACCACCGCCAAGGCACCAACCTCGGCAATCAATACAGATCTGTTGGTGACATCTGTTGGGACGGTCCACAGATACCAACGGCTTTTCACCGCGCGCACTTGTTTTCAACAATGCTCAGCTGGTACCCGCGAGTACCGGGCTGACCCCCGCACCCTGCCGCCGCCGGCCCCTCGCACCGTGGGCTTGCCAGGCGGCTTGGCCCCGCTCCCCGCCCCGGCTGGGCCACGCCGCAGGGGCCGCGGCAGAGCACGCACCCCCGCCCCGCCCCGCCCGCCGCAAGGCCAGGGCGCCACCTGCAGGCCGCGCCCCGCCCCTGCCAAGCGGAGCTTGCCGGCGGCCTGGCATCCCCCAGGGCAAGTGTGCCCGCGCCGGGATGCCGGCCCGAGGGGTTTGGAAGAACAAAAACCTGAACGTTAAACTCACCCCCTCCATCTACCGCAACAGGAGGATGGTCCTGAAAATAGAAGCATGGGTTTACAATGTGGGCAGCGTCAGGTATCTCCTGGACAGCGAAAGAGAAATGGAAAGGCACAACCACGTTAGGCAGGACAGGAAATTTCCTGCTGCCGTGCCGCGTGGCTAAGCAGGGTCTGCGAGTGGGCAAAGGTGCAAAAACTTCAATACTTTTTGCTGCCCGTTTTTTCCCTGGCTACTTGGCGGCCTCCTCTCATGCCTCTTGGAGAGATGCTGGGGCTCTTTGGGAATTTGCACCTCCATCTGCAAGTACACGTCTGGCACTCATCGAGGTGTGCATTCACCAACAGCTTCCGCTCAGCTGAAGTGCCATATGCCAGTGGTCCCCCAACAGTGCCAATACTCCATTCCCAAATGTTCAGATCCAGATGCTTCTTAACACTGTTTCTATACATTTGAAGAAGGAATCCACAGAAAAACTGGCGAAATCCATGTGATGAACTGCATTTGCCATACACACACTGTTCCCTCCAGATAAGATTTTGTTTCTACTCTTTGACACTTTGGAGAAGCTCAGAAACAGTCATTTATAGAAAAAAAGTCCTCCAAACTCCAGAAGCACCCACATAATTGTCACAATAGTCTTCCCTTCCTTCCCTGTTTCTTAAAGAGAAATCTGCTATCCCTTCCTTCCCTTGCTATTAAATAAAAGATGGACAATATTTGGTATCAGGATTACAAACATATTTTGCAGACCAATATAAGAGCTAGACAAGGGAGCTCTAGAACTGTTAGAGGAGAGGTGAAAGTGGTTCCTGCCTAGTAAAGGAAGGAATGTCTGTCTTCCCCTCACACAGAAAGGAACAGACCTTCAAATCACAATGGCCTGGCACGCAGAACGGCTACATGACGTCTTGGTTAGACTTTTCTACCATTGATTACTTCTGTTTTATCCATTCACAGGACTTTACAGCTTTGCTTGTGACCCTGAGGCAGTAGGAGCTGACGCTTTGCCAGATGGATGAGAAAAAAAAAACTAGTTCCAATGCAACATGGTAAACTTCTTTAGAAAACAGTTCTAATGAATTTAGGTGAAATAGAGAATATAAGCAAAACCTCAGCCAGATATAGTGTGGCCTGAAGGAGTTCTGGACACTTGATTAGGAACCATAAAGGTTAGCAGTCCCTGCTCATCTTGGCAAACCTCTGCCCTCCCTCCACCATCAGGGTGTACTGCATTAGTCATGCCACCCTTCGATCCCTTGCCAACTGCAACTCACATCCCCGCATAGTGGTTTATACAGCCTTGCAAGGGTGCTCTGTGTGACACTGCCAGCGTCACCTAGTGACATGACTATGTTCTCTCCATTAGACACCAGACTGCCACTCCTCTCCTTGTCTGTTGACTATTTCCTCACATCTGATAGCAACACGTTCCACAAAACTGGCGAGCCACTCACAGTACCAGCAGAGTCAATACCATACCAGCGCCAGCAAGGTCTACTGCTCTCATAAGATGTTAGCACTATTAGATTCCAATGCTAGATCCTTTTTATCTTCCTCTCCATCACAGGCTCTGACGATGCTGGTGGGAGAGAGAAAATGGCCATATAGCTTGGGCAGAGGCTCTAGCATTAGAAACCCAAGGACCAGCTCCCAGCTCTGCCACTGTGGCTCTGCCATAATTACTTCACCCACCAGTGCCTCAGTTTCCCCATCTGTAAAATGAGGATAATGATAATGACCTACCTCAGAGGGTGTGGGTTTCAGATGGGTTAGCGACCAGCACTACAGAAACACCCCCTACCAATAAATAACCCAGCCTGGCACTGAAGGAACCGAGGGCACCGCATCCTCCCCTCACTGATCCTGCTAAGAAGAAAACTGCTTGCCAGAGCTCTCCTGCCTGCGACTGCGCAAATGTCCAGCCAGCTCCATCCTCATCGAACCATCCTGCGTCTATTTGATAAAGACGAATATTGCTTTTTAAATAAATATAAAAACTCCGCTTCCTCCTTGGCGAGTTCATTTTGAGTCATTTTATCTCTTTCCTCCCCCTAGATTTTTCCCCAAATAATGTGATTAAGTGAGTCAGCGTTCTGCTTTCCCTGACAGCCTCTGGATTTAATTCAGTTTGAGGACTGTGACCTTTGACTCCTTTTTACTATACTAACCCAGCTAAGAGAACACTTAGCGATTTCTCCGCTTCCTACTGGGAGAGTATCTGGTGGGGGGTGAGGAGGGGGAGCAGGGGTGGAGGGGGGAGGAAGAGAAACAAACTTTCACATAAAATTATGGTATATGGATAATTGAGAAGTTTAAAAACATGAATCTAATTGTGCTGTCCCTTGAGAAGCAGATATTGAGCCATCCTATAAAAGGCTTGGAGTATCCCAATGGTGATTTATTGCTAAATCCTAGTATTTTTCAATACATTATAGTTTTTAAATTGTGTTTAAATTGAGTGTAGAAGAGCAGAGGCCATTAGGAGATGCAGAAATGATGATTATATTTAAATATTCATGCATGCAGTACCTTATTATTGAATCTGAACACTAACAAAATCAATATTAAGTGCGGTTTGACATGAATTTATTTATGAATTTCGACTTTCTAAGTACTGTATTTTTTCACTCAAAAATTGTGAGTATAATGTAGTAATGATATCAAAACAGAGTGTCAGAGAGCATTAGCTGAGGAGGTTATAAACCTCCGTATTACAGGGCCCCATATCGCCCTCAAAAGTGCTTAGTGCACAAAACCAAAATGTTTTGTTGTTTGGTTTTTTTTTTTTTTAAACACGTAAATACACACACACACACTCACTCAGAAATAGGAAGGAAATTCTCTGTCGGAAATTGCACTGCAGTGGCTTTGATTGCTCTCCGAGCCTGCTTCAGGGACAGGGCAAACTGGGATTTGAAGACAGACAAACCTGAATGGAGTGCTCTGGGCATGTGGTTTGTGGGGGCACTTTGGCACTCTGAGGGGAAGCTGGCAAAAAGGTAACAGCCCACAAGCACAGGGTGTAGCCAGGGTCCCAACCAGAAAGGAACCGTACATAACCGTCTGTACCAAGAACCCACAACTCCTGATCTACTCAGCATTGCTGGGTCAGTCGCATTGGGATCCCAGAAGGCAACACCAGTCAGAAGTATACTCATTAAAAGAGTCTGGTGGTAAGTTGTGCTCAGATTGGCTGGTAGGTCTGGTAGAAAAGGATGCCCCACTTGCCTTCCTAAATGCAGTGCCAGCAAAGAGAAAGGAAACAGGTTAGGGAGTCTCTATTCATAAGCAATGTGCAATATGACAGGTACCTTGAGCAGTTTTCACTCAAAATGATGCAAAGATGGGGAAACTGGCTGGAAATAATCCCCCTTTGTCCTCTCAAACAAAATGCTTCCTATATTTTGTATGCTTCCTTTTTAAGGTGTTAGTATCTCAAGCAGGACTCTCAGTAATCAAGATGGAACTTCCCCAGGAAAGAGAAAGACAGCTTTTGAAAGCTTGGCACTTGGTGACGCTCATTTACCCATGATCTTTTAACGGTACCACTGCAGCAATCCCCCTGCTTCACCGACCCCTTGTCCATTCAATTCAGACATTGCTGCTCTATCACCATTGCCACCTGTGGAGACCTGGTAAGTTTTCAGTGGAGCTATCACTCCCTTCTGCTTAAATGATCAAAGATTTCAGCTCTGGAAGATAGAAGACTTTTTGGTAATGGGGAGGGAAAGAGGAATAATTCAGACTAAAGCCTTGACGTAAGGGGACGCAGAGAAGGTGTTTATGCAGATCTATCTACAGATAAGTGATGTATATTAAAAGCTATTGCCCTTCCTCCCGCACCAATTAATTTCAAATGTGAGAAGAGTTTTGAAGATTTATTTGCTATTGACAGGAATCTGGACTGAGCACTCCACATGCTGTATTGTGCATCCTCCTTTGAGTCCAGCCTTGGTTCAAATACTATGCAGCCCACAGGAGGAAACACTCACCCCACTTTCCTTCTTTAGTATAAAACACTCCTATCCTGGCATCACTCCCAATGGAAAGGGCTATCCTTTCTGCTGAGGAGCCATGTACCTACGAGTGTCAGACCACTTAAGTTAAAATAAGACAAAACAATTTTGGTAGCTCTCAGTCCAGTCCATTGTCAGAAGCCCACAAGGGGCAGCAATAGATAACCATGGCAGCAGGCTTTTCCTAGTCTTTGCTCTCTGTAGAGACTGATACAGAAAGAAAAATAGTCTGATTGAAGAGAAATATCATTCATTTTTGCCTTGCCAACCATGAACAGGAGCCAATAATTACTGAATCCAATGCAAAGCCATGCTGCCTTCAGTAGTACCAAGGGCCAGATATGCAAAGGGTTAGTACTTAAAAGTGCTCAAGTATTTCATTTGAAGCAGACTGTCAAAGAGCACAGCCCAGCATACTTATAGTTTTCTCAGGTCTCTAAAATACCAGGTGTTGGCAAGCAAGAGCCAAGGATGCCAAGTAAACTGCTGAGTACAGGAATGGTGCTACAGTCCTAAGGGAAATCTCTTCTGCTAGGAAGTCGTCTTGGTAAGCCCTTCAGCAAGGTGAACAACATTCTGCAAAGTACAAGCTGAAGACAATACATCCCTGGAAGTCCTTTTTGGATGCAGAATTTCTGCTCAGGTTAATCTTTCCTTCCTCCTTATTCTCAGGCTTGCCTCTCTCTTCTCTGCTTGTGCTAGCATTTCCCAGTACAGCCTGCCAGGCTCTTAATGGACTGGCAATGTTCTTCAGGGACTGGAATTGACACAGAAACCCATGTAAAGTATCCCCTCTTGGAAGGGGTTTGATCATGGAGCACTGACATGATGGCAGATCACACTGCCTACAAAGAGGCCGCACATGACAGGGCAAGCGGCAGCAAAAACATCACTCATTAAAATTAATTCCTTTCTCATTTTCATCTTAAAAGGAATGCTCAGATTTAGTGGTCTCAGCTGAGTCTCTGATGGATAGAGGTCCACATTAACAGAGCCCAGCATACCCAGTTTGACTTGGTTTATGCTCTGCAGAATGGATTAATGTGGTGACTTTTCCAGGAGTAAGAACCAGTGGAAGAGCCCAAGACTAGGGGACAGCATTGGAAAAGACTTTGTGGGTCACTCTGAAGTCCCTATTACCACACATCCACATCGTATCATCTCTTTGTTAAACCCAAACTGAAGCTGTAGGATTCCAGGGACCACATAGCCCCATGGAAAGCTTACCACCTGAAAAGTTTGAGACCTCTCTCAGTTGACAACAAACCCAAGCAGCAATAGCACCTGGATGTCAGAAGCTGAAGCCATGATCAAAATCAGGGAATCACAGTACTGAAAACAGTAAAAATATACAAGACAGACACCTCCCTTTCTATTGTGTTTGCAACCCTGCAGAACCAGAAGATGCTACATGGAAAAAAAGGGGGAAAAAAGTGCATTTTAAGTGTAATGCACAGAACAAGTGATGTGCCCAAGGTACCTAAAGCTTGCAACAGAGTTTGGAATCAAGACTGGATAGAGCCAGCATACTACCTTAACCACAAGATCTTGGTTCTGAGCTTGAAATACACCCTTGGTAAGAGATGCAGGATAAAGGGCACTCAGGAACATTCAGCACCCAACCTTACTCTAAGCTTTTGGTAAAAATAGTCAGGTCTTAACCGCTCTATGGCTTCCATCAGTGCTACCTTCTCTGGTTAAAGGACAGGACAGTCTAGATGCCTTGGGAGAGGACACCAGACGGAAGTGTCACTGGTCTGACCCAGGTACAGCAATTCCACATTTCTCACAAGATCTCTTTCCCAGAAATGCTGAACACCATCTTGGAAACTCTGCACACAAGAGATGTCTAATGCTGGCATTATTTCTAACACTAACAACTCGTTAAGTTTTTCCACTATGCATCTGTATCAATATTTTAACACAACTGTTACAAGGAAAATTGCTTTTTTTTGTGTGTCTGTGTCTCCTCCCTCCCCTACTCTCTCATTAAATCACCATGACAGATTTTAGCCTATTCCATAACTAAGTGAATATCTCGGAAATTTAAAATCCCCAAAGCACAGTGACGGGTTCTGAAAGCTTTCCAGTGGTGCAGAGTATGAACAAACTCAATGGGCTTTGATCATTCCCTCCCCTTATTGTAACTACATGCAGGCTGCTGTGAGAGCCCTCAAAAAAAAAAAAAAAAAAAAAAAAAAGGGTCAACCCAAATCTCAATAGGAGATAAAGAACCCAATACACGACTTACAACCATGAGATTCAGCAGTATGACCACAACAGGACTATTTTCTCAGGTAAGATTATCTACATCACTGTAACACCACCACCACCACCAAGTTTGATCTCATAATTTACAGCTGGCTCAACTTGGTTTAAGAGGCAACAGAAGGAGTGGGGTAAGGGGGGATCCATTACACTAAAATGGAAGTCAGACATCAGGACATGAATTGTACAATCTATAGATGGAATAGGAGTAAAAAGGTCCCATCTAGATCAGTTCCCAGTATGTGCAGACCAGCCATTTACTGGTATTTGGAGATATGACTAAAACACATTAATGAAAGATAATTACCTCAGAAGATCAGCATAGACAAAATGGTCTGTGGTGGGGACAAGCAGCAGAATATCCTCAGAGCCAAGGAAAAAAAAAATTCATCAGGGAACTGATAAGAAAACCCCAAGAAGAAATTGGAGGTCTTTGACATGGAATATTCACCGGCATTTTTAAGGGGGAGGGGGGTGGTGAAGAAAGTGCTATCACCAAAGAAAAAAAAAAACCCAAACCCTCTTTTCCAGTAAATCGATGTATTTTGCTCTAATTTTATTAGGAATATAAAAGGAGCCTTTAGAAAAGTGCTTAGAGAGCAGAAAGAAAAAAAGAAGAGATAGGGAAGGCTAGCAGTGGAAACATTAGTCTGTCTGTATTAGGAATCCCATACTCACATTTTATTGTTACTGTCAGGATGCAAAAGGCAGCGCTTAAAACAAAATAATACATAATGTATTACAGGGGCATAAACATCAGCAGTCATTTTTATTTTAAAAAGAAAATGCAAAAAAAAATGGAGATAGCTTGCAAGTGAGGGATCCAAGGCGCACCATTTATATCTGTGTCCACTGAGATAATCAAAAAGGTATTAGAGCAGCTGATGGAGCAGGGTACCACAAAGGACTCCTCAGCAGTTTACCACTGTTCTCATTACAAGGTGGCTGTGGAAGCTCATTCGAAGAAATCATGGGGTCAATTTTTAAGTTGGGTGGGAATTTACTCCAACTCTAAAGATGAGATGATATTTAAGGAAATAAACTCCATACTTTTGAATGACTAGTAAAGAAAATGGGTTTTGTACATTTGTGCACATTTTAGAAGGACTGAAAGGGTAGGGAGAGCAAGAAGAAAATGCAGAAATAAGGAGTCACTTATGTTTTCCAGCCAGCCCTTTTCAACCATTACTTTTCTGTTGTGCTTGCCTTATCTATGTTGACTTCTGCTTTTTTAGAGTTAGCTCTCAGTCTCTGCACAGCACACCTAAACCTCAGAGTCTAAATCCAGCATCTTTTGTTACTGCCATTATATAAAAAAATAAGCTTTATAATAACTGCCTGGCACAGAAGTAAGCAATGCACATGCTTACTTGATGGGACTACTGGGGAGAAGGACGTGTCCTGCTGCAGCAAGGACCCTCCCTTCCACAGACTCACTGGTCAAATTCTTTTTCCCCGCATATTGGGTGTTTGAATCAGCCCTACCGTTTCCTTCAGGTATCTGTCTACTCACAGGGCTTAGAGTCAGCTTCCAGCAGAGACTGTCCCATATTCAGTGGGTTGCTTTCCTACCTCATGTTAGCTATGCTCTATTGCTGCCCTATTTTCCATCCCTGCAGCTTCACTGACAGGGCTCAGTCCTGCCACTGCTTGGTCTCCTGCACCATGCAAACTGCACAGCTGGCCCCACCTGCCTTGTTCAGCTTCGTGGTTCCAACACTATCTGTTCACTAGGAAGAGGGGACTCCTTTTCTCTTAGGAAGTTTCTAGAGCCACACGTGCTTCTGAGGGCAGTCACTAAAGTCAGGAATGCAAAGAACACCATGTGAGTAACCCCGGAAAGTGCAGGTGAGATGCAATGAAGCAGCATTGCAAAGGGAATGCTTGGGGGAACGAAGGGAATTTTAAATACAGAAAATATCCCCTTTAAATATTTCAGCTGACAGCTGGATCTAACACCCCCCAGAACAGCTGGATCCTCCTCTGTAAAAAAACAAACAAACAAAAAACCCCAAAACCCACACCAAAAAAACAAACACCAGCTTTTCCCTCTCATTCCCCATGATTCTCTGAAGGCCTCAGGGGGTACTTGATCCCCCTGTTTCCCTATCCGGTTGTGTTGCTTTTGTCACAACATATGCAAGCTAACATGGCACAGCCACAGTTTGCTGATGGGATGATGTCAAGAGGATGTGACTGCTGGTGGCCTGAATGGGTAGGCATTCAGAGGACAGGGGAGGCAGACTGGCCAGAGGGCTGGGAAGAGGCGGGTAAGAAATGAAATAGGCAGAAAATAAATAAAAGACAAGCAAGTTCAGGAACGGAACAAGATTAGGGAAAATAAGAAGTAGAAATGCAATGAGCTGGCCTTTTAACTGCCTGTCACAGTAAACCATGATGTATACATCTGCCAGAGCTTGTCCCATTTATTCTGCAAAAGTGGGGCAAATCATATCTACTACAGAGCAAAAGCAGGGGTGTTAAAAAAAAGAAATCAAACTTGCTCTATTTGCTCATGTCAAGTGATCTGGAAAGCAAGGGTCTGCTCCAGGAGCCAGGAATTATTGACAACCAAAGTTTAGAAGTCCCTTATGGAGGTGATATGCATCAGAAATTGGTGAATTAAGGAGTTCTACAGTTCTGGAAGACTTGCTCTTGAGAATTGGAGAGAAGTTAACATCTAAAGCTGCATTTCGTCCCCAGCTGTGTTACTTGCTTCACTTCTCAGCACCTGAGATTAGCTACAATGCTTAATGGCATCACCAAAATAAATACGGATATCTCTTTTAAAATGAGGACTCTGGAGATGATCAGCATTAGTGGGACTCAGCAGTGTGTTTATCTTTCATACAAGCACAGGTATACCAAATTTGTTGATTTCAGGTAGTCTTAGAGGATACTAGTTCCTAAAATGAAAATAATTGCATGGATGCTAGAATCCTTTGCTTGGGAGAGAACTGTGGGTGGTAAATAAGAGCAAAGATACACTGATGGAACTAGTTGCTGGACAGGACTGGTTTATGAGAAGCTGCTTCAGGTCAGGACTGAAGGGCACAGAGAGCTGTTCAGAAAAGAGCTCATTGTGCACCTGTTTGGATAGCCCTTGCAGTCTCCTTCCTCTCAGTAAAAATTATACTGTTTAAAGAAAAACAGAAAGAAAAAAAGGAAATCCCACAGAAGAAATTATGAATTGCACAGCTTGTGAAAATTCTGCCCACAGCCCAGAAGATAATCTTCCCCTCCCTCCCCTCATGCCAGCTCGTCTCTGTGACATCTTTCCACTTCATAAATCTCTTCCTTGATTGAGAGGCAGATCTGGGAAACAGCCCCTGGGGGAAACAGTTCCTGAAAAGCCTGCGTACCAAGCCAGAGGCATCTTCTCATTGAGGTACAAAGCAAGTAAAGGCCTCATACTCATTGCAACTGCACGAGGGTTCTTGGCACCATCTAGTGCCAAGAAAAGAGACTACGGAAATCATGCTGGAGAGGAGAAGCGCTTGAAGAAAACTTGGAGAATCTGCTTGGGTAGTATACTGGGGCAGCTCTGCTAGCACAAGGAGGCCAAAGTAAATGCTTGCCACCTCCACATGCTCTTTGTACAGTGGATTGTTCCTTGAAGCAAACAAGCTAGAGGAGATGCTACATTATATAGGGAAGGCATTATGGAATCTACCCAGAGGGAATTACCTGCCATTTTTAGTGGCATCTTTGCTACTACAGGTGGGGCCGTGCATACCCTCCCTACTGTCCTGCAGACAGCAGTGGGATGGCCAGTGATAGCTTCCAGAGCACATGCCAAAGTCTGGAACCCTCTGACAAATCCTGAAATCCTAAGCTGCAAATGAAGTTACATTAAAGGAACATGGAAGACAACATAAGGTAATATCAAGGCCACAGACTGTATGAAAATGGGTCTGACAGAGGGTGTAACTATGACTTTATGAGCAAAGTCATTCATCAGGGTGCATTACTCATCCACTTCCCTCCTCTCCTGTACAGCAAGAATAGTAAACAGTTGCCCAAGTTACACAAAACAATCAGCATTTAAAACAAAACAATGCTTCTCGTTTTTCAAGTTTTCCTGAAGCCACCTCCCTTCCTGTCCAGGCACATCATCTTTCATCGTTCCTGAGCATAGCCATCACCACCAGGCACATGGAACTGCAACGATACTGAGCCCTGGTACTGAACCTCCAAGAAAGCTATCACCTGGAAAAGGCTACTGGCTTGTGATGTTGACAAATAGGGGCATGTGTGCTTTGGAAGACTACAAGCATCACTCCTGCCTGCAGTCCTCGGAAAGCAAGTGAAGGAATCAATGAACTATCCAGGAGTAATGTTCTCAAATCAACTCAGCTCTTTGCCTTTTTAAGGGAAGCAAGCCAATGACCATGCCGAAACCTTAACCACAGGGCCCAGCCACTCTGTGGACACTAAAGACGCCAGGGCACTTTCCCAAAAAGCAGGTGTTAGCTTTGGCATCCTTGGCCAATATTTACATTCCTCCTTGCTGTTACAAAGCAGCCTTTCCATGCCATTAAGAGCCAGATCCCCAGGGGAATGTAGGTGCCTAATTCTGATTCATTGGGAATAAGATGTCTCTATCTCTGAACCTGGACTACAGTGCTTCAGGATCTCTGACAGGCAAATGGGTGTGGGAGAGTTTAAAGCCCATTTCTACCCTGTCTTGAAATTCATGTTATTGTTCATTCCATATAAAGCAGTTCTGAAAACTCCCAAGCCAAAACTCCCTGCTTGCACAATAGGGTAATGATTTACATTTACTTTGCTAGGGTGCAAATGATACCTTGTGGTGCAAGGAAGCAATAGGGATCCAGACCTTGTGACTGTTAAATGGGAAATCATTGCCATAGCAGTGGATCAGACAATGTGGGTACAATCCTGTTGCCTGCAATGCTCAACACTGGAAACACGCAGCACAGTGCAACAGCATCCATTCTGCAGTCCTATCTCCTTTAAAGACATGGACACATGCAATTTTAAAGTGCTTTAAGCAGCTAATTAGGGTGTCTTCCCCTCCTTTATCCCACAAGATGATAATTGCATTATAAAAATGAATATGTAACTAAGCAGAAACCACAGGAACGGTGATGGCAGAAAAGGAGATGGAACCAGCAGCAGCCTCGCTCTGCAGTCACAGGTGGAAACCCTCACATTAGAGAGACTAGCGCTCCAGTGCGGTTTGTATAGCTGTGGGGAGGAAAACCTCGAAAAAGCCCCACATCATTTAGAGTCACAAGAGTCAGCGAATGGTTTAGTGCTTAAACAATCGATGTCAGGAAGAGAGAAGATCCGTGAGAGTGTGTCCGCCTCTTGCTCTCCCTGCATACATCTCCCCAGAATGTCTACAGTCATCAGGGTAATTTAGAGAGAAAGAAAAAAAAAAAAAAAAAAGACAGACTTGGCTTGGCCTAACTGGGGCTATCACTGTAATTGTGGAAGGAAGTGAGAACATACCAGCAGGGCCCCAGGGAGTAAAGAGCAAAATGAAGGGAATGGAGACTGTATTTGTAGGACCCTGTGAAGCTGAAGAAGTGTCAGAGAGCAGCACAGTGATGCCTGAGGGTGGAGCAGAGCTAAGGCAGTTAGATCCTCCTGAAACAGCAAATAGCAAAGGATCTGAGTTTGGAGCACAGCCTCACAGCTAGCACACTCTTGGTTTCCCTCAGTAACTAACATCATGTATGACCAGGTAACTGGGCACATTGTCTATAAGTTTAAAAAGGTGTCGTTGTAAACAGCTGCAGGGATGATAAAAATCTTTATGCTTTCGGAGGGGAAAGGGGGGGGACTCTTCCTACTGCCAGTTCTTCACTGCCCCCTGCGGTGCACAGGCAGCCTGTATTCTGCCAGTCCATTCTTCCACATCCAGTGCATTATTATGAACCCTCCAGCACACACAGCTAATTAGGGAAAATATCCTTTCTAGCAATTTAAATGATTTTGGCATTTTCAGGAGGGCACATGTAATATTCAAATTACTTCCACTCTGCGCTGCCTTGTCTTGCCTGGCTCATCTTCCCAGGTGAATTTGTAGTCTCTGAAATGCTCTAATTTCCCACACAAGCCATGTCAAATATAATTTTGGTGCAAAGTTGGTAATTATACGTAACATCAGTCTGATGTTAAAAACACTGAAAAATTTAGCAAGAAGAGACGAATGGAGAGACACAAGTCTGAGACCAACGAACGAAAGGCGTGCGGCCCCCTTAGTATTTGCGCTCGTTAATTAATAATAGCATGTTTTCAGGAACTGAAAGGATGTGTTTCCAGAACTGACTGGAATTCACTTAATGTCCCAATTACATTGTCTCAGTGAAGAACTTCGGTCAGGTCTCACTGAAGAGCCGCAGCTAAACCAAAACCAAAATCCAGGCTCCCCACTGAAGCCCATCACAGTTGCAAGGATATGTAAAGGAGCAGAAATCTCACCCTTGGGCTCAAACCCAGAGATTAGATTGTCTCCTCCCCTGCCACCCTCTGCCGCAAACCCCTCTGGAAGGAGTCAAAGAGATTTGCATCAGTGAGTCACGAAGTGTATGGATATGTATTAGAGTAAAGTTTAATTATAACTGCTGGCCCCAAAGTACTGGGCAAACATTTTAACAGACTTGTTCCTTGGCTCCAAAGAGAAGAATTAACACGAAGAGTGAATTATCTGACCCCATCATCAACTCTTCCCCAAGGATGCCTGGTCTGCCTATTTCAAGGAGCATCCCAACTCGGCTTGCTTTTTGACACCATTATCCCAGCACACTGGCTGCCTGTCAAAAACAGTCGAGAATCTCTGAGTTAACCCATTCCACTCTAAAACCCATGCCTGCAATAACTGCTGGGAACCACAGAGCCATTTGCTCTGAAATTGTTGCTCCTAGTAATCTATTCATGGTGTTAATACATTATGGAAGGGAAAACCCAAGGTTTCTCATCATCACTGTTTGAACAGCAGTTTCTGGCTCGTGAGAACTTGGACCACAGCTAGTAAGGAAGGCTTGCTTCATTTTGATCCCAAAGGCTTTATGCCAATAGTCAAGAACCATAAGAGGCCTGATCACATAAGTAAATTCAGTACACTCAAGCAAGGGTTTGACCCCAAAGGATGAAATGAGAGCCACTGAATGAAAGCTATTATTTCAGAGGAATGAGGTTTTTAAAAACAGATGAAGCCTCAAATAAACTTGAAGCTCCTGGACATATGCAAACCCCGCTTTTATCACATATTGAGCCATTGTGTGCTTGTATACAGGTATTCAAGAGCTAGTCTTGAATTTCAGTCTTAGTTTTTAGCATGTCACACCCCTCTGTCTGTCTTCAATCCCACATTAGAGAAAAGGAAGAGACCCCTTCTCTTGGAGAATGAACACCCCCTAGCTTTGCAACTCACTCCATCCACTACCTTAAAATCAGTTCCAACTTCTCATACCCTTTTCCACTCTCTTGAGTTTGTGCTGCTCATTTAACAGGGGCTGGCTGTGCATAAACAGAAAGTCCATCATTCTCAGACCACATGGGCCAGAGAAACCCAGAAACTTTCATCACAGCTTTATGTGAAGAGACTAAAAAAGATCTATGCAGAAAGCATGACCCAGAGTCCTGCTAAGGGCACTGCATGTGGGTACCTGTTGCAGGGAGAGGGGACAAGAGAGAAAGGGAAAGGTTGGAAGGGATCTACAGAAGATCAAGATATATATCCTGAACAAATATACATTGACGTTACCTAGCCAGGAATATGTTCGTTCTGAGGTAAACACTACCCACATTGCTATTGCAGCTTACTGCATTTATAAATGTAGCAGCAAAACAAGACAACAGAGACTTGAAAGGGGAAGCTTTTTTTTTTGTCAGACCTGCTAGGATCTCATCTCGAACCAGTTGTACCCTGTACACTGACCCTTTACTAAACATCAACATACTGCTTTATACTAAATGCATAGCTTACATTTGACAAAAAGAGGACTTAAATGCTCAGTGAAAACTCTTAGGAGGTATCCGTCTAAGAACAGCAGGACCTCACCATGTATATCCATTGAGATAATTATTTCATAATCAACCCATTGCAACACAACACTACACACAGAATCTCTAACCCTTACCCACTGGCTGGAACACATCAGGAAGCAGCATTTATACACTAATTAGATAATCACGCATGTAAATACAACCAATATGCAGGATACATTAATTTACTTGCCTGTTCTTGAGAATCTGGTCTTGGCCCTTTTGATTCTTTTACAGGATTCCCATCTCACTGTCCTGTTGCTCATTCTGCTCACTGACTTACTCCAAGTTATCATGGGCTACTTTAGATACACTCACTGTCTACAGCTTGCTAACATCAAGAAGGCAGTTTTACTAAATATATTGTGGCCACAACACAATGTTTGCATAGCTCATCAAATGCCTTCTACTGCTGCCTCAGTTTTACCAAACACTGCTTACAAGACCACACAGTGAACCGCATCAATAGACTCATCAGAAATAACCCCTTTCCCCAAAATGGGCTTACTTTAGCTTAGATAACTGAATTGGCCTACCCAGTAATCCCACAAATGTTCTGGGGGCACAACTATGAGGGTGGAATAGGGGCATGAAAAAAGCAGTGCTTACTTAAGCTTCCCTTACTATTATGAGAGAGACATGGAGCTTCAGAAAAGCTGTTAAGAACATCTCAAAACCCGGTTGAGCACAGAGGGTCCAATTAAGCATTGCCACGGTCCTTGTCCAAACAGGCATGGTAGGCTACCATGCCAATTTAGCAAGAAATCCATACTCTAGCAGGTGGACTTTTAATGTAACTGTGACAACTGACACCTCATATTAATAGATCCTAAAATTTGTTCTTTTAGACTGTAAATTCTTCAGAGTAAGTCCGTGACTTTATAATTTTGCACACTATCTATGGACAAACAACGTTTGTGAGGTTGTGCTTTATGAAGCCCTTAAGACCCTCAGATAAAAGCAGCTTTCTAAATGTAAAGAGTGATTCTGCACTGCTTTTCCTTCTCAGTCTGAAATTATACTGTGCAAGAGGCAGAATAATAGGAAAAGATGACATTTGACCTCCAGTTTCCTGAGTGCTAACTAGCTTTCCTTGCCATTTTGAATCAGGTCTGCCTTTGTCTCCAATGGAAGGCCAGGATGCATCAAGGTGCTGGATGAATAAATAGTTCCTTTGCTGCCATGGCAATGCTGCAAACAGACCAGAGCACATGCCAAAGGAAGTTGTCATAAATCACAAGTTGGTCAATTCTGTTTAGTTTCCAAGCAAGGGTTACGCAAGCTGGTTGGAAAGTGCCTCACTGAGGAGCCAATTTTCATTTTCTTCAGGCAAGTAAAATGTTTTCTCCCTCTTTCGTGCACTGCTTTGCAGATTATTTAGTCTTCTCTCAACTTCAGACCCTGTTCCTTCTCCAGCCTGAAAGACTCTAATTTCAGAAACATCCCCTATTTCTAGGGTATTAGGAACATAAAGGGTAAGACCACATCCCAGTGCTCAGATTTTTTTCATCTGTGACTTAACAAGGCATCAAATAGATCTAGCTTGGAGAAGCTTTCTTACCTTCAGGGGTAATCCTTATCAAGGATTCTGCAGGGTGAGCTAAGTATGTGGAATATACATTTTCAGAGACCACCCTCTCCTGTCCCACTGCACCTTCCAGCAAGGAAACACTCTACAAGTCTGCAACACTTCTGTCTCACTGATGCACCAGGACAGTATTCTCTGTTGCAAATAGGAATTTCTGTGACTCCTATGCCTATCAACTCATTCCTTTTGAGACAACAAACTGGGGACTTTCTGCCCTTCACACTGGAGTATGAATTTTCTGTGCTAAACACCATGCAGACACCACCAGCAGCAAAATGAAATCCAGCTTGTTCTTTGACAGCTATCTTGGTTTTGTGGGCTACGATCATTGAAGTGTCTGGGAAGGGGGAGGAGGAGGTTCTGCTCCATCATTCAAAAAGCTGCACCCTTGGCCTGTTTTATAAGGTACCCAGTTGGCAACAGTCTTCCGTACGTGGCTCTGTTACTGCTTGGGGTGGCCAGCTAGCAATACTCCACTGCAAACCTTGCTGAGTCCTGTCAACACTGCATCTCATCTGGGCTAATATAAACCAGAAACTCACCCTCCATCCCCGGGAGGGGTCAGATATAGTTGTAAAGCATGAGAGTGCTGACAGGGTCTCCAGCAACATGCTCCTGTTGTATCATTAGGTCCATATTCGCTGCATCTCAGACTCCTCCTGGATGATGCCTAGGTTCATTCTGATGCCAGCGACATTCTGCAGGCAGACACGGGGTTCTTTCCAGTTCACCCAATTCCAGTCTGCCCAATTCCTCCCCCTAAACTTCACATTTACACACCCATGCTAAGAGAGTGCAAAACTCTACCCAGTCAAAACAGTGGAACATTTGTCCTTCAAGTGTCTGATGTTTAGATGGCACAAAGCAAGAAAGGATTTGGCTTCTTCCTGTACTTATTGATAAGCCCTTCTTGATTTGCTAGCCCCTCCAGCTGGTGGGGCAGATAGGACAGAATTATTTTCTAGACTAAGCAGAAACCTCCTGTCCCAAAGTCTACAAAAGTCAGCAGAAAAACAGCGATGGATTTCAGCTGACACTAAGTGCAGGCTCCCTAAGAACAGTACAAGAGCAACAGCTTCACCCTTAGAAATATTCATAATTAACAGAAGAAATCTGACAATAGTATTTGTGTGAGGGTAGGCAGTCCCCTAAGGAACAACAGTCTGCTGGTATTGGACCAATAGAAGGCCTCCATGACTTAGTGGTTCCTTGTGAAACACACTGGTTTCCTTCAGGTTCTTCCTCTCTCAGGATAATTCACCAACTAACTGTTCCATCTAAGGCAGCAGCAGGGAAGCAAACAGCTGGAAAAGGGATTTTGCCTTTCCATTACAAATGTCCTGTGGCCTGGCACAAAATAAAGGACACACCGATCACTGCCTTCAAGACCTCTGAAAGAATTTAATGCCAACTGAAGTTAATTCTGGACTCTTTGTTTAGACAGAGAGGATGAAGGAAGAGACAGAGTGAGAGTGCCAGGGGAACAACTGATTTCCCGTCATTTCATTTCATTATTACCAGAATCAAATAAGCAAAAAACTCACGCATCAGGCTTTTATAATCATGAGATCTGAAAATGAATGAATACATTGGATTACTTTGTACTGACTTGACTTCAGAGCCTTTACAGTGATAGAATTTCTGACTTCCTTTGGAGACTACTGATATCAGAACTTGCCTTTGACTCATGCAAGTAAGAAAAAAAAATCTCACCTAATCATAGGACTCCACAGCTGCATCTAAGCAAAATGTCCACCCAGTTCAATTCTATTCTCATCACTGTCTCCTGAGGCTTGAAAATAAATTACCATTAAGCAAGGGGTCAGAAATGGACACAGAAGAGCTAAGCTAAAATCCATCCACAGAGTGGTGTTTTTGGTGTTGGTACTTAAAATGGACTTCACAGCACATGTCACAATAGTTCTGTGCTTTAATTTTCCCCTGTTACCCCGTCCAAAGACTCAAATTATTTTATGAAGTAGGCTGAATGGAAATAGAGTGTACCTTTGGTCAGCAGTGCTTGATCACATGAGAGGCTGTAGCTTACAGATGTGGTTAACTCAAGGAGTGTGGCGGTGAAGGTCCCAGATCAAAGTCTTGCTGCTGAAGCAGGTGATTAACCAGCTAAAATTTGGGATACATTCATGGTTTTTACTATGTAGCAGTAGAATAGTCTCCTATAATTTTTTGTGTTGAAACCCAGCCAGCCTGTTACCAGCATGATATAATCCAGCAGCATCTAATCGGCTGCTGCCACCCTCTGCCTTCCCCCACCCTCAACACTGGCGGATATGTCAAAGCAAAAACATCTCTGCATTTCTGATCTCCCTGGGGTCACATCTGTTTTGAGTCAGGCTTCTCATTTGGTTCCAATCCACTGATTTCCTGCTACTGTCCATGAAAAAGAGAGTGCGACTCTGTGGCTTCCCCTGGGTGTAATGGTCTAATCTGTACCTTGTTGTGCACTGTAGAGGGGAGGGGGAATCAGTGCTACTTGGGAGCAGATTTCTCTTCCCTTACGATTGCATCCTGTTCTTATGCAAAGCACCTTTATTCTTGCTAGCAGTGGCAGCCCCAGATGTCCTGGTGCCCTCCCTATATCATCGATATTCCTCCGGCCTCCTAATTGAATCCTTCCCTGGCTGGGACAGGCTTTCCTCATTATGATGAACTGGATCCAATTCTGCTCCCTCGCCTCCATCTCCCAGTCTTTCCTTGTGAACACAGGGCAGGCCCCACAGAGTTTCTGTGGGTGGATGACCGCACCAGTGAACTGTTCTTGCAGCTACTGTAATGTTGCTCATGAGGTTAACAGAGCAGGAAAGCCCAAGACAGGTACAAGGTGGTAAAGGCATCTTCTCTGCCAAGATTCTAGCAGCATCAAGATGCAGTTCAGTTGCAAGAAATAATAGCTAGTTCTTTTAATCTATGGCTTTCAAAGCCATTTATCTAAAACTTCAGGGGGCTGCAGCTGGTGAAATAGTCTAAGAGTTCTCACAAGAGCAGTGGCAGAACCCAGGAGTCAAATGGGTCTCTTACATCCTCATCCCACACATTACCCATGAAGAGACACCGTTTCTCTCTGCAGGTGGTCGATATCCATGAGCAATGTTTCACTCATGCTCTGAACAAGGCAGGGAAACATAAACAGAACAAATTATCTTTTTTCACTCTCACTCATCCACTGAAAATCTCAGTATTGGGGAAAAGAGTTCAGTCCCCTTACCTTCTTTATCCTTTGGCCTCTTAATCAGAGGGAGATTACCCTGTGTTGCACCATACAATACATATACAGAGACCCAATTTTTCTTTGCAGGATCTCATTCTGGAAGTAGGAGCAATGTAGCAGTATCGCCACACTTAAGATGACTCTGCCATGAATTAAGTTGTATTAGCGCAGGCAGAGCATCACACTATACGTTGGGTTTGGTACTTTAACTGGCTTGTTCAGAGCTAGTTAGCTTATTATTACATGGACTGCATTAGGGCATGCAGGTACAGCCAGGCTTATGTCAAGGCAAGTAAACTCAGGTAAACTGAGGCACAAATACATTAGCTACATTGACTTCAAGGCAAGTTCTCAAGTGTGTTGGGAGAAGAACCAGTACTGCAAACTCCCCAGGTGCCACCACTTTAACTACTAACTCACACTCTTCTACTGCACTAAGTACATCTGGATTTCATCAGAGCCTGGATATTATTTTTAAAAATAACCAAATCTTCAGAAAACAAAACCCCACAAAACACCAGAACAAAACCTCTGATCTAGAGGCTTTTCAGCATCTTAGGGAATGAGAGGTGCTATTATTGTTACTAGAAAGGCTCTAAAGGCAATAGTACAAGGAATGATCTATGGGGCGCAAGTATGTTTGTTATGAAATAATTTGGATCCACAGAGGAATTCCATATGTGGCTTCTCCTCTGGTGACTAGAGGTTCCCACCTTGGCAGTGATCCTGGAGTCCCATGCCTACAGGCTCAGCAGCATGGAAGGGGAGGGTGGACGCTGGAGGAGTAATGGGATCATCAGCCGCTGAGGCTGCTGCTTGGCACGCCGACAATGTTTGTTTGCACCTCTTTGAAGATGAGAGATGAAAGTGGCGCCCACATGGGCTGCCTTTGATTAGCTTCTTATTTTTAACATTGCAGCTGCGATTATTTTTCTTTTTCTTGAAGCATTTCTTCCCCAGCACCAGAAACTCTGAGGTTCCCTTCTCTAGGGAGGTTCAACTTCAAGGAAACATAACAAAGAGAAGTGTGAATGTAAAGGAGACTGGACAACTCAGGGCCAGTGGGGAATTATGTCATTTTATTTTTAATTTTACTTCCATTTTTTCCCCAATCCCCCATCCTCAGCGGGTCTCAGAAAGAAAATACTTGTTTACTTCTTTTTTAATAGGGAAAATAAATGAGTCCTGGGATTGTACAGAGCTGTCATGAAGAGGAAAATGTCTAATGGTTCAATTCCCAGCTCTGTCACTGAACCACTCTGGGACTTGGGGAAAAGTCAGTTCGCCCATCTGTAAAATGGGATTTATAATGCGTTGCTTCTCAGGGGTATTGAAGGAGTATGAGTAGCATTGATGGAATACTTCATGCACCTTGGATAGAAGGGGCAATAGCCCTGTGAAGTGCTGTCCTTAATAGATACTTAGAGGAGTTTCCTTCACTGTGGTACTTATCTGACCACAGCAGCCGAGTGCCTCACAGCTGCTGATGGATTTTTTTTCTATTACCTCTCTGCATCGTAGGATTGTTGCACAGGAAAGCAAGGCAAATGGCAAATTGAATGAAATGGACCCAGTCACATAGAGAATATGTGGTAAAGTCAGGACTAATCCTTTATTTCCTAAATTTCTGCCACATCCATTAGACTTTCCTCCTAGTCATAAGAATTTTGTGATCTGAAGGCATGAGGGAAAGCCACCTTCCCTTCTTCCTGCATTGGTCAGTCACACTGTGGCTGCCTTCCTACTGCATAAGTAGCAAGTGGTCTGAAAAAGGAGTCAATGTTTGTTGTGCATTATGCTATTTCCTATCATAACATTTTTGTTTTTTTTCTTTCACCTGATAGTTTTCAGCCAAGAATTTGGTCAGATGTTAATCCAGTTATCCACAGTGAATGCTCTAGCTTTAACAGGATGATGTCAGGAAAAGTTTAGTCTGCTGTTCCTTATTTTCAGGACCAATTTACAGAGGTGGTAAAGAGCTATACATACAAGTGATATCAGAGGAAACTGCTGGTAATTGGTTCTTCCAAAAAATAACTTCACAAAGACCTGCCACTTGTATCAGCTCAAGTTTAACTTCTGTCAGAGGGCCTTAAAAAATTCTGCGCAGAACCTGATAGCAACAATGTCAATTAACAAGATGGAAAAACCTGGAGTGGGGATAAGAGGAACAAGCCAAGGATAAATAACAATCAGGTTCTCGATACTCACACACTTCAAAAGAAAAAACACAGCTACGTATGTTTATATTTATTTGTGTTATCTGTCAAGACATTTACCAGCCAAAGAGAAATGGGGACACATGGGTTGAGTAAGAAACTGTAGCACACTTACACAAATCCAACCAACTCTGAGAGCAAAATCTGTTTCCACCAACTAAAGTACCTGCTAAACCCTCTAAAAGACATTTCAGCCTTGGCATGGTCAGTCCAAAAAGCTTACACTAATCCAGTCAAAGCATATAATTTACCCACGTTTCCTTGCCTTTATGGCATTTCACCTGCTCCCAGGAAAAGAGGCAGCCAGTTGTTCCAGTCCAGTACACCATCCAGGTAATCCCAATGCCCAAACACCATCCTGCTCAACCCCACTCCTCATGAAGGAATAAGCCTGTTTTATAGGCTCTTCTCAAGCATATTATAAAGAGATATATTGTACAGGATAGCTTATAATATATACCTACTTCAGATTCACTCCAGAGAAACAACATACTCCAGTCCAACTCCATCCAGTCACACAGACTCCAGGACATTAAATTAACCCACTGCCAAATTTACTGCAAGCCATCTGACCATACCATTTAGCCACAGTAAAGACAAAATCTATACCTAGCTACCGTCAGGAAAGCAGGCAACTCTGTTGAAAACCTATTTATATCACTCAAGGAGATCAATGCAGAGCCCAGGCCTGGAGGCCAGTGACCTTGGATTGACACAAAACTTAAAGGAAAAAATTAATGGTGTCAACTCAAGAGACCACAGCTGTTATTTCAGAGGATTCAAAAGCCGGCCTGCCAGCTTACTGATCAAGAAAAGGTACTTAAGCGAGGATGCATTTTTTTGGAAATAGAGAAAATACTCACCCATTGCTGGTGCAGGAGCTGAGGCACAGAGCTGCTTCCCCAGGACACCCCAATGGCTGCCTGTGCCACACAGGCAGGTCCTTGGCAGCAGCTGATCCTCCCTAAGTCTGTCCCAGATGTCATCAGATGTGGTATGACACCAGCAGTAGTGTTTCTGGAAGAAGTCTCTCCTCAGACTGTCCCAAAGTGACACTGTGGTGAGCTTCCCACAGGCTGTCTCCGGAAGGTGCTCCCTCAGGGGCCTTCCACCCAAGGAAAGGTGAAGAGGAGACAGTGCAGGGGAGGCAAGACATCCATTGTCTGAGGGGTCTGGAGGCCACACACTGACGAGTTTTCAGGCCTAGGATTTCTCAGTTCTCCCTCAGCTCTTCCTTAACTGCCTCAGTCCAGAGCAGCAACAATCCCCGAGGAGCCACTCAGAGGGCTCTGACAGTCACAAAATGGCAGCCAGGGGGAAAGGGTGCCCCATTCCAGACTTACTGAGGTGCCAGCATGGCACCCTATAGATGACAGGTACTGCTGTGTGGACAATGAGGCAAGGCACCCATGGCAGATCATCACTTGCTTGTACTGTGGCACCAGTAGCCGCCTGCTGAACTGGCAAAAATGGAGGGAAAATGGCTGCCTAGGGGGCCCCCTAAACAGGCACCTCAGCCTTACACAGACAGAGGCCCTGAGGCAGCCCCGACCCAGCACTAGCTGCTGAAAACCATCTCTCTGGTATAAACTCCAACCATACTGAGGCAATACTGCCAGGAAGCGCTTTTGAAGGTAGAAGAAAAGCCCCCACCCTGTCACAGCTGGCCACAATTTAGAGAGGACATCTGAAAACAGGACCTGCCCCACCTGACATAGCCATCTGGTAAGCCCTGGGGAAATGTAACAGATTTCTGAGTGTGTTTCATTGTTTGTTTATTTTTCAATTGAAATGACAAAAATGAGGTCCTGGAAACAGCAGGTTACAGGGCTAGTGATGTTCAATAGAAGTTATGCAGAGACAGGTTTTATTTTTGGAGTAGCCACTGTTGGTGCAGTGCTGGACCTGTTGTGTGCCTCTGCTGCCTTTAACATCTCTTACTTCACTTTAACTGTTTTTAGGCAAGAACATATTTTTGGGTGTACAGGTCTGTGTGCAACAGGGCTGTGCTCTAATGTGTCCATGTGGGCTACTGCGATACAAGTCATAGCAATGCTGGCCATGCTCTGATCTTTAATTTGCTCAGGGACATTGTATTATTATTATTATTGTTGTTGTTGTTGTTGTTGTTGTTATTAATTATTTGTACTGGGTGAGAGAGCCAAGAGGCTGATCCCCAGCCTGGGACCAGTAGCTCCCATTCGATGTCCAACACCAACCCAGCCAGCTCTTGCAGCGGAGCTGGCTGCCACATTGTGGCCTGTTCCCCCAAACGTCACATCTGGCTGATGTAAAACACACATGTTTTGACTGAAGCTTTTTCTTTAAAATGCCAACATTAAAGGAAGGTTTGCTTTGTAAAACTGAAACTGTAAAACTCTTCTGAAACCCAATCTGGGGGATTAAAAGAACCACATGAAAAGGGATAAATATGACCTGGACATTTACTTCCTGTGCAGAAGTTCGCTGAACATGTGCCTCCCAGCCTGTCAGTGCGAAACAAGACCTTCTGCTCTTATTTTCAGAAGGAAAAAAAGGGAGAAGAGGAGAGGAAGACAGGAAATTTTGTAAACTGACAACTCTTCTATCTCACAGCTAATGTCAGAGACATTGGTTTCTTTACAGTGGCATCTCATATACCTTAAAATCAGAAAGATACACAACTAGTAATAAAAAATTTAGTATTAATACGCAAACTATTCTTATTCATACTATATGGTAAAATTGGGCTTGACCCATTTTTAACTGGGAGTTAGTGGCAGAACTCCTTTGGATTTCAGTGGGAATAAGATCAGACCTAAAGATACAATGGACTGAGTCCAAGGATTCTCTGATGATGTACAGAAGAAACACATGGATAGACAAACAGATCTTCAGTTAGTCAGAAAATGGCTCACTTTCAAACAAACTAATGCAAGATGTTTATATTAGTATTGCCCATTTCAAGTATTAAAACTCATAGTTGGAGTCCAAAAACCAACTTTACTTAAATATTATGAGACTTGAAAGGAAAAAAAAAAATCAGTTATGGATTCTCTGTATTTGTTTCCTAGGTTTGAATCTTTAAGAAGATATAACATTTTTTCTGGTTTTCTTTACTAATAGTGAACTGGTAGAAGCTTTATTTTTTTAAAGCAAAGCTGACATTGCGATTTATTATAGTATGATTTCAGAAGATGAGGAGACCTAGGAAAAAAAACATTTAAGAGCAGGCAATACATTAAAGTCACTATTGTTCTCAAAATAACTTTCTGATCTCAGATCCCAATAAAGGAATTGCAGAGGACAGAATGCAATATAATGTAAAATTTGGCATTGTCATTCTGTTTTGGAAGAAAAACCATCCCTTTATCCCAGTCAAGTTCCCTAGAAGCCAGTTACACACTAATTTGGGATTATATTTTCCCTTCCCACCCCACCATGGATGATGCTGTTAAATTACACTCAAAGTCACATTAGTTGCCCAACAGTCATAACTTGGAGAAACACAACTGAAATATATTGGGACCACAGCAGTGAATCTAAAGGCAGACTTCCAACAGAAAATGTTGGACTCTGCATATGAAATGTGGGGCATCTTCTTGCACCACTGGCTTGTAACTGCTGCAATAGCTGACCCTGTGGATGCACATGGAGGATCCAGCTTGAATCCGAGTTTGAAATTCTCTGTAGTTTGGGGTGCTTGAATTTGGAGTTTGTCGGTTCAGTCCCACTGTCGTTTGAGGGTTTCGTGGTGGTTTTTTTTTTTTTAATTTTAGAGTGAGTAAGTCTGGATTGCTATTTGTATTCTTGGATAATGCTCCATGTCTTCTGTGTAAGTTATAGATACTCAATAACCCCACACCATAGTACGTTTTTTTCTAAATACACTCTCATCTTAACTGGGTTTGATCTTTGAGATGGAAAGATCATCTATTCTACTTGCAGCCTTGGTTTTCTAATTCCCACTGAAGCCTTTAACAAACTCTGCTATTGTATAGAGCTGGTAAAATCATCTATCTTCTTTCTGTCTAGTCCTGGCCAAATTTAAAAAACCACTTTTATAGTTTCAAGTCAGAATCAAGCAAAAAAAAGGTGCGTTTCAAAGTCATTGTTCAATGGAGAAAGACCAGTTCCCAAGTCCTTTCCAAATCAGAAGTGGACAGTTCCTCTGTCATTTCCAAGCCGGAAAGAGGCCATTTTATGAGCCAGAAAGCATCCATTTTCTGCATCAGTCCTGAGCCAGAGAGGCTAGTGTCTGAGTCAGTTCCAGGGGGGGAATGCTGGCACTTTTCCAAGCTTGGGAGTGTTGCTATCACAGCAATTGTTTGGTGATGCCATCCCAATAAAGCTTCATTATAGTGTTCCTCTTTCTATAAACTTCAGTGCCCTCCAGTGTCCCCAGCAATCACTTATCTAATATTAGGATATTAAAAAATATGGAAAGATTTTAAAGAGACTTATTAAAATGCAATTAGCAGCATGTACGACTTAAGCAGTGAGATTATTTAAAAAAACGACTTGATTGTGTGGAATGCCACGCACCTTACAGAGATAATAAAGCTGCCAATCAAGTCCATTTTCAAATTAGGAAATTTTCATTCTTTTTTTACAGCCCCCTAAGTGAATATTAAAACTGATTATTAACCTCGGAGTGTAGCAGCGGCCCCTAAGCCTGCAAGCTCTAAAAGGGAGGTTTCATAACTGTTGGTAGCCTGGGCTTCATTCCCCATTCGGACTGAGATCTCTGTGCTTATTTAAAGGGACAGTGCTCACCCTTTCAATAGGAAATCTGAAAAGCCTGGATGGGTCCCTTGTTTAGAAAGGGGCAAAGCTCCAGATCTTGACATTACAACTTGGGAGGCCAAACCAAACTGCCTGTAATAACCCTGCCGCGATATTCCACAGCCGAGTTTTGCCATCAATAAACTGCAGGTAAGACTGCCCCCTCATGTCCAATCTGTGAATCTCACCAAATCTTTAAACTCCCTAGAACATAACCTTTGTTTTGTCCAAGTAAAAATGTGTAGATTAAATGAATGTTTATGTGGGAACACATACCTTTGTCATAGGTTGCTGTGCATAGATTCTCAGTGTATGTTATTATTCTCATTTTATGTTATTACTTACCTTGCTAAATGTAAAACCATGTCATTTACGTTGCCTTCTTTTTATTTATTTTTTGTCCTACTGAGAGAAAATCAAGTGTGACACTTCTTGCTATTTGACTTTGCTGGAATTCTTATTTCATCTATAAAAAGGATCTTTCTCTGAGAAATTAAGTCACATTACCCTGACAGGTTACTCCTTCTGCAGCTCTTTACTCCGCTGTCAAAGTGGATTTATTGATGCTTCCTGGATTTCTCTCCTCAAGCTTGCAAACTGGAAATGATGAATTCTCTGGAAGGCAGCAAGCTGATTCTTGACTTGAATGCTTTATTTTGGGATAAATGCAAAGATTCAAAGGGAGTTCCTTAGGAGGGAGTAGTCACTGATTCTGACTCCAAAGCAAGAGTATATTTTTGCATGTGCTTAACTTTAAGTATATGCTTAAATTTACCTTTGTTGATCTCTTTGGGACCATGCACAGGCCTGAAGGCATGTACTTAGGCACTTTACCATATTGGTGCCAGGCTGCTTTGCAGGAATGGGAGTCCAGACAACATCTAAACAAGGAGAATGTCACTGAGTTTTGAAGCACCTAGGACAGAAGTTATTTTGCTAGCACATGTATCTTATGATTATAGCTCCCTCTGGAATCTAGCTATGGCACCTGGATCTACTTATGATTCGCATGGAAGCTATCTACTACACATCTTTTCAAAGTAAATAATCTGCCTGGGTTGGATAATGGGGGTTAGAAGGATGACAAATTGGGTTAATAAAATGTCAGCAAGAGCCAGGTTTTAAGTCTGGAATGAGTCACAAGTGAAGCAAGTTTAGTGGCCAGGGTTCACCCTTGATCTTGAGTTGGTATTTGTCTACATCACTGAAAAACCACAAATGATCCAGTATAATTCAGCATAACTGACAATCCAGCGTTGGCAGTATTGTTGAGGTGGAGGAGGGGGGAAAATGTTACTGCCTCTTTAGAGTCATGCCACAGTTAATGAGAAGCGCTGAACAAACAGTAGCCACAGAGATGGCATTAGACTTCCCAGGTCTCTGGGCTGAAAAGAAGCACCTCCAGCACACTGAATGTCTTGTGCTGCTACTGAAGTTGGCAACATGCCTCTCTTCTACTCCCCAGACTGAAGCAAGTATTTTCATGGCTTAACCATTAAGCTGGTCTGGGTGGGGAATGTATGGAGTAGTTTAGTATGCTCATCAGGATGAACTGAATATTGGTGATATTTTAGAGGAGTCTGAAGGCTAGAAGGGAAAGACATGCAGTCAGTCAGTATTGAGGTACACCAGTGAAGACATATGGAGACTCGGGGAGGTGTACTGCAGGTGGATTAGCAGAATTGCATATAAGAATTCTGAAAATAACTGTTGGTTGTTGGGGGTTTTTTGTTGGTTTTGGGTTTTTTTCATTTCCATAAACAACTATTCACTGCTAAGCAAAGTTTACGATGATTGGAGCCACACTGGCAATAACAAAGAGAATTAAGGAGATGTAACGGACATATTATCTTTGGGTTCATGAGATACTAAGTGTATGGTAATGCCAGCACAGTAAATAACTCAGTTATTAACATATTCTAAAATTAGATCAAGCAAAACCAGTATTCACAAATACTGAGACAATTCCTGGAAGAGAAGAGAGATTACTGAAAGGTTTGAGTAAGTGCTATGAATGGGTGATTGCCAGCCTGGAAAGCAAGCTTCCAAAAGCATGAAGACTTTAGTCCAGAAGCTGCCTTGCATTCCTTGGTTAGGATCAGCTTCAAGAAAAGCCTTACCATGGGTGCTGGCAGAGTCAGACATGAAAAGAGCAAGCTCTACCTAATGCCAAATCTTCCAGCTGCAGCTTTGACAGTAGGAATTGCCCTGCAAGTCTGTACTCCAGAAACTCACAGCACAGAGTTACACAAATGGCAAAGCAGCAGGAAGTCTGATATACAGCAACTCAAATACATTAGACTAACCGACTGAAAAAATAACCTTGCATTATTTGTAGCAGTTTATTGAGCAAGGTAAGTTTTAATCCAAATATTCCTGAACATGGAAGAAGTGAATAACTAGATGACACAGAGTTTGCTTCTATGTTCTTCTCTACTCCTAAAAATAGACATGGCAAATATGAAATAGAAATCTGGATTTTTCTTTATTGTTGGAAAAGGGAAGAGGGAAGAATATCTAAAGCACCTCTTCACTAGAAAAGAGCAGTTCCAAAACCTGGGATCTTGCCACTCCCTCTGGACTTTCCTAACCCAACCTCTTGTGTTGCAGAATCCCTAACTCCTCCAGTCTCCCCCAGCTGCATCTCAGCAGTCCCCTCCAGGTGTCAGCCTTGCACTTCGCATGAGATTTTCTTCCCTCAGCCGCATCTGGAGTAAAGTGCCGGGTTCAGTGGAGATTCCTGACGAGAGATCATCAGAGATCTTAAAATATTAAATGCATTCCCTAATTTCATTTCAGGAAAAATGCAGAAATTTCACAGCCCCACCAGGCCTCCCTCAAAATTGTAAAACCGATGCCGTTGTGTAAGGGAGGGGATCTAAATGGGCCCATTAGCTTTCTACAGTATCTGCCAAGAGAACTGTGAACATCTGCCAGCCCAGAAACAGTTCAGGAGCCAAGACTTTCACTTAAGTTTTCTTTTTTTAGGATGTAATTGACATGACTGTCCTTTCTTTGGCCTTAATTCTTAACTACTTCCCAAGATACTAAAAGCTTCTGCTCTCCTCTGCACTTTTGCACATAAATCAGAACTACACTGAGATTTTTCTCAATTGGATCTCATCGTGGTAGAGCCACTGGAAGCTAGAATGAAGGCAAGCACATGCAGGCCCACCACATCATCTAACCGTGCTCTGATTTCAGGGTTAAGATTGTTGGCAGTGCTGCTGTTTGGTTTAGGACTAGCACTGTGGGAAAGACAGCAAACAGAGATAAATGGGCATTGTCAGACACACTGTACCTATAGGATTGGACAGATAGCCTGGATGTCAGAAGTAAGATTCCCCTTAGGATGTTGCTGTAGTTTATGATATTGCTCAGAATTGCTACAAATCTTTAGGCATGTCAAATTTGGGAGGTTTTCTTAAAAGTACATGCATGAGCAATAATGCATGAAATTGTGAAAACAGTGAAATCCTTTGACAGAGCAGGAAGGGAGTTGTGTCAAGACTGAGATTATGTGGTGTGGGTGGGGGAAGTTTGCAAAAATACAGCGTTTGGTTCAGACTTAACTGTCTTTCAATTTCATGAGTAGAACTTAGAGTGTCAGCAGGGTCTGTTGACCTAGTATGTTTTGAGATGACATCCATGGATGAGAAACTGGGCTGAGTTCAGGTGTTTAATTCTTGTAGTGTAGGCCACTGAAAAGCTATTGGGTAACAATTTTCAGTAACTACTGAGCAGGGAAGGCTTCAAGTATAGGCTATTGATGAGTCCAAAGGTCTGTATCCCGTTAACTGTCATAAGACAACCAGCAAACATGACAATGAATGCAATTTTCCACATGGTCTTTCAAAAAGTCTTGAGTGTTTCAAGATTTTTATAGCTGTTGGGAGAAAGTCTGTCATGAAAGCACAATTCTGGGTGTCAGGTGTCACTAGATTTTTCACCATGGACTTTCAGAATGACCTTGGGGAACCTGACTTACCCTAATACCTCAGTTTTCCAAACGGTCGCCTACAACATTAACTGGCCAGAGTTGGATTAATTGCATTATAAATATAAGGGCACTAAAAAGACATGAGAAAATTCAGAAAGAGAAAGATAGAAGTCTATCACCTCTGGCAGTTTCAACTGCACAAAAAGTCCATTTGGTCACATCTGGTTGATCAGTAGCTCTCGCCACTCTCATCAAGAATTACTTTCTGTTCTCTGAGCATTAGTTCTCCTCTCTCCGTGGCTGTCAACTATTTCTCATGTAAAGGTCTTGCTCCTCTTTCAAAATTACCTGTATTAAGGCAAATTATATGTTCTCTTCCTTTCCTTGTTGAAAGTCATTTACATGAAGAATCACAGAACTGAGATTATAGATACTGGGGGAGGGAATGCAGAAATATAGCTAAGAGTGGAAATTTGGGTGGGCCTCAATTTATGGTGGACAGCCAAAGAACAAATGTCTGATGTCATAGTAAATCATTTATATTGCAAATGATTTAAAATAATGAAAACCCATATGCATTAAATTTTGCCCTGTACATCCATTTGACATATTTTAAGTAGACAAAAGATAGATTTTACATAAATCTTCAGTAAATGTACTTCGAAAAAATATCACCAGGCAGTAAAACCTAACCATTTTGAAAACGGTCTTTGTCTCATACTTGAGCTCCTGCTTCAGTGTGCATTGTTCAAAAACAGCAAAAAACCTACCCCAGACTGTCTGCCCACTCCTGGAAAGAAAAGAAGAAAAACAAACATGGAAAACTAGGCAAAACAGCTTTTGAACAGATCCCACCAAAGTTATCCTTCACGCTGTCCCAGGTCTTACAGGGATAGTTGCTACACCTTACCCAAGCCACCTGTGGCTTTGCCTTTGAAGGAGTCTATTCCCAATCTCCAGTGTAAATACTAATGTTCGTGTTCAATATTTAGGATCTGTCACACACGGACACTTGCAATTTTATAGACTTGAAGCTAGCTCTCTAGCACAGTTCCCAGTCTGCAGATTTTGTCCTTTGGTTTATGACAATCTGTGCTGATGGAAGTCCATGCTCTTCTATGCTGGGAGTTACTACACGATCTAGCAAAAAAAGTCTCTGAATCTCGGCTCCAGTACACTGTAAGAGGCAACAAATTCCTTTGGAAGATGCCTGGCACATCTTCACCAGGAACTTAGCTCTGGGAACTGACTAGATACCTCTGAGAATCACAGGCAGAAATTCTTCCCAGGCTCTGCTGTGGATGGTCCAGAAAGGCAAGGGAGGTGACTGGCAGATGGTTTGATGTGACTCTGCCAAACAAAACAGAATGAAGATAATTTTGCATTCTCTGTGTACAAGATGCAAACATATGACAGTTCCCACAGGTACCAATCAAACAAGAGGGTGGAGATGTCAGATACTACGCACTCTTGTGCTTTGAACCCTGGTTCACAGCTCAGAAACAAAGTAGTAGTCAGCACCCAACCGCCAGCAGTAGCTGTGGAGCTCAGAGGGGCCTTTTATCACCGTTATGTTTCCAATTACTACAAAACATTTTTAGTTCCTAACAGAGCTCCTACCCAGGCTGATCCTTTTGTATGATGGGGCTGGGTTTGTTGAGTAGCAGCCAGGAGACCACCACACCTGGATGGCTGACCCCAGCTGTTTCAAAGACATGCAATCTAATCAGCCTCACTCTCAGATAAGTTAATTGCCTATTCTGATTGTTTTTGTCCCACTAACACTCAACATCTATCTGCTGGTAAAACAAGTAGTGGCAGTGACTCTTTGTAGTGTGTCTGTTAGGGAAATATGGACAAAGGTTTTTTTCAAAACAGCTACTAGGGCTGAAGGCACCTAGACTGATGGGCACTGAGTCCTTCTGGGTCTTTACAAGAGCCAAGCATGTAAAAAAACTGACTTCGATTGTGTTTGCTGAGAGATTAAAAAACATATCACCTGTTCATAAGGACATGAACCAAAAGGAACATGGAAACTCTGCCCCTTTAAGAAACAGGACTAAACCATCTCAGGTGAATTAAAAATGAGGTAATTGAAATTATGGCTTTATAGGATCATGGGAAAATTGCTTGAAATATTTCAGGCACTATAATGAAGTTTTAGATGCTGTTTCAACTAAGGGGATTAGGAGGAGTATTATTGTGAGAACCATGGACTAAGTGATTGTTCCAGGTATTTTACATGGGTGGAAGCCACTTATTTTGTTTAAGGGAAGCTTTTCTCTAGCAATTGTTTCTAGACTGCTAGGTATCAGTAAATTTTTATGTTACTAACTTGCTTGTGTATGGAAAGCTGTATTTATGGTAGGTATTTCTGGGGAGGGGAAAGAAGTAATTATTGTAAATGTCCCTGTGATTGTGGTGAAAGCCCCTTCAAAGAAAAAAGGGAAAAAAGTAACTATTGTAAAACACTACTTTTATTGCGCGTGAATGGATTTTCAATTGTAGCTAGGAAAAAAGAAATACTACTGGTATTGTTCTTCCAGGGAACAGTGCCTCCTTTTCTACGATATAGCATCTGCTTAATTAGAGGCTCAAATGGCTTTAAATTACAAAGAGAAATAAATAAACTGAAAGGTGTTCTGGTCCTTCAGGCAACTGCATTCGAGGTGGGCTTTATTTAGTGCATGTGGTAGAGAAGATTGTGCTTAGGTATGAAAGAGTAGGGTAAGGCTGATCAAAAGGATGCAGACTACTTAAAGGCACAGTCCTAGGGATACAGTGATAATGTGGTGGGGTTTTTTTGGTTTTTTTTCCTTGCTAAATGTATTTAGAATGAGAACCAACACAGAGAATCTAACATTTCTATTTGGTCAGACTTTTCTGCAGAGAATGCTTGTTTCATGTCTAGAGAAGGGAAACTGTGTTTGTCTTCCTTACGCTCAGAATAAAGCAGGAGAAACTTGGTGTTGAAAAAAGAGACTTCCACTGAGTAAGGGTGAGAGGTAGGATTTATTAATTATTGGCAAAATCAGGCCAGATTCTGACTATACTGACATGCCAACATTCATTAAATCCTCCTGCTTTTTACTGCTCTATGATTAGAAATAGGCCAAAGCACTCCATGTTTTTGAGTACCCACGGTTGTGTGGTGGGTTTTTTTTATCGTGAGGTTATATTTAGATGCCCATTGATGTTGTTTTTCATCCCAAGTGCTTTTGGGAGGGTGAACAGCTGATCATTACACTGAGTTTGCTTGTACCCATGAGCACACTTAACCTAGAGCAGCAAATAGTTATTGTATTGCATTTTGTTTTGTGCCTGTGGGCACACTTAAGTCAATATACATGATGGCTAGTACCACGGTATTGCATTTGTCTACACCCATGGGCACTCCGAATTGCCAGTGTGAGGGAATTGGTGAATTAACTAGCTGTATGCCCACTGGTGCAGTTACTTCAAGAGCAATACTACTGTTAATTGCTTAACTTAAATTTAATCATAATGCAAAATAACAGAAGGAAAGCGCTGCAAGAATCCCAGTTCTTACAGAAAATGGATAGTAACATTTGTTCAGTTCTAAGCTTGTTTGTTGCCAAAACTGAGGAACAAGCTCTTGGGGCAGAAGTCTCTGTTGTGAATAATTGCCCTTCTTTCCCTGTCTGTTTTATAGCCAGCAAGCTGCATCAAGCTCATTGCTCTCTCAAAGCTTTTACCTGCATGAAATCTAGTTCAGGGTTGATGCTTACTCTGCTCATTAGTGAAATTACCACCAGATGCTTTGTTAGATAGAGGTCACTCTGGCTGAATGCTATAACAACCTCTTCAAATAGCGCGATTGCTAAACTACAGCTTTGACTCAAAACGGTGCAGTAGGTAATGTTGACACACTGCAATTGTTGCTCAGTCCTCGCAGCATGTTCCAACAACACTGACTACCTCAGTGCTGACTTGGCAACACCAGAACTGGATTTGGGATGTATATTGTGGAGGACTAGAAAATGTAGGGATTTCAGGAGAACGCCTACAAGGAGCATTAGCTTATCTTGTTAGCCTGTGTCTAGTCAGGTCCTCTCAGAACTCTGTTGAAAAATGGTAATTAAATGATAAGGCTGAGTCTAAAGTTACATGGGCATAGATGAGCTAGGTTTCAGTGGTGCTGGGAGCCAATTTTTGCAACTGAAGAAATCTTAAGTGGGAGTCTTAAATACCGGAAGACATTAATGCAAGGGACTGGATTAGCCTTTCCTAGCAGTAGGGTGATCTTTCCTTACTAATAAGACTTACTTGTACTTCTTTTTAGGAGACTGGTGCAAGGAAGGTCAAACTAGATGGGCACTGGGAACATGCCCCACATGTGGACTGAATGAGTGTCACAAAGGAACAGATGAGGAGAAAGGAGTGCGAAGAAGGTAGTAGAATTATCTTCCTTATAATAGCGTGGTACAGTCCATTGGTTAAGTCACAGAGCTGCGCTGGCTAGAGAAAGCTCTGCAGAGCACTTCTTTTCTCTATGATGATGGCAGGCAGGACTTTACAGCTCTGCTAATGACAACCCTGTGTGGCTTCCTGTTCATATACATCTTGTAATGAAAACTGATTGTGTTACAGATGTCTCTGGTGTGACTTGCAACTGCTGTGACTGTGATTGATGGACTAGATATGCTTATTATTAAAGTATCAGAATAAAATAACTTAGATGCAGAATAGCAATTATCCAGATACAAAATGATTGATTAAAACTGTAGAACAGTTACTAATTTATAGCTTTTATAGTACTATCACTGCAAAGTAAAAAAACCTGGAGTGTTTCTCTAGAGGGTTATGCTTGTGAAAGCAGATGATTAACCTTATAAAAGGAACCAGACCAGGTGGAAAATACCATGTTCCTGCCACTGTTGATTTTCCTCCTCTGCTTGGTTCTTTTGCACACAGACCTGTGTAAGCTACATGAGCAGAGAAGGCTTGGCATGGTAGCCTAGCTAGCAGTACTTCCTGTGACTGCAGCTTAGAAAAACATATGCTGATGGGGTCCTCTGCACATCTCTTTTTTTTTTTTTTTTTTTAAGTCAGAAAAGTGGCAGCAAGAACATGAGTGTCCCCTAGCCATAATGGCTTTGGAGTTTAGAAGTTTCTAATACTGCATAATGAGATATAACCATTAAGTCTTTCCATTAAGTAAGGGGAGATTGGGTCTAGAGAGGATTAAGCCATGTTATAGCAAACACTTACTAGGTATTAAAGGACAGGGCTAGAACTACTAGCTTTTTTAACTTCTAGCAATCCTACAAAGTAATTTTATACAAGGTCAGAGCAGGGCAGTGAATGGGGGAGAGAGGTAAAAAAAACCCCTAAACATCTGGAAAAATTAATGAAGACATGAGTTCTGAGTGATGAACCAGTTGTTGGGGAAGGGGGGGAGGGTGTCAGACTAAGACATTAAATATGATATACAGAACTGAGCTGCCATGAAACTGTCTGCATTAGTCAGCCTGGTTCATCTAGTTCGTCACAAGATCCCCAAGGAATGCCTGCAGGAGATCTACAGACAGAGGCATGTTGGATCAACCCTTCCTACAAAGTGCAGAATGATGCTATTCAAGTGGCAACATGCCTCAGCTGCTATTGCTTGTTCATGTCTTTTGGCAAGAGGGTTTGCCTCCTACGCTACTGTTGCAGATAACCTTAAATGCAGGCACTTGAGGCTGGTGCTCAGATACTGCGGCAATTGCCGTGCTCAGCATTTCTAACATTACTGTGTTCTGTGAAAAAAGGATCTTAAAAGTGCATATGGTGTCATCTCCTGTCCAACTGAAAGAACTCTTGGTATACCCAGGATCATTCACAACAGGTGTTTCCCAAGTGATGGAGAGCCCATAAACTGCATCGTTCATTAGGACTTGTTAGAAAGAGTGTGGGGGTTTTGGTGGTTGACTTCTTTTTAACCTTAAGTCTTTTTTTGGCTACAAATTAAGTGCACTCGTTCTTGTCTTTCTGGTAGCGGAGATGAGAGGGAGGGAGGGATCGCCGCCCTTTGATAAGATTTTTTTTGCACACCGGGAAGTCTCCGTTTCCCGCACGCTCCTCTTTCTCCGCACATCCCTCATCAGACCTTTCCCCGGGAGGCGCTGGGCTCCGACGGGGGGACGGAGACAGCGGCACAAAGCCCGGCGGCCCTTCTCCCGCCACGGCGGGACCTGACCGACCTCCGTCCGTCACCCACGCGGGCGGCGAGAGCCGCCGGTACGGCTGTGGGGTCCCCTTACAAACTACCGCGTTTACCTTGAGCGACGGCCGCTACCGGGAAAGCGGGTCCTTACACCGCCTGCGGCTTTGCGCGCCGCCGTTCCCAACGCCGGGCTGGCGCTGCCGCCACCCGCCTCAGTCGGGGCCGGCCCGGGCCGCAGTGCGGCTTTGGGGCTCCGCCGTTATCGCCGTCATTTACCGGGAACTGCCGCCCCCCACCCCCGGCCCGGGGTTACGGGGGAGCTCGGATGGGACCTCCCGTGTCCGTGTCCGTGTCCGGAGGGGGGGAATCCCGACCCCCTCCCCGGGGGAGGCCGCCGCCCGCCCAGAGCACCGGAGCTGCCCCGCCACCGCCCCTTCCCAGCAGCTCCCGCGCTCGCAGCGCGCTTCGCGCAGCCGCGGGCGGGGCCGCACCACCGGCCCTGCCGCTGGTGGGGGGGAGCGGGGCAAGGAGCGGTCCCTTCGCCGGCTGCTGCCGCCGCCGCCGCCGCCCCCAGCCCGGGAATACAGACTGCGGCTCCCCTGGGCGTGGGCGACGCGTCGCCGGAGCGCGGTCGGGGCCCACGGCGCTCCCCGCAGCCGGACGCGCTCCGCGGCAACCTCTCCCTGCCGCTGGGAATGGTTCGCCCCGCGGCCCGGCCCGGCCTCTGAGGAGGGCCGTGGCCGCCATTTTGTGCGGCGCCAGCGGAGGGCAGCGGGCAGGTGCGCGGTGGAGGCGGTGAGGGTCTCCGGGAGACGCCGCTCCCTTCCCCGGCCGGTGAGCGGGGCGCGGCGGGCGCGCTTGGGGCCTTACTCGGGGCCCTACTTGGGCTGGGGCCGCCGGCGGTGCTGGGCGCGGGACCGCGCCGCGCCCGGAGGTCGCAGGCTTGGGCCGGCCGTGGCAGGCGGTGGGGCCAAGGGGGGTTGTTCCCCCCAGCCCGTTACTGGTCCCGGCCTCGCAGGGGGAGGCTGCGGCGGCCCTGGGAAATGCCTCCGTGCCTCGGGGAGCCGTCGCTGTCAGTCCCTCCGCAGGCTCCGAGGGAGGCCGAGGGGTTGGTCCGTATGTCTGTCGGTACGGCAGGGCCTGGGGCTTTAACGTCAATGACTAACACATTTCGGTGTATCATGTTGTGTAAGAAATACAGATGGGTTTATGCCTTAAGGCTAGAAAGATGAAGACCAAGTCAAGGGAAACAAGGTGATTGCTTACGCCTGCTTTTCCCCCTTCTGCTATACTTCAGTAACTTCCAGCAAAGATGTCGGAGTATATCCGGGTGACGGAGGACGAGAACGATGAGCCCATCGAGATCCCCTCGGAGGACGACGGCACTGTGCTGCTGTCCACAGTGACTGCCCAGTTCCCTGGGGCGTGCGGGCTGCGCTACAGGAACCCGGTGTCGCAGTGCATGAGGGGGGTCCGGCTGGTGGAAGGCATTCTGCACGCGCCGGAAGCTGGATGGGGAAACCTGGTCTATGTTGTTAATTATCCCAAAGGTTTGTCTTCATTCTGTTGGCTTTTTTGTACAAGCCTGTGTTTTTAGTGAAGAGGTCCGTGTGAGTCACTCCTAATTTAACATGGCAACAGTATTACTGTTGAACCCTATGATTTACCAGAGTTCAGCGATTTTATTCATGTATCTGTCCTGCAGAGTAGATTTGACCCCACTGAGTTTTCAGATCTGCAGTAAGACTTTTAACTCTCTACCCATATAAGCACTTTAATGACAAAGTCTTGTGTTATTCTTGGAGGGTTCACAGCCTTATATAGGCCTTTGAAGACTGTGGTGTAATGGGATCTCTGTGTAATCACAGATGCTTCTCAAGTCATGGTTTGATCCGAGGTACCATTTGAAAACGCTCAGGAAAAGAGGAGCCTGACGGCCCTGCCCCTCCCCTCCCCCCCAAAAAAGGGAGGAAGGAAGTAAATTGCTAATGAAATATTCTTGTTAAAAATTCCCATCTTCTCTACATCCTTATAGGATTGTGAATGTTACTGGATAATACTCTAGCAAACTAATGCAGGACTAAGTCAAATTGCATTCTGGAGGAGGACTTCAGTGTAGACTGTTCTTTTTTCTCTCCTTATACTTGTAGGCAGTTGGATATGTGTTACAATAATAAGGTCCCAGCAACTGGCAGGTGTCTTTTGTAGTCTGTACTTTTTCTCATCATAGTCTATGATTTTATACCATGCAGTTCATAATGAGTGGAAGCAATTCCCAGAGGTGAGGATGATGTCTCATGTACTTCTTTATATTCAGATAATAAGAGAAAAATGGATGAAACAGATGCATCATCAGCTGTGAAAGTGAAACGAGCAGTACAGAAGACTTCGGATTTAATAGTCTTGGGTCTTCCCTGGAAAACCACTGAACAAGACTTAAAGGAATATTTCAGTACATTTGGAGAAGTTCTGATGGTGCAGGTAAAAAAGCCTTTTGCAGCTCAAGCAAGGAGGGACATTAGGTAGAAATCAGTCTTCTGACAAAGCCAGTAGAAACAAACAGAGCAGTATCAACTCAGAGAAGATCTGAAGCTGTGTGTCTCTTCCTAGGTTGCATTTTGTTTGTTCCATGAGCTTTATAGCTGCAGGCTTGTGTGCGTACAGATGGTCCGCAATATTTAGGAGTGGTAATTCATGCAGATCAGCTTAATGGGTACAGTGTTTTTAAGAGCTTTTTAATTTATATTACTGTTACTAGTTATTGTAGCTGAATGTGCTTATATATTTGTGTATGTTTAAGAAATTAGAGATTGCTGTGATGGGAGCATTTACAAGACTGATAAACTCTCAAACAGAACTTTACTGAATTCATTCAGCAACAGCAGGCTTCATACTAGCGGTTACTTCTATATTGTCACTGCCTACACCAGACTGTTAGTCTGTAACGCACCTGTCCTGCCTCAGCACGGACCTGGTGCTGCTTGGTTAGCATGGATGCTGGGGACCCTGATGGCCTTAGTTGCTGAGATGGCCTGGCCAGGCGTGAGGGCTCTTTGACAGCAGAAGTCAGACAACAAACCTGCTTCGGTTTTCTTCTGTCTTCATGCGTAATGTTTTTGTCCTCCCAGAAGGCGGATCTTACCTGATCCCGATACACTTGTCTTGTTCTTTATCTCTCGTTACTTGTGTGCCTCCTGTGTGCAGCTACGTGTGTTTGCCCCTTTGGTGGTCACATTGCTTATACAGTTGGTTTGGCTATGCTATCACCGTATTATTACAGAATACTTATATCCCATTTTTGGTTATGCTTGGGCTTAAGGCAAGCTTAATAATTTTAATCTGTCAGTGTCACAAGTCTCTGCTTTGACTATATAATAGTACGGTAATTTTTGTAAGAAAAGGTAGGCATATACAGTAGGTAAAACTTTTTAAAAGTCTGTTGTTTGGTGTTGTTTTTTTGTCTTAGGTTAAGAAGGATATTAAAACTGGCCACTCAAAAGGTTTTGGTTTTGTTCGGTTTACGGATTATGAAACCCAGGTGAAAGTAATGTCTCAGCGGCACATGATAGATGGAAGATGGTGTGACTGTAAACTTCCTAATTCTAAGGTACTTCTGTATTTATTGCTAGTCTTATTTTTACCACACACCCAAAGTGCACTTCTTTAGCAACTGTGTTAGGTGAGCAGATGAACAGATTAATAATTCACTCGTGGATGTGGCTTTTCAGTCTGTGAATGGACAGGACAAGCGAGAGCAAGGAAGGAAAACAGGGAGGAGGTGGGTGAGCAGGAAGTGATCAAGAAGTGTTGGGAAAACAGCTAGTTACGTGGGGGAATTAAGGACACATGGAAGTCTGAAAATAATGTGTTTTAATGTCCAGCAGTACCTGCTTAACTTGTCTGCTGCATGAATAAATGGAGAATAAAGCAGGTGGAATAACTAACCTAGGGAAGATCAGAATGGGTCTTTGTTTGAATGCAAACCCGAAGCTTCTGTCTGTTTATTTCCTGTGTGCATATACGCAGTTATTACCAAAAAAAAAAGCATCCTTCTGCAGTGACCTTGTCACTGTTCTGTGTATTGCTCCCATCTTCATTTTCTTGTGACTGTTCTCCATCTGTACCAAGGTGTAGGCATGTTCTCTGAACAGAACTTTTTTTTTTTTTAAGTCTTTAACTTAACAGTCTCAAACTTTCTTGATCTTCAGTCTGCAGAACAGGCTAGATTAAAAGCGGCCTTTATCATAATGTAACTTGGTTCTCAAGGATAGCTGTGATTTTTTTTTTTTTTTTTTTCCCCTCCTTCCTCTTCAATTCTCTCCAGCAAAGTCCTGATGAACCTTTGCGTAGCAGAAAAGTGTTTGTTGGGCGCTGCACTGAGGACATGACGGCAGATGAACTCCGACAGTTCTTTGCCCAATACGGAGAAGTGGTAGATGTCTTCATTCCTAAACCCTTCCGAGCTTTTGCTTTTGTTACATTTGCAGATGATCAGGTACATCTTAAAATATTTTAACTTCCTATTTAGACAGCCTACATTTCAGTAGCTTGATAAAGCATTATTTCTGGAGCTACACATGGAACGCTTACTTGTCCCCTGTCTTGAGAATTCCAGTGGTATTAGCTTGATTTGATTTATCGAATTGTCTAAGGTTACACTTTTCAGATGCTGTTGTACAGACGGGTTTTTGTACTGCAGTTAGTGTAGTAGTGAATGCGAAGATAAAACACTTCAAATTGGATTAAGTATATGCATATGCTTCCTTTGCAGGTTAAATATCTGCTCAGAATCATGTGGGATTTTTTTTTGTCTTGTGCTACTAACATTTAAAAAAAAAAAAAAAGTAGTCTAACAGACATTTAATCAGTCCCTTATTTCTTATAGGTTGCCCAATCTCTTTGTGGAGAGGACTTGATCATTAAAGGAATCAGCGTACATATATCCAATGCTGAACCTAAGCACAATAGCAATAGACAGTTAGAGAGAGGTGGAAGATTTGGTGGTAATCCAGGAGGCTTTGGGAATCAAGGGGGGTTTGGCAACAGCAGGGGAGGTGGGGGAGGACTGGGTAACAACCAGGGCAGTAACATGGGTGGAGGTATGAACTTTGGAGCCTTTAGCATCAACCCTGCCATGATGGCAGCAGCGCAGGCAGCCCTGCAGAGCAGCTGGGGAATGATGGGCATGCTGGCTAGTCAGCAGAACCAGTCCGGGCCGTCGGGAAACAACCAGCCTCAAGGCAACATGCAGCGGGAGCAGAACCAGGGCTTTAGTTCAGGAAATAACTCTTACGGCGGTTCCAACTCGGGGGCAGCGATAGGCTGGGGCTCGGCCTCAAATGCGGGCTCCAGCAGTGGGTTTAACGGAGGCTTTGGTTCAAGCATGGATTCCAAATCGTCAGGCTGGGGAATGTAGACGCAGTGGGCTCTGATACTGACTCTATGGTGGGAAATCAAATTTTTCTAACTCATGGTAAGTATACTGTAAATTACATATATACTAAAATTTTCCAAATCAGTTTGTTCAGTGTGCAGTATATTCAGCAGTATTTTTGACATTTTTCTTTTTTAAAAAAAAGAAAAAAAAAGAAAAAGAAAAGAAAGGTAAAAGGAGTTTTGTAAGTTTTGTTACATACCTTGTTGGAATACTGAATGTTTGGAAGTGGACTGCTGTTTGCCCGATAGGTGAACTAACACTACAATCGATAGGAAAGGTTTCTCCTGTAATACTTTATCCCTTGTTTCCTGGCTACCTGAATTCTTTGCATGTTCAAAATGGAAACCATTGGTCAGAAACAGCATTCTCTCCCTCTTGTTTTTAATTTGATCCCACCATAAGACTCTCCAAGTGCCCCAGTTGGAGAATGGTGTCGTTTTTGTTTTGTTTGTGTTTTGTTTTTTTTTAACACTGTCTCCCCTCCATACTAAAGTACAATATGAAGGCTTCATTTAATCTCCGCAGTTCATCTCATTTCAAATGTGTATGGAAGAAGCACTTCATTGAAAGCAGTGCTGTAAATATTCTGCCTTAGGAATACTTCTGTCTACATGCTTTCTCATCCAAGAATACTTCATCACACCGCACATGCTGCGTCTTAGACGGTGGGTGTTCCATTTTTATCCGCTACTCTTTATTTCATGGAGTCGTATCAACGCTATGAACGCAAGGCTGTGAGATGGAACCAGAAGGCTGTTTGAACTTTTGAAACCTTGTGTGGGATTGATGGTGGTGCCGAGGCATGAGAGGGCTGGTATGTGCGAGATAAAGGAGAGAGCGCATGCAGAGACCTGGTGGTGCATTATGGGATTTTATTTTACTTGGCGAGATGTCTCTCAATCCTGTGGCTTTGGTGAGAGAGTGTGCGGAGAGCAATGATAGCAAATAAAGTACGAGTGTTTATTGCATTCAAAGGACATCCATATGTGGAAGACTTTAAGTGGGTTTTATACCTAGTTAATCAATTAGTTGAATGTGTTATGTGAAATGAATATTTGTATTTTTTTTCCCTTATGTCAACTGCTGTGAATGCTGTATGGTGTGTGTTTTTTTTTCTGTTAATGATCTGTAAGTGTGGTAATGTGAATTGAAGATGATGGGGTTTGTGATGAGAACATTGAGCTTGTGGTGTGCTTTGCAGTAGCTCTTGCAGCAGAGATCACTAGCGAGCTCAGTGTGCCTCTTCAGGGTGGAAGTTCCACTGTCTGTAAGATATCCATAAGAATGCTGTTTGCTGCAGTTTCGTGTTTGGATGCTTTTTATAAGATTTGTCACTGTAGGAAATTCTTAAATAAAACTGATTTAAGTAATATGTGTCTTTGTTTTGCAGCCCTGAATGCAAAGAATTCATAGCAATTAATTTTACCCTTTTGAGATGAACTTCTGTAAAGCTTTTTTGCAGTAATTCGGTTTGTTTCAGATAAGCATGCTCTAAAAGTTGACAAGTCAAACGAAGCCACCGCTCATCATGTATCGATACCTGACACCCAACTTTAATCCACTGTATTTTTGCACTGTTCAGTGATACGTATAGATCTTAAATCCAGTTCCCACACGTTTGGGTGTCCGCACCTAGAATGGTAAGCAGTTCCCTCCAGATTGCATCTGTACCAAGGAACGTTACTTAATTATTCTTTTAGGAGTTGGAGTTCCTCATCAGAAGTGGGTTGGGGGAGACAAACACTGTCAAGATGTATTTCTGTCCACAGCATCTCCTTTGGGGATGTATGTTTTTAACTTGTTTTTAGACCAGTCCACTCATGGGAAGTAGGGTTCTGCAACACCTTCAGCCCAGAAGCAAGCTGTAAACTCGTGTTTAAAACTAGTCACAGGAAAGACTTTCCAGCTGAACAAAGCATTAGTAAATGTCCACAGACTTTGATAGAAGTCTTAATCTGAAAAACTAAGTTTATTACAGGTGCAGAAGGGTCAACTAAGAGGCAGCTTCTTAACAAAGAGCAGGATGTTTCAGTAGAAACTGGTGGAAGATTATTTCCACTGGCAGTAGGAACTTGAGGAATTGTTTAATCTACTTGCGCTTGAAAGCCACTGAAGCTTGATCTGTATTTTTTATACACCATACTACTGTGCTGTAGCTATGAACATTCTGAATATGGATATTTACACCGTTTTTAACCTATTTAACTTTTCAAGTTATATCTTTGTTACTGCATATTATATTGAGGCTTGTGAATAGGAAGACCATCTAAACAGTGGACAAAGCTGCACTACTGTTAGTTTTCCACATGCAGTATTAAAAAATCAGCTGGGTCTCAATGTTCATCTTAAAGGGTTTAAAGAGGGGTTCTAAACACTCAGGCTGAGAAGTAATCCCACTCTTCTGTTGTTCATATCCCACTGCAAAAAGTTACTTAGATTTTTTTTTTTTCTGCACCTAAATCAGAATAATCTCCAAACTCTGTACCATCTGTGAATTTTGCATTTTAGCACTTGCACTATTACCAGCTACTTCTGCTGAGTAACACTTAAAAATGGTATTCTTGGACCTCCAAAGACTAACTGTGACCCCCCCTGCAAGGAACTTCATGGTAAGTTTTTGTAATTAGCATGGCTTTAATTTTGTTTAAATTGTTCAGGTTTAAGGTTTTAGGCTGATTGGCAGCATTGAGTACTCTTTGCTAATCATTGTAGCCTTCCTTCACCCTCAGACAAAAGCCCTGAAATTTTTAGAATAATTTTCAAGTTTTAGTAGTATTTTCTAACTGCTTTGCATACTCTAGTGTTTATAAGTGAGTAAATAAACTACTATTGAAAACATATTGAAGTGTTTGGAGTCTTGTTTGTTTGTTTTTTTTTTTTAAAGAGATTGCATTTTCAGTTACATTCTAGAAAGTGAAATAAATACTAATGAAAGAATGTGAGATACAAGAAAGAGGGAGTTTATGTAATTGTAAGGGGATACATAGTGTAGTCAAAATGGTTTTTTATAACCTTGCTTCTAATTAGTTCTGAGAACGTTGTCAGCTGAACACGTACTGAAATTATAAATCTGAATGTGAAAGCTTATTCTTTATAAAACTATGTTCAGGAAAAGTTTTTGCAGCTGATGGGAGGAACTTCATTAAGGCAAGGGCTGTACAGCTGTCCCTACACTGTGTGCAGCAGGTACCTGCAGAGGTACTTTGAGGCGTACAGCATTGCACGTTAGGGCCCCCCAAACACAGGGTGCAGCTGGGATTCTTCAACTACCACCATACCTGAGGGAGTGGGGTAAGGTACCTGGATGCTCTTGTGTGCTTTCACTGGACGTGTGTTCCTTCAAAAGCTGCAGTCTTACAAGAATCCACAGTGCTATCTAAAAGAAAACAAAATACACCGTTTTAAGAAAAGAGTAATGCCTTCTTCAGGCAGATGGCAGTTTTGTAAATCTAAAGGTCTTTTAACAGCTGCTGGGACAGTTCTTCCCCACCCTGATACAGCTGCCCCATCATTTGCTTTCATTTGAAATCTGTCATCTTTTCCTGAACAAATAGGTGTGATTGGTACTAATTGAGACTTTATGCTCCCGTCTAACCAATACAATGTTATTGTCAAAGTTGAACAAGATCATTTTTACAACCTTTATGAATAAAAATTTTTTCTGCCTGGGCATCTTCATAGCAAAATGAGCCTTTGTTCAAAATGCCCAATTTAATCCTCAAAGCTGAGGGCTTTCTTTGATCAGCTACACCATGAGCAGCTGTTAGAACCCAGTTGTCATACAAAAGTGAACCACCTCCTCATCCTCCTTGCTCTGTAATTAACATCACTTGCCAGGGAAATTCTCCAGGCTTGGCTCGCCTTCCTCCATATATACGTGCCACAGTTCCACTTCTCCGTGTTCCACAAACTGCAAAACAATGAAGGCAGCAATAACTGTTAAACATTTTAAGGTCTGGACGCTGAATTATTATGCTTGTATGGATTAAATTAAGTTAATGATTCTAAATGTAATTCCTAGATTGTTTTGGAATGGTAAAATTGCTTGCAAATGAATATTTGATTTAGAGTACCATTTTCATTAGTATTACATACATCCTCTTGGAAAAGTTCTGTAATCAAGAGAGACAGTTCTGCTTAGGAATTGGGCATAGAGAAGTAAGTGTATTTGTTCTGAATGTAAATTAAGGTAATTGGAATATATGGATATTCTAATCTAAAAGATAAGAGGAACAATTACGTTTTTACATCGTAAAATGTTTCTCCCCAAATTCAAGTCTTGGATCTTGAATAATTTTACAGAGTAACTCATTTAGCAGTTCAAGCATTAAAAAAATAAAAATAAAAATCCCCAAGCTCGTACTCTGTGATAAGGGTATTCAGTGGCTTTTTCCCCTCACAAATATTTCTGGAACATGGTTCAATTTTCCTGGCAGAAACAATGCCAAGCAATTTAAAAGCAGCAACAATTCAGTTATTTATGAAACTGCATTCTCCAAAAGAAAGCTGGAATAAACTGAAGGTTCAGCTTTTTACTCTCTTTGAGGGGAACTTGAACTGAATTTCTGGCATTAACCTGCAATGCTAGCAGCAAGAGGGAGCCTCAGGCAAGACCAAGGCATGTTAAAGTAGTAATTTAACAGATAAATGTAAGGTCAATAACTACAGGGAGTGCCAGTCACACCATGTGGTTATCATAACATTTTTAGGTTTGTTATTGTTCCTCCCTGTTAAACAGCAATTGTAGCACTTGCCGTTCTGAAAACTGGAGTAACATAAAGGTGGTAATCTGATTCTTAAGATGAACATTCTACAGTGAAGTGGTTCTGCCTCATCAACTTAAAAGTACTGAAAAAATCTAAGGAAGCCATGGTATTACACCTGCTACTTTACTTAACATAAGCAATGGAATAGCTTAGCTGAATAACTGTTAACAGCCCAGCATCTGTAGTTCCCTGCCAGCTGGTATTTAGGAACACGCATTGCAGAACGGAGCCTAGCTCCTTTGTTACAGGAAACATTCTGAAGTTCCAACTCGGGTGCACGTAAGTGCATTACTTCAAAGCAAGCTGTGTCCTTCAGCACTGAACTATGTACAATCTGCCTGGCTGTCTCTGTAACGAAGCATGACCATGGACCAACAACAGTCAGTACTAGCCGACAGCTTGTTAATGATTTTGCAGCAACTACTAATTCCAGCTATTTTGTACATTCATGCATTACCTGGTTCACAGACAGGAGGGGTTATTTCTCCTTTGGAGTTTTTCCAGTATCCATCATCACTGCATATATATCTATCTGCATCTCACAGAGACAACAAAAATAAGAACAAGTGAAGAGAACAGCTGGGCATTGTTTTAAAACAACACAGAAGTGACACTCCACAGGCATTGTTAGATGTCGTATTTTAGGTCTCCTTTGAGTTTACTGCAGGCTCATGAGAAGGTGACTCCGCATCACTCACTTACCCCTCTCTGGCTGTTCGCAGGATCTAATACTATTAAACACCACTAATTGGGGAATTACCAGAACGTGTTAAGCTTCCAACTGTTACTGAATGAAGCCTACCTGGCGAACTTTTCAGTATGCTTAGGGACATGTCCTTAAAAATGGAAGTAACACTTCTAAAGTTAAAAGCCTTTGTGTTGTGTTTCAGAAAGGTTCTGCTGACCTTTACAGGCATGTCTGTGTAAGGCAGGGGTATTCACTCTGTACACCACCAGAACCAAGAACATTCTTAATTTGATGGTTAGGACTTACCATTATTATCAGCCTTCATGGGGTAGAAGGGGGCTTCACACTGGTACTGAATTTCAGCATTGTAGGTGGTCTTCTCAGGCCCCATAACATATGTAACAGCACCGCTGTCTATGTCTGCAAGTTGCCCACAGTCAGCAAGTAAAGCAGTTCAGAAATATATTAAAAAAAAAAAAAGAAAAGGTAGCGCACTGAAAAAGTCAACCTAATCAAGCAGGATTCAACTGTGATCTTCAGGGAATGGTACAAGGCCTCTTTACTCAAGATGACAGAAACAGAAATACTGGTGAAGGTTCCATGCTCACAACTGGGCAGGCAGACATTAATAACATCATGGCTGTGTACTGGGAGCTGGAAAACTTTTAGTAGATTCTGTGGTTTCCTCAGAAAATTTGCACTCCCTTCCATTAGATTAAGCTGTGACTGTGCAAGACTCATGCTGCATGCCATGTACGTGGGAAACCAACACGTACATTAATTAATACAGACTAATTAAAAATAAATTGTACCAGTACTCTAAGAGTACAGATACTATATTTTTCTCCTATGACGATGATGCTTTTGCACCAGTACTCTAAGAGTACAGATACTATATTTTTCTCCTATGACGATGATGCTTTTGCTAGTCACATAAAACTGTTGGGACATTGTACACGATTACAAAGGACACTACCATGCTTTTTTTTCTTTTTTTTTGTTTTAAATAACCATCAGTGCTTTTTAGAGATTTTAAAGAACGGCAGAAATTGAAACATCATCCAAGTTACAAATACACAATGCACTTTTTGACAAGAAATGGAAGAGTTACTAAGCAGAAGGAAATGTTTCTCATGCTGCAACTTCTATCATTGTCTTTACAAAACCAATGTTTTAAATATAAATGTTTACACAAATTTTCAGATTCGCAAATATTAGCACTGACTTACTGATGCACTTTGCCATTGGTTTGTTCCAAGAACCATTCTTTTGACATTTCGCTACAAAAGACTTCACAACATTTTAATTCTCCAAGAAGCATGAATAGAAAAAAAAGCTCAAATTAATTCCACATCAAACAGGGCTAATTACAGAAAAACAACATCAATTACACATTTATTTGCTCATTCATAAGGGAAAAACAATAACTAGATTTTTATTTGCTTAAAATGTCTTTACTTAATGTAAAGTAGTGCTTTGCTGCACTACTTTCAGAGTGGGAAAAGGTAAATAATTCTTATACAATCATCATAAAGATCCAAATGTGGGTGCTAATAAAGGCCATAGCGGATGGCTGTGACTGTGAGGGAGAGGGTTACTTACCCTTTCTGGAATCTGGAGGCTAATTTGCCTTTGTTGTGTAGCAGTTCCTCCACTTACACCTGCCTTGTCACCAGCAATGATGGCACACAGTGCTGGTCAGTGCATTTCAAGGACAACATGGAATACAGCTTTCATCTATCTACTTCCATACACGCCCAGCTTTCCTGCTATTGGCATTGAACACTAAGCCTCACATCAGTTCAGTTATTCTGGGTTTCTACATCAACACTAAACACTAAATGTGTGCAACTATCAAATCAGACTATAAAGTAACTGTTGAGGTAAGCCTGTGCCTTCCTAAAACACAATCACCTACCTGTGATTTTAAAATTTTGCTGTAAGCATAGACAGACATGCTGGTTTTGGCTGGGATAGAGTTAATTTTCTTCATAGTAGCTAGCTAGTATGGGGCTATGTTTTGGATTTGTGCTGGAAAGTGTTGATAACACCAAGATGTATTCATTACTGCTGAGCAGTGCTTACACAGAGCCAAGGCCTTTTCTGCTCCTCACCCCACCCCACCAGCGAGTAGGCTGGGGGTGCACAAGAAGTTGGGAGGGGACACAGCCGGGACAGCTGACCCCAACTGACCCAAGGGATATTCCAGACCATATGACATCATGCTCAGCATATAAAGCTGGGGGAAGAAGAAGGACGGGGGGGAACGTTTGGAGTTACGGCATTTGTCTTCCCAAGTAACCGTTACATGTGATGGAGCCCTGCTTTCCTGGAGATGGCTGAACACCTGCCTGCTGATGGGCTGTGATGAATGAATTCCTTGTTTTGCTTTGCTTGCATGTGCGGCTTTCGCTTTACCTATTAAACTGTCTATCTCAGCCCACAAGCCTTATCACTTTTACCCTTCTGATTCTCTCCCCCATCCCACTGTGAGGGAGGTGAAGGAGCAGCTGCATGATGCTTAGTTGCCAGCTGGGGTTAAACCACAAAAACAAACTAGAGTATAATCCAAAACTGCATGCTGGGAAGCAGGATGTTACTAAGAAGCAAGTCTGAAATGCGGCATTCAGCAGGAATGACCAAATATTCCAGTTTTAACTTCCCTGGAGTGATGTAGTAACAAATGAAAGAACATTAAAAATTCTCGCTACACTGATCTTGTGAAATCTTTCATAAAATCATTCTTTTCTTCCAACATAATTACAAGCAAATCTCTAAGCAGCAGTGTTCAAAGAGCATCAGCATGGGCATACATACACACAGGCATACACAGAAACACAATGCTTTGGGGAGGATATCAAAGAAAGGACAACTGCTAACAAATTCAGTGTACTGAATACACCTCATAATTAGAGCATGCGAAAACCAGAAATTGTTAATGAGAAAAGGCACCTACATGTTTAATCCCTGAGAAATTACGTCTAACAGGGCTGACAGTGCTATGGTTCACCTACTTCAAGTAGCGCATACCCGGCGTCACAAGAGAGCACAGTGGTCACCCAGAATGTACCGCGCTTGCACTGGTGCGATGTGACCATGGGGTGGTGCTTCAGGACTGGGACATGGCAAACCTGCAGAGGATCAGAACACAGAATATTCCCCTTAAGAGCGAATTCGTTACTTGCTGCTAAAGGCTCTTAGGGGAAAAACCACCCTTTCTCTGCCTTTTCTCTACACTGTTTCACTCACATGGACAGAGATAGGCAATTACTGAGAATAAAAGGAAAAACTATGACTGACTTACTGTGATACTCTTACATCCAAGGTGTGCAGCGACCTGCACAGAGCCAGACTACACTGACGGGACTTGCCCAGTGTGTCTGTTGCCTAAACATGTACCTCATAACTCTTGACAAGTTGGGAAAATTGTTTCCTAAAATAAAATCATATGCCTGGACCCGAGTTGAACTGTAAAATCAGCCGGAATTCTGGAGTTCTCTTAAAACTTTACTTCAGAAGTAAACTACCTAGCAGCTACATTGTTTAATAGGTACGCTACTGAAAACTAAGTATAAAACCACTGTTTCAAAGCACCACTATTTGGTTGCTGTTCAGGCCTTTCCAGAATGAAGTTCTGGGAATAGTTTGGGCTTGAGAACTAAACAGAGGTCACCTACCCACCTGTTGCCATGTATTCCATCTTCCACCCAGTGTCTGCTCCCGAGATATCAGTTATGAAAGTAATACAACACTAACCTGTGTCTCAATTTTTGCAGGCAAAGTCCTTCCACAGAATGGGCCAAATTGCTTTTTGGGTGTTTTAACCTGAAAAGAATGAGAGAAGGCAAACGAACTGTCTTTATTCCTTCCCCCATGAGGCTTATGGAAGAACAAACCGATTTTAATATAATGACTCCTTGAACTTGAATGGTCCTTTCTTGCGAAGTTTATAAAAAACAGGCAGGTGGTTAGAGTGATGGCTTATCACTGGTAACTCACAGCATGCCTTTTCTCCAAGCATCCTAAGTGCTATAGAATTCCTGGGAAGTGATCACTGGGTCCATTTTATAGATAAGCAAACTGAATGCAAAAGATTTAACTGACTCCCCTGGCATCACCGATCTGTGGTAAGGGCAGAGGTTGTCATGAAATCTATCAAGTCATCACACATATGTGTGCTTGGTTTTGGTGAATTTCCCAAAAGAGGAAGGTGTTGAAAGAAAAAAAAAAAAAAACTGAAAGGATGAGAAGAAGAAATGAATGAGGAGAGATACAGGGAGACAAAACTGTAAATTAACATGGAGAAACACAGGCTGAAGAAGATGCAGTAAAAGAACTGGGCCTGTCTTACAAAAACTGTGATGAAATACAATAAATCTCACCTTACCTTAAGGACATCACAGGGGCACAATACTCCTGGGTATGTCTCCACATTAAAGGTTTCCATGAATTCCAGTGTGATCAGGAAGCCATCTTCTACCTGGATACTGTAGCTGCAGGAGCTGAGCACGGGATAAGGTGTTGGATAGTCAGGGCTGGTGACTTCTCCAATTCTTTCAGTAAAAACCTGACTCTGATGGTGGTCTAAGGGGAAAAAAAAACCCCCAAAACAACCCAACAACAGAAAATTATGATCATAGTTGTATTAACTCAGTTCAGCTGTACTGGGTAGTGGATCTTTTTCTACACTAGTCTATCCCTTTGAAAAAGTTTCAGAGCCACGTATCTACCTACCTATGAAATGAAGCTAGTCTCACACATTTCACCAGGGGGCATTTGTCGCTGTTGAGAAAATTGCCCTCTCCCTCTGTTGTGGTAGAACCAGGGCTCGAGCGTTATCGAGCACTCCTACCTCAGAAGTGGTGCAGGGAAGGACACTGGGAAAGCACCACTTAAGACAGTCACAGGGCTGGAGGTCAGAAAGAAGTGCGATAGCTGGAAGCTCATCAGAAACATTCCGAGGTGTTAAATTTGCAGCTTCTCTGCTGCACCAGAGTGTGTAGGGTGGTAGGATAGCTATCAGCTCCTCAATTCCAGAAGCCTCTGAATGCAGCTCTTTCTTTTTAATGCCTTTGTTGCCAGACATTTAGAATGTAATTGTATTCTCTGAGCAAAACCAGCTGTGCCTCTTGCCGACACAATTGGAGCCACAAATGCTCCCTGCTGAAGAGAAGCAAGAAGGAACAGCCACAAGTGCCCCGAGGATCTCTGCTTGTTGACAGCATCTGATCACTGTGAAGTGGTGCTTTGATCAGCTGGGAACAAAGGCTTTATGATGTGCTGCAAAAGCTGTATGAGCAATCCTTTAATTGATGAGGAATGCTGGACTGGCTGATAACACCGGCATATTTTTGTACCACTGTGACACTGAATTAGTTTTAAGAGGGTAACTGTTTGACTTCTTTGAATTGTATCCTCAAACACACCATGCTAACCTCCACCAACAAAAATGCCATTATCCAGTCATTAATTACAGATTATCACCTAAAATAGACCGTACAGTTTAAGGTTGCCATTTCAATGGAAGGGGACCAAGTTGTGAATGAGAAAATGAACGTTATTGTCCCTTAACTAAACATGGATTTCATTAGCCAAGATTCTAAGCTCCTTTTACGTCAGAGAACGAAACTTGCTTCCAATCCTATACCTATGCAACAGCCCTACTTGTTGCTACAGGAAGTATTCGGATACAAGTGTTTACTTGGAAAGGAAAGCAGGAATGGGTAAAAGGATAATATTTTTGTTTTATGTTTGTGTGGCTCTTAGTGCAACTACAATACCACAACACAAGTAATGATGCACTTGGGTACCAAGTATTTCTTTCAGCACAAGCTGTAATTTCAGAACAACCTTTCTCTGTCCATCTTCCCAGAAAGTTACGAGCAGCTGCTTTTATTTGACGTAAACCTACCCACCACCACAGTGACTGAGCATCTCTGTGTGTTCTACTCTGAATTCATTGTCCTAGGTTTTCAAACATAGCTGACAAATACACAGAGTAAACCAGTTAATAAATACCTAGAAATGCCTATTCTGTTAAAACTGAGCACTCTCCTAATTTTTAAATCCTGTTTGAAATGCCTCTCTTGGTCCAAAGAAGCGGAGAAAGCTTGACTAACTCACCTGGAGGTTCTGGCTGCCTCTGAATCCAGCCTAACAGCACACCACTTTGCACCAGCAGAAATCAGTTGAGCTACAATGGGAATTAAATCTTTCCCTTTCACGCTATACTTGTAGAGGATTATCAGCAAGTGGGTTGTTTTCTTAATTGTTATTACCTCATTCTCTCCAGCTAAATGCATGTTTCTGTAATTCCACCGATTGTGCCTCAAACTACAGAAGCATTCGATGGCTATGTAAGAATAAAGCATATTTTCCAGCACACTCCTCTGAGTTGCTGCAGGTGATGCTTAAAATACTGCCAGTGACACGGAGTTCACTGCCTCTCCCCAGGCTTTAAGCTCCCACTATAATGCTTCCTTCCACCTGCTGCAAGCCCAGGCTAAGAAACATCCCAAAACCCACCTGATACACAGCTTTAGCAGTATACTGCTCACTGCCATGTAAGTGCAAAAAAGTCTGCTTCTCTTAAAAACTGAAATTTCCTCATGCTGCTAATATCTGTCCCAGCTCTACAGCCCCTACAGGAGTAGTCTGGAGGCAATTATAGCAAGAGATAGGAATGAAAACATTAAATCCTTGGGTGTGAAAAAAGACTCAGCGGGAAGTCTTACCCTAGGCATACAAGCCACAATATAGTGAGTGCTATCTTTACGCCCCTAACTCCCTACTGAAATCATTAGGAGGTTAGAATCTCAAATCTTCTGCTAGTTCTGCATCAGAATCCTTTCCTATTACCTACAAAACCATTTTTCCCTGGGCATGGGATCTACTGTGTAAAGAAGGAATACTTAGGTTGGTAAGGTTAAATTCTCTCTTACAAGAACCTCAGAGTTAGAAGGCAGCAACACTTCTATTTACCATAATGATCATGTTATCTTCTTTCATTAAAGTATGTTTAAAGGAATGTTATTAGACTAAAGCTCAGCATAAAAACATGTAAGAGAGCAACGGTGGACAAAAGACCACTGTGTGGTAACATGCACACACACGTATATATGCATGTAGAGACAGAAAAACACTGCATATAACCAAACACTATAGTTTCTGAAGGGTGTTTACTTTCTCTAGTAATAAAAGGGCAAAGGGACACATGATGAAATTAAAGGCTGAAAAACACAAATCTGATACAAAAACAGGATTAAGAAATAGCATATAATTAATCTGTGCAACATGCTGTCATATGAAATTTAAGGCAAACCTTTATACGCTAGTTCCTTAAGTTCAGCTTAAGCTAAGTAGCATACAGTCAACACAGGATATATGGCACAGGATTATGCTTCTGTATGAGAGTATACTTTAAAAGTCACTTACTGAACCATATCTTCCATTGAAGCATAAGATGCTGGCCAGTATCAAAGGCAGGAGATTGGACTTGAGGGATCCTTAGCCCAGATCCATTCTAGCAATGGATATTCCAGAATTGCTCTGAGCTGCCCAGGTGCTAGTTGAGAGGCTCTTCTGGGCAGTGATCGCTCTGAATTCACACAGCAAAAAATAACACCACGCCTCTGCACAGAGCTGGGATCCCCATACGCTGTTATAGGACAAATAAGAATGGTACCCCATTAATTCAGAAAACTGGCCTTCACCTTGTTTTGAAGGACTAAAGAAGGAGAAAGATAGAGACTAATAGTTCTTCATACTTCACTACATTTGTCTCCTTTAAGCTCAGTTTCCTAATTTTGATGTGAGATTTTCATAATAGTTTGGAAAAATGCAAGTCATCACCAATAAACTCTCTTGACTTGTGCTCACATGAGTAGCCAAAACTAGCTGACCCAACAGACAATACTCTGCTAGTCCAAAGGAATTTGCGGCTTGAAGATGAAAAGGCTTAGACTGGACCTTACTTTTCTCCTAATATCTCCTGGATGTGGCTGCTGGGAGTTCCATTTGTCAGGGCAGTATTTTTTTCCGTAAGTCTGCAAGCAAGAAAGTCATAAACTAGCCAGCACAAAAAGGATCAAATAATTTTTTAACATCTGCCAGCAGAAATGCTGTCCTTTGACTTCTTAGTCCAAGCTTTAGAGCTGTCCAGAGAGTGCTCAATTATGCTTAGGCCATATTTTTATTAGAATCACAGTGAGCTGTTTGCCAGAGGATTGAACTCTGAAAAATGACCCCCTCAGAACTTGCAAGTCCATTGTCACTGGCTCATTAGGTCTCAAATGAAAGGTGGGTCATAAATTGTATCACCAAGCCATGACAAAATTTCAAGCCCCTTTGATCACAATTCACCATGACCATGAAACAGCTTCTGAACAAGATTAAATAGAGCAGAAGTAAGCCTTGGTAACTGCTTGCACAGCCACTCTATCCCCAAATCAGTTCTCTGCAGCACCTCCCTTCTACGACACTTACTGAGCATCTTCCCAGTAAGTCAAGGCAGGGATGTTACCTCTCGTTTTGCAGATGGATGTTCAAAACTGGTATCAAGTGACTTGCCGAAGATAACGGAGAAGTCTGCAAATTGCAGTGACCTGGGATGAGTCAAGTGTCCCATCTAAAAGACTTTCTGTCCCTCCCATGCTCACTTGGAAGAGGCTTCCTCCCCTGTTTACTCCAGGCACTGAAGAGTAGAGATGGGGTTGGAGAAACTGAGCCTCATAAATTACAATTAAAAGTAACTCCTGCTAAATTGCCGAAATAAGGAAATGCTGATCGACTAATGCTCCTTAATCCCCTCGAGCTTTTTAAACAAAGCCTTGTTTTATCTTCAGCAGTTCACCTACAGCTGCTCAACTCTGACTTGTTAACCTCTTGCAATAATCATGTTTCCTCCACAGAGTTGGGGAGCTCTAGTCACTGACAAGTACGAAGCATGGCATTTCTTCAACACGTTTTAAGAAGATGGTCCCTGCCCAAAGAAGGTACAATCTAAAAGGACAACAAATGGATATTAATGTGGAGCAGTGAGAGGCATTGTTAGGGACTGAGACAGTATCAATGAATGCCACAAGCTATTATGCTGAAGAACAGCATTCCTCATGTTTCATCTCTTGTGGGGAGGGAGGGCACTGTTGCCTTCCCTTGCGTGAAGGCAAAACACCTAAGCTGCCCTGGTGACATTCATATTACTTTACCAAACTCCCAGAACCAGAACACATTTCAGCCATAAGGCTAGGTTCCCAATGGGAGAAATGGCCGGAGTCACAAAATTTGGATCAAAAAAAAAAAAAAAATCGAACCTTTCCAAAGAGTGAATGGGCTCTGAATACAGTTTCAATCTACAAGCCTGAGTGCAGACAAAAGCATATCTAAAAAGAACATTAGGGAACAAAAATGTGTGGTTCTGGTCTTGTTGCAGTTTAAGAACTATGGAATGTCAAGCAACAAGAGCTGGACAAGAAATTCAAGAGTCTTCAGGTAGCTGTGATGCTCGGGGCCTTTCACAATGGCTTCTCTCTTATCAGCTCCTGCCTTATCTACATTCTTTTTTTCCCTAGTGACACATGGGAAATGCAAGAAAATGAATGCCCCAGAGGCTGCCATCAGCTTTCAACAAGGAACAGCCTCTTTATTGTCTGCAGGAGGCAGGTCTGAAAGGCAAGGAACCATGACATACAAGTCACCGAGCAAGAGAAGCCTGCAGCCCTTTGGCAGACTGCAACAGGCAGGTCAGGAGGGAGGGCAAAGCAGCTCTTCCCAGCACATCTGTCTCCATCTCTGCCTAAGCGAGGAGAAGTTTAATTATCTCACGCTGGAAAATAAAGGAGAAAAAAAGAGCCTGTCAGTATCAGCCTGGTCAGACAGGAGCCCAAAAATCAAAGGGGCAGCTTTTGCCCTCATCTCATGATGGCGATCCCCAGAGACCTTTGCTTTGCAGCCCAGCTCAGTCACTGTCGCTGAAGTGGCTTCGGCGCTTGCATCTAAAGGCCTCTGAAATGTGAACAGCTTCCAGCACATCAGCTGCACCATAGTAATTCCCAATGTGCAGGTGTCCACCCATCAGGGTAGCCCAGCCCTCCAGTATTGCTGCTAAGCTCCCTCTGCTAGCATGATGTTCATGGAGGGGGGCATAAGTGTGCACACATGAATGGTCAACACAAAGCTGCTAGTCTGCTAGTTCACAGCTATTCATTTTGCACCTCCACATTAAGACCAGGCACATGCTTTATAGCGTTAGTAAATCCATATACTTGTGCTAAAAGCCATCACTTTAGGAAGGGGAGGTTGAATGAATAGGTCTGTTCCAATACACTGGAGATACAAGGAGTTTGAATCTTGAATCAGACCCAGGCAGCCATGGCTGGAGAGTTTGTAATAGGCTAGAGTTGGGAAGCTAAATGCCAAGGCAGCCTTAAGCACTGGAAGTTAGATCTTATTCTGCATTTCAGCACTGGGGAGCTCAAAGAAACTATCTTCCCACCTATGACAATATTTAGTGAGCAGTATGTGTGCTGGTTCTTTCCAGACAGGATTCAGCTCCAGGTGGGCAAAGCTGCACCCACAAAAGAGGAGTCTGACACCATGTGTAGGCACACGTTTCACTGCAAAGTGAATCCTAAGATGCTGGTCATGGTGCTGATTCAGACAGACACTTCACTGCCTGATGACACATAAGCTTTCCCTAGTTGTGAAGTGAGAAGCAGAGCCAGGCAGAAGTCAGCTAGGTAAACCTCACGCTGTATGCCCTTCTGAACAAGAGATCTGTGCCTGGCCTTGTCTCCCCTTAAATGAGTGGGCCATTGTATCTGGTGTCAGTGATATGTGGACTGTGCTGCTTCTTGGCCTGTGTCCTTCCAGGGAGAGTAAGCAAACTGTTTCTCCATTAGACTTCACAACTCGATTGTTAGTTTTTCCAACACACCTACTAACTCGGGTCCAGAATACTCAGTATCTCAGTACCCAGGGAGCAAGATATACTCAGTTTTGCAAGGCTGGCTGCACTGGCAGCCATGAAGACTGGATGTATCTGCAGTGGGAAGTGTAAGACAAGTTCCTTTTTTCTCCAATCTGTCTAAAGCTGAACACATGTGGATGCTGCCTTAGGAGTAACCAAAACCAACTGCCAGTGCACCATTTTACCGTGACACAATATTGCTGTCCCTAAAGGCAGCCATTAGCCCACAGCCACTCTGCAAATCAGGGCCTCTGCTCACAGCCCTGACTAACCCCCTGGTACCTTCTTCCAGCTGCACCAGGCACATAGGGAATAATGAAAACAACAACAAAAAAACACAGCTTTCACCTCGATGCTAGTGTCAGGACTGGATTTAAGTGGATGTTGTAGGTAGGGAAGTATCTCCTGATCTAGCTAGAGCTCACCTGTGCACGTCCTCTTGTTTTCATGCAGTGTGTAGCCAATTCGACAGCTGCAATAGTAGCCCCCCACATAGTTGTGACAGTGATGGTTGCAGAGGGGTTCACCATCAAATAGCTGTTTGCACTCATCGATATCTAATGGGTGAAGCACAGAATTAGGCAACCAATACCCTTCAACAACACTTCATCTTGGTCTGGACCACTCTGTGTTTTGTGAGGTTGGCTTGTTGGCCTTTGGTTGCTGTGCCCTTTTGGACCTGCTTCCATGCAATGAGACTGCCTTCTCCCACCTCACACAAGCAGCCACAGTTTATGAGAGCACAAGGAAGCACCAACCCCACCACAGCTGTCTCCCTTCCGTCTACAAGAGGAGCTGGTCTCTTACCTTCAGCAGCATAGAAGGCCTCAAAGCCTGTGAACGGTTTCTCATTGGAGTAATCAGACCGAAACGCTACCATGAGGTTGTTGTCAATGGAGACATATGTCTTGTTGCCCGGAGCCTCCTCAGTGTCTGTACTATCCTTTCCACACAGCGTAGCCAAGGTCCTCCCACCAGAGCTCAGCTGCAAAATGGGCAGACAAATCTACCAGATGAGCACAGAGCTTTGCTCTTCCCAACCTGCTGCCATGGCTTGGGAAGCATGTGTTTAATAGCGTGAGAAAGGAGGCTTGGATGCTCTCAAAATATGCTCCTGGAGGTCAGTCCAGATCCAGGGACAGATAAGAGAAGATTTCCCCTATTCTCTGTGACTTAAGCCCATAATTTTGTCTCCCTTTTTCCTTTCAGAGGCCCACATAAAGCTGTGATGCCAGCCTGGGCTATCAGCACCACGCTTTGTTTATAATGCTCTTGTTAACTTGGCACTCTCAGTGACAATCAGATCTTGGTAAAGCCAGAGACAACTGGGGTAAAAAGGTTTCATACACTGACAAATTCAAATGTCTAGTAAAAGGTCTCTTTAAATTAGTCACTAACTTGCTCTATGATTCACTTATTACAGTTCCAGCTCTTCATTTATCTTGTGTTTTTACTACAAGAGTAATGTTCTGATACATGGGTTCATGCTATACACAGTAGTGATAGAACTGTGTACTACAGACCTGCCAGAAATGAGTACTCTGTCCTGCCCAAAGGAAATTACATGAAGAACAACACGGATTTGGGGAATGGGTGCAACTTGCCATATAAAACCATGGAAATGAGATCTTCCTAAATGGGAACAAGGCTGCCTGATTTGGTTCCATCAGATTCAAAAGTACTGCTGATGCATTGGGTTTGCATACTCCCTGTGCATAGAGCTCCCTCTTTAACGTATATCAGACCGACGCAAAGAACAAAACGAGTGCAGAGGTAGCATGGCCTTCAACCAGCGACAGGGCCACCCCGACTAGAGCCCATGCTAGCACATGGAGTACAAACCTTCCAGGGACACCACTGATCACCCAAACACTTCCTGAAGATAGTATCTTTCTTTTCCCGAGGTTGTTTCTCACATTAGCTAGCAAACACACCATAGCAAGTGTTGCAAGTGCATGTTTAGACAAGCTGACAGTATCTTGTTTAGACTATCGCTTACACTTTTATGATCTCCCATTATACTCTGTGTATAGCACTACTTGTTAATTTAGAACACACACTGTAACTTCAGCAAAATGAAGCTCAAATGTTGTTTTGGGCAAAATTTCAAACCCTTTGCTTCATGAGAGGGGAACATCAGAATTTTCTGAGCACAAACAACTCAAGTTTCAGATGTTCCAACATGACAACCAGTTCTACTTCCTGGTCCCATGGGCCTCAATAAACACATCATTTAGAAATCAGATGAGCCTGAACTTTACTAGCAGACTAGAATCAAGTGCTTACAACAGTTACGTTGGTCCTGCATGTGTCCAGGATCACATACACACAGTTTTAAACAACTTAGCCTGCTATACATCACCCTGCCCTACACATACCTTCACATAATCGTATTCACACAGGTAGGACAGCTCCAGGTTGAAATGGGTGAAGTAGATGCGGACAGAATATCCCTTGGGTACAGTAATATTCCAGATTCTCTCCTTGTGATTGGGGTAGACATTTGGGAAGTTGGGGGACGTGATCCTCCCATACATTTTCGGCAGCACAATGCTGCTGCTTACTTCACTGTAAAGCATAGCTAGCAAGACAAACAGCCTGTGTCAAAGGAACAGAGATTAACAGAAAAAGAGTGAGCATCAACTCAGATCATACCGCAAAAGCCACACAACCAAAGTTGCCAGTCTTGATACCAAATCAGATATATCAGTGCTAGCTGAAATCTTCATGCCCAACACCCTTCTCACTTGACAATGGAAGAAGTCAGGAGGTATCACTGGAGTCATACTGTAGTAACAGCTAAACAGCCTTCTAAGGCCTGCACAAAACCAAGTGGCCAGAGAAGCTGGGGAGGTCCCTGCGACTGCACTCACCTCATCGTGTTGCTCTCCTGTCTGAGCCTGCTCTGCTCTGAGCCCTGGGGAAGGAATCTCTTCTGATGTATTTGCATTTGGGGGCGGATGTATTTATTGTGTGTGCTCTGCTGTGTTTGTCTGGATGTTGAACTCTGATGTTTATCTCCCTTCCACCCCCTTCAGCCTGCTGAGTTCTGGGAACAGCAATCACTAAAAACCAGGCTTGTGTTCGGTGCATGAGGCTTCAGTCAATGACAGGGAGAGGCAGACAGGGATGGAGTGGATGGATTAGGAATGCTGCAGGCTCTTGGAGGGAGCTGTAGTATCGCAGCTCTGTGGGAAGGCAGGCAGCTGGAGGAGGTACAGAGTGGCTCCAGACAGTGTCTGCATGGGGGAGCAAGGGGAGCTGGGCAACGCTCTTTCCCTCCAACCAACTGATCTACAATTACAATTAATGCAAACAGCATGTTACTGGAAGTACAGTTTCTTCCGTTGTGAGAGCAGGAAGGTGTTGAAAACAAAATAATGGGGCATATTACAGGATTTCAGAATAGTGAGTGAGGCTGGTTAGATGGTTCTGTGTAACGGCACAGGAATACTCAGGTGACACAACACTACAGCGCACACTGGCACGAGTTTAAGAGATGCCAAAGTCTTCCAGTTCTTAGCTGCACATTTTAATCCAGTGCAAGCTTGTGTTGACTGAAACCTGCTCTATGCCTTGTTTACATGCACAGATTGCTTTTTATCTTGTCCACCTTGGAACACCCATAAGGTAAAAAAGCATTCTTAATTAATTATGTCTTTTGAACCTGGCTTGGTACAGAAACAAGACAAAAATCCTCTGTGCTCACATCTGCCTGTGTAACCTAGTTTACTAACTTTAAAGACCCAACAGTCAATTTCTACCAAATTTGGCAGAAGAGAAGCAGTTCCAAGGATATCAGTGCAATGTAGATAGGTGGATGGATAAAAAAATACCTATTACTGGGGATTCTCTGAGGGAAAAACTAAAAAAAGAACTCAAATTTCTTTTAAACATTTGTGGATCCACACAGGGATTTCACACCACTGTAAGACCCCAGGGAATTCAACTGGGAAAGCCAACGCTATAGGACATAAAGCTTTATTAATTCCACTGCTTGCTGACTGCTTCTTTCCAAGTCAGCATTTAGGTTTCCCACAAAACTCCTATTCCAGCTCATATGGAGATAGGCCTAAATTTATAGAGGGTGAAAAGACAGATATGTTGATGCCAAACCTAGGTCCTACCTCTTCCCTGACAAAAATGGGACAGAGAGCAGGAAAACTGATTTGCAGCAGGGAACAGACTACCGCACTGCACATGCAGGAAATTTATACTGAGATATCCTGTAATTAAATGGACACCTTCTGATACTTATTTTTGAACAGCCAAAAAATCATTACCCCAGGCAGCAAAGTTGGTGCTGGCAGGAATGCAGGAGTTATTACATGAACAAAACTAAAGCCAACAAACCATTTAGCAGACTGCAAACAGAAAACACCATTTAATAAAAGTGAAGGAGAAACCAGCAGCAGTAATAATTAATTGTGTAGCAGCACTACCTACGAGCACAGTTAACGGACAAGAACCCAGAGGGGACTAGCTTTTCCCATGGCCCACTAGCTGCTAAAAGGATCCTGTCAACACACAAAAGATGTGGACTTTATACTGGCTGGAAACAAGGGAAGAGAAAGAAAATTTTGCAAAAAATCAGTCCGTGCCTAACTAAGCTGGTGCCCGATTCCCACAGACATAAGTACTTCTAGAACCATCCCACATCAGGCTTCCTGCTCAGTTCAGTAGCAGAGGCATGAAGAATCAATTCTGGTCTTGGGTCTGAAAAGTTTCTCACAGCTCCAGAATTTGATGAGGCCCCTGAAGCTGATGGTTGCTGCCTAGCACTGAAATAAGAAAGCTGACTTAATAAATTGTAATCCTGGAGACTGAGAAACCAAATGCTTGGTGCACATATTGGCTTTCCTCTGGCATGGTCTGTGGAGAGACAAGACTGCTGTGATTTTAGTCCTTAGCACCTGATGTGAACAACGCCAAAAACATTGTCCCTGTTTCTTTGCCCAGAAACCTTCCACCTCCAAAAGGCCGTTGGGCATCAGCTAGCCAGGTGCAACAGTATCTTGAGAGCACTATGATAGCTAACCTCAGGCCCCACAGATGCTCCTCTTGCCCACAATTTCCCTTTTGTCTGCACAGGACTAAGCCAGCCTGAAGGCTCAGTGGACTTCATCCATGTCACTGCAGTTTCCAGAGCTCTGTAACTTGCCAAGTTACCGATCCACTTTAGGAAGCTTGGGTGTTATCTGAAATGACAGACACCTCTTGAGAAGTCTGCCCAGCTGTCTTCTTGTGCCCCTGTCTCCTTCCAAGCTTGAGGGCTGAGGTAGCACAAAGGCAAGCCATCATTTTTGAGAGAACCACCAACATGTGTGAAAGCCAAGGTTCAGAAAAAGGACTTCCCCTTGAAAAAAAATAATAATTCTTTTACTACTCAACACTGAGGTCTGCCAAGGAAAGGTTTCAAATCCTTCCTGTGGCAACAGCAAGTGCAGACAGCTAAGCCAGACACATGAATAAATCAGCAAGAGCAGAGCTGCTCAGCCAACACAATGCCCCTCAGGCTGGTACCACTAAGATCCAGAGACCTGATCTCCACTTTCCCTGCAAAACCAGACAGCAGCAGGAACCAGCTGTCAAAATGAGAAGGCTGGAAACCAGCTGTGCAGCTAGAGCCTTCATCAAAGTTGTGTAAGATCCAGGCTACGTCCTGGGGTAGCTCTTCAGTTCAGATTTCCCTCTGACCCCAAGTTTTGAAACTGCAAAAATGTTACCTGAGGTAAATTCTGCCAAAGCTATGTTCCTGCAGAAAGAGCTTCAGCTGTGACGAACTCTGGGATCCTGTAAAAATGAAGTCAATACAGCCCCACAACCACTTAATCAAAAAAGTTCCAGACAGCTCTATTCTCAAATGGACCATGCAAAACCACACACTGCCTCAGAAAATCATCTTGTGCCAGGGGAGAAAACCATCTCTGGGCCTTTGAAAGGCAGCTCCTGCGTTCTGACAGCAATTCTATGAAAAGCTCTGCAACGACTGATGACAGTCAGGACCAGATGTTTCAGGTGTAATACACAGGACAGTGAGCATCTGAACATGCCTCCAAATCCAAAACACAGGTACAGTGCCAAAGCAAGATGCTGGTTAATGAATAGAGGAAAAGCATGCACAGGTCTTCCTGGCTTCTAAGACGAGACAGTGCAGTCATCTAACATAGCAGTGGCTATTCTTCTGTCACAAACCAGGAGAGCAAATGAGCATAATGGCTGCTTGCTGTGATCCCTGAAGACATTGCTCCCCACTGCCCCTTACTTCTCAAATGCCAGCTGCCTCTGCAGAGCCCTAAGAGATTGCTTGGATGTTTGCTGTTCCGTGGCTAAATCCAATCCTCCTGCATTGAGGGGTTCAGAGGACTGGGGGGACCAAATGCAGCAGAGGAAAAGGCGTTCTGTTTCCTCATTACAAATCAAACAGCGTGACTGACACCAAAAGACAAGCACACAGACGGAGCAAGCAGAGCATGTAGTGGGGCAGCAGGAAGAGCCTGGCTGCTGTGAAGCAGGAAAAAAATAATCTTGCCAGGGAAAAATAGCAGGCAGAGAAAGCTCATGCAATGGGGCAAGATACTTTCTTCAGTTAGGGCATGCTCTCCTCCTTCCTATGCTGTCTACTGCTACCTCATTGTTTTATATTCTGTTTGCAAAGATGGACTCCAACTGCTACAGAGTGCTAAGGCACATTTCTCCAGCAGCAAAAACATCACCAGACTTGTCCTCTCTACGCTGCACTGACTTCCAAAGCACAGCCAATGCAACTCTACAGTGTCGTCCTCATCTGAAAGCACTCAGATCTGAGCTCAAATTGTCTAGGAAGATCAATAAAAACTCTGGGGTAAAGATACTGGTCAACAGCTTTGCTCCTCTGGCATGAACAGAGCTCTCAAAGACAACAGTAACTGTCACCTGTGTGGGGCTGGTCTCAGGCTGTGAAACATGACCTCTCCAGGAGCACCACAAAGCTCAGAGTGCAAAGCATATGTGTCTGAACATGTGTGTCTGTGTGTGTATGCACATGCACGCATGCATATGTTAGAGACCACGCACACACAATTTATACATTATGTATGTATACACACTCAAAATGGTAATGTGTAAATACCTGTATAACTTCTGTTCAACTACACAGCTGCAGAATCCAACAGCATGTAATGTTCATGTATGCCAGCCCATTTCAACCACTGCATGGATGTATGTGTATGTATTCACATACGTGACTATACAAATTCCAGGGCAAACCCCTGCACTGCACACTCGCATCCCCTTGGGAAGAGAATATGACAGCACACAAGTTAAGAGATGCTGATCACACTACTTCACCTTCTCCTGGAAAAAACACCCACTCTGCCATGGGGAAGACAGCATAAGAACTGCATAGGTCAGAATTTCTTTTCCCCCTGCCCGTCTCCCCAGTCCCATTAGCCTGGCTCTCAAAAACTGAACTAGCTCACAAAGCTACTGTCTCGCTCCCGCCCACATCCTTGGTAGCTGCAGCATGTCTGCTGGGCTGGCTCCAAGTCTGTGACTTCACTGGAGCAGCTCTTTGTGCTGGGAACAGAATTTGGTTACAATTCAGTTACAGCTAGAGCCAAAGCTATGAAATACAGTGTTGTTTTCTCTCCAAGCAAAGATGCTATGCACATTACAGGCACAGCCAACACACTTTCCCTGGGTAAGCCTGCCTCCAAACAGCCAAGAGGAACAAAGGGGGCGGGTGAATAACACACGTCTAACATGTATCTCCTATCCAACATGAAGTCTCAACCGAGGGAAGGCAGACTGGGGCTTACAACAAAGAAAAGCAAGAAAAATACAACAAATCTCTGTACTAGAGGACACAAAGACCAACCAAGGATGAGCCTATCAGGTACTCCCTACTGTGAATAGAGTGAGGCTAATCAAAAGCCTCCCCTGAACCTATCATAGCCTCATTCAGCAAGCAGTTTGGCCCTGCAAAGTAATTAGGAGACTTTTCAGCTCCCAGAACAGCACCCAGGAATGACAGCCTCATTCAGAGAGTAGTTTGGGGTTACACACCTGCCACAATGACTGGAAGGCCTGGAAAGTCACTTGCCAGCTTAGAAAAGGCTCTATTAGCATGTGCCATTCCCTCCAGCGCAGAGTCTTCAATAAGAGGATCCACTTGAGCAGTAGCCTCTCTCCAAAATCATTCTTTATCAAGGCAGAACTGAAAAACAAGCTTGACAGAAGAACCATATCCATCTCCTGCTGGAGTTTCCATGTAATCCTCCACTGTTATATCTTTTCTTAAACAAAGCTTAAATCCTTTCCTATCTGCAGAACCAGACTCTGCAGAGTACAGCGACCGGCACTATGCTTGGGATGAAGCCCTGGTTTTTCAAAGAAGGGGAGCCCAGACTTCATCTTCCACACCAAAACCATAGCAAAGTTGCTCTCAGCTGAGAGCACAAGGCCTGCCTTTGGAAGTTAAAGCTTGGCTGCTTGTCTCTATTTCCATCTCCTTTCATTTCTTCCTCCTTCTTTCACGACTGCTCTTCCTCTACATGCAATCATTAACACTGTGAAGAATGGTATTCACCTCCCAAATGTATAACTTGCTGAGACTGGAGGAGACAGTAAATTCTTGAGGCTCCCTCCCCACTCAGGAAGAGGGAGAAACTGAGAAACACGCTGAGAAATAGGTTTCAACAGCATTAGGACTGGCAAATTCATTAAACCCACTTGCAACAGGCTCCTTGTCCACATATATATCCAAATGCATTTTCTACTCACGCCTATTCAACTCAAAACCATTTTTCACCATTTCTCTTCCTTGGCAATTGTCCATAACCTCATTTTTTTCTAACAAAGAGGCTATTACCCCACTGATTTAGATAAACAGTAAAGCCAGCCCAAAGCACTCCCAAAATAAGAGCTACTGCTCAGACATTAAAGAGTTAGTATGATACATTGAAATAGACCAATCTTCCCTCTGGCTAAACCCCTCACTGAATACATGCAACCTCATTCCTGCCTTGGAGAAAACTGATTGAAGGCCATGTCAGTGCCAAGAGTCGCATCAATCAGAACCTGTATATTAAAATGCCTGTAACAATCCTGGAAAAAAAAAACCAAAAAACCTACAAAGAAACGAGCTGTGCTAAACTTTTGTTTACCACCTCAATGGAATGATATGCCTTTCCCAACTATTTCAAATCGACCCTCCTTCAAAGAAGTCTTAGATCCCTCATTGTTGTCTTTTTGGAGGAGAAATTAGGGATAAGCAAGGTACCTTCCAGATGCATTGCTTTTTACGAAGACCGGCCTTACCTATCTTACTTTTAAGGCAGGAATGTCAAATCTGTTTCTGCCCAAAAGAACTGGAAGTGTTCAAACCAAACAGCATCTTTCAGTATAGATCTAAGCTCACTTTTGCCAGAATTCCACCCTAAGGCTCTTGTTTCTTGCCCCAGGGAAAAAAAAAAAACCAAGCCCAGCAGAATGCAGCACAAGAGTTCTGTGCTGCATGGACACTTTACCCTTCAGCTTCTTTGCTCGTTTTTGCTTCTCTCACAGAAATCTTCACAAAGCAATAAGCAGTAAAACATCCTTTGCTCCTGTATGCTTTTGTTTTGGGCGATGTCAAACACTTGGAGTTGAGGTGAGATTGCTACTGTTTCATAGAGAAAATTAATTTTGTTTTTTAAATTAGCGGGACACTTACCTGGGCTTCCTGCTCCTCACATTTCAACACTGTTAGTGAAATCCACAACACTGAAGTTTCGGCAAGAGTCATGACTAAAGCTTGAACAACAAAGGGAATCTGCAAAAAGAAAATAACAGCATTTAAATACAGTTTTCAACAAAACACAATTAAACAGAAGCACTACAAAGGAGGAGTGAGCTCATGCCAACACAGCACTGTACTCTGTCTCAGAAAAATCTGCATTTCAGAGATAGGCAGAGCTATAACCTAGCTGTATAAAAACAAATGCTCAGGTGTTGGTACTCAAATACTCCCTGGATTAAGAGGTTACCTGACTGCTGAGCATATCTGATTACATATGTGACTTTTTCACACCTGCTGGACATATTGCCACCTGTTTTTACCTACTAACAGCAGACCCACCACTTGTTGAGTCTCAAAGCTGTATGCAGAAAAAGCCCACTAGAAACTGTTGACATACCCTGGAGGCATTGGACCTGCTGGCAAGCGAAGGGAGACTTGGTGGATGCTATAGCCATCTTATTTAAAATTAGGCACAGAGTCTATGAAAGTATATCCTAAATTGCCCCAGCCATAATATCTGCTAGTGACTTCCGCTAGCCACCAGTTGCAAGAGCTTACTTTGCTCTAGCAATGCTCAGTTCCACTGGAAAGGCAAACAAAATCATTTGGGTATATGCAGAGTTAACTTGGTACAAGGATATTGGATCTAACCTGGATTCCAACCTGAATGCCAAGACACTCAGAGCACAGACTACTTAACAGTTTTAGTCAAGCTCTGAACCTCCTTAGCTAACAATTAAAACTAAAAGAAGAAACTCGGGGGGTGGGGTCAAAATGAAAATATCTCAGTTACACCTCTGAGGGGCAGGCAAAAGGGAAACAGTCTTACTACAGTGTGTGTTTATCTGAAGTGGCAAGAGCAATACAGAGCCACCAAGCAGCCAGCAAGTTAAAAGATCATTGCACGTAATTTAAATGTTTGGCTGGGATCCCCTGAGGACCGGTAGGAAGAATCTCTGAGGAAAGGGAGATATTTCGTTTGATGTATGTTAGCAAGGAGGAAACTGAGCTAGAGCGCTAGCACGGCTGGAAGAATTATTCTTGCTGAAGTCAGATTACTCTAACTTGTCTGTTACCCTCTGCTTCGCAGCACTGTAATGACCCAAAATTGCAGCTGACAGATTGGTGCTGAGAGTTTGTCTCATTGAGGCTACCGCATGTGGATGGGCCATTATTCTTTCAATTTTGGTCTCTGATGCCTGTTAACATACATTAGGCTTTTCCATATGGTGCTTTTTAGCTTGGTGTCCAGGGCAGCTGCCTAAGCCTCTGTCCCCACCCACATGCGCAGGCCCTGTCTAATGAAAATGGATGATGGCCCCAGCTTACTAATGGGACACAGATGGACCAAACGGTTTTTTGTTTTGAAACATATTTTCATTTAACAAAGTCTCCAAAGACTGTAAGGTTTTTATTCTTCTATCACTGTAACATTCCCCCTAATACACTGCAATCTTCAGACAGGTGAGGAATTTGAAGTTGCAAACTTTCAGTTTAACTGGATCTGGAAGTCTACAGACCAATGGCCTATTCTAGTACTGCTGTTCTGCTGATGGCCTTGACAGTCACTTGCATGTTCTCTCACTTTCCTCCTCTCCTATCTCACCTCTTCTACTCATACTAAAAGATCTTCAGCATGAGAAGCAGCATTTTTGGGGACAGATCTGTTAAAAGAAGGCCTGATAGGCTGTTGAATCAGCCTCAGCTGAGGGACTGTACTGCCTCCTGCAATACAGATAGTAATGATAAATTAAACAATTCGTTTATTATTATGAAAGCCTTGTGCAGACACATCAAAAGGAGCCTCCATAGCCAGACGTGAGAACACGTGACTGAGGGGACTGTGCAGTGGGCATGGCAAGCAAGGGTCATTTCCCAGCAGGACTCCTCATTCTTCAAGTTATTCTTCTTGTTAATAGTATTTGTATTCCAAGAACAAGTGGGCACAAGCAGAGTCCAAATGCCAGAGAAGAGTCTAACACTTCCACATAATTTGTGGGAAAACAAAGCTCATCTTTTAGATGACACCAGTATAACACGATACACCCACCAAAAAATGTGCAGAATTAAGGTATGCAGTAGGCAAACATCTCCTGCAAGATGGGAGCCATCTGTATCTTGGGCCAAGTGTCCTCTGCCATAAATTGCCACTGCAAGCCTATAGCCCAGTAGTGTTTTGCAAACAGCATTTCTCATGCCTCTTTGCTAACTTGTTCTTCGTGGCCAGCCTGCGGCATCTTATACTCAATTCCATGTAGACTAGACAGGATTCCGTTGCAGCGTGCATTGCCACAGTGATCTGGGAAGCCACACAGAACGAACTTCCCTTTGCTGACTGCTTTGATGACCCACTTGTTTGGCGGTACAACCTCTAGAAGATGGAGTTCCCACAGTTCTGTGTCTGTACTCTGCACTGGAAAGATCCCAAGGGCTCATGAGGCTATCTCCAACTTTCCAAAGTGCTCCTTGTTATTTATGGTTTCTGCGCTCGTACTAAGTCTTTTCAAATAATTTGGAAATAATCCCCTTAATGCTAGGGCAGTGTTTGACCATGACATCTCATTTATCAGGCAGTCTATCCTCCCAGAGAGGTGAAGCCTAGTTAAAGGTTTCTGAGGGACAGGGCAAGTGTCTGTATGTGCACATGTGAAAATGTGATGGGACTCAGGAAAACAATTATCCTCAAATCTCTCAGCCTTCATTACAATTCTTCTTTTAAATGCCAGCTCTGATTTATGGCCTGCCATTCAGAGGCTATGAAGGCCCGCAGCCAGAACTGACCAGCTGTCAGAAGAGGGCTTACAGAAACAGGAAACATATTAACCTGTCTCTCTGCCTGCCTAGATCCCCCAAGTGATACAGGAGCTGACAAAGACGGGCTGTTCTTGGCACATTACTTCCACCTAGAGCATTGCTTGGGGCTGTGACTGTTTAAAGGTGGAGACACCCAGAACCACGTGAAGAATCTCCAGGTGCAGTAATTCGGACACAGCCGTTATCTTGTGCCCCAAGAGACAGACTTCTGGATTGTGGTCTCCACCCTCCTACTTGATTCCTGCAGGATCTTTGATACATTGGCTGGTACTTTGGGTTGTCTCCTGTTAAATAGGAATGATCATTCTTGTTCGATGCACAAGAATCTTGGCAAAGGTGGGTCATCTCACGAAGACTCCTTCATGAAAACTGCTAGTTAAATAAAAATGGAAGCAACTACTTATCTGAAAAGAAAAATACACAAATACAGACATGCACGGCCACTTTCTCGTTGCAGCAATAACACTGAGCAATTTCATATTTTATACCAGGCCATAATAATAACATAAGATGATTGACAAAATGCAAGCCTGCCTGTGACTAAATGGTTAAAGGGGGGGAGGTCATTCCCTTACCTCTCTCGACTGGGTTTATGTACCCCCTCGCACAGCTTCTGAGTCACACACTATTTAGACAGGTTTGCAATATGGAGACACTCAAATTTTTATTCTGGAATGGAGCAAAAGGCCACCAGTGGCATTTCTTCTCAGTTCCGCTTCTAGCCCACTCTGTCCCATGGCATAACAAGCTGCCTTCCAGCACTGAACAGCGTTCAGTTATCCTTTTCGGAAGAGCAATCATAAGGCACTTTCCAGCCCGCTGGCTCCCAGCAGTGGGTAAATTCCTCAGTTCACAGACGAAGATGAGCATTGTTTGCAAGCCAATATTTTAGAGCACAAAGACTGCTGTTTGCTCGCCATGGTTCTGGGCTCCTAAAGTGTAGATCCATGGCTTTTTAGGCAGCTGCAGCTCCCTGTATGTACACCTGCACCTAAGCTTCTGGCAGGGCACCTCTCACCATGGGACTAATTTACCTCTGACTAGATTAGCAGCGCAAGGCCAAGGACAGAGGCAAAGCACTCATAGCGAAAAAAGGCTTGCGTGGACACATGTCCTGACCTCTGGGTTTCACTCTGAACAGGGGACTCCCTGCACAGAGTCTTGTCCCAGAGTTAAAAGCTCTGTATAAAATATTATCACAGAAATACTTTCCCTTTCTCTATTAATTAAGCTGCTGCCTATGCTAGGTTTACTAACTAATGCATACCAATACACCCAGTGCTATCTAGAGAATCTGCTCTTGTTCAAATGCATAAAGTCACAGCGAAATCAACCAGATTTGAAGACTCTTCCTTCTATGCAACAGTGACCAAAGCTACAATGTGTCTAAATGATGGGCGCTCAAACCATCATCTAAGGGACCAAAAGTCTCCTGGACAATTTCTGGACTGTACAACCCAGGAGTGGGCAGCTTTCCACAGCCATAAATCCTTGGCTTCTTTCTCTCTGTCAAGAAGAGACTAAAATACACCAGCCAAGCACAGCCCAGTGAAATTGAAGACATTTTTAACAGCAGACTTACCTAACCAGCAAACAATTTTACAATAGGAAGTAGGCCTGACCTCAAGCCAAATTCAACAAGGTCCCAGCTGTAAAGACTGCTTATAGTTTTGGGTTGTTTTTTTTTTCTTTTTTTTTCTTTTTTTTTTTTTTTTTTACACTAAACATTAATTGGTTTAAAACAAAGAGTCCTCCAGGTCCCCAAGGTACTGCTAGAAGAGAAATTCCTCATTCCCAGCTGAATGCCCCGAGCCCAGGGAGACAGTATGCTCTCTCTGCTTGCACAGCTACTCATTCCCTTGTGCGCTGTGGCCCTGCTAGACAACAATCCTTATGCAGCCCAGCCTACCACTTAAGACTAAGACATTCTCTGGGGAGGTGGAAGACTTGGATTTAAATTGTTCAGATTTCCTTCACCTCCCAAATGCTTCCTCTGAGACTTTCTATGGGCCCTACGTAATTTTAACAAGTGGGAAGCAGACATGCTGGAAGGTTTGAATCTAGATTCAAACAGCTCTCTTCAAAGCTCCTATCTTAAGGGACTGAAATGCTGTCTTTTTTTCATCTGCTATCTTCCTCCCAAGGCTGCAAAACTAGATGCAAATCTAAGAGTGAGAGCTCAGTCAGCTCCAAAGGTGCTGGAGTTAGCAAAGAGGAATACACAGATCAGACATGCCTATTACAAGAAGGCTCCTCAGGCTCAGCACAGGTAGTTAAACTGATCTTCCTTTGCACAGGGTACAGCTGCTCCTCAGTAGCCTGGGTTACAGAACTGATAGCTTCTAGAGTCTCTGCTTGTATTCCCAGGCTTCTGCAAAGGGCTTATTCACACAAGCTGATTAACAGCAGTGTGCTGTTCTCCATTAGCTCGTATCTCTCTTACATGATGCAGGCCCTTTGACTCCCAAATACTTCCTGCTTTAAAGGCTCAGTGATTATTATGAAATAAAAAGCAACTTTAACTACGATAGATACTCTGCAGTAATGCTCCGTCAGAATCTTCATTCTGAAAGTTCCCCCTGTACTGACAAGTCCCAGTTTGCTGTGCATCTCTGGATAACTGATTTTTACCTACCTGCATTCCATCATCTACTGCCTTAGTGGCTAACTGTGACTGTAACTCCTTATGAATCTCTGAAGAAAAGCTACACCTCTTAAATCCTTGTTGAAACAGTAGAGAGCATCTTCTGACTTCCCCTCTCAGGCATTTGCAGCATACAGACCTTCACACTACAGTTTCACCAAAAAGCACAACACATTAACACTGCCTGTCCTTCTGACCTAGTCTACAAAAACTACCGTGCTCTGGCAACTCCCTCTCACTCCCTGGCATCCTCCTGTCAAATCTCTGCAAGTTCTATCAGGGTTCATCACAGACAGGAAAAATCCACTGTGTAAGACATCCTCCCAATTCACCAAAAGGTCATTTGTACTTAGGATTTCCTATGTTGCACGTCTTACATGAAGCTACCATACATTCTGAATGGTCAAGGTAATAACTTCTTTCACTGAGCTGTCTTCATAGAATATAAAATGCATTTACAGCCTGCTGTTGCTGAGGATTTTGTGAATACAGGAGCTCACAGAATTAACTGAAGTTAAATCTTCAAAGTCCACTTCACAAGAGAGGCTTTCAGAGCTCAGAGAACAAGGTCACTGAACAAACTATTTACAGTGAGTAACAAACAGACAACGAACAAATGCCTTATTTGACCTGTGTTATTCTTCCACTCAAAAAAAGCTAGTGTGGCAGGGAAGTCAGCAGAGCCACAGGCAGAGGTACATATGGCATCATTGCTAGAACAAGACACAGAGCGATGTCTCTTGGATCAGTATCTCCCACCACCAAGCCCAATGCATAAGGCAAATCTCCTAGCCCATACTGCCGAGAAATGAAAGTAGTGCTTCTGTGTCACAGGGATGTTGTCAAGTTTATTGCTATCTAAACCACCAACTTATCAGATGAAGGTTGTCAAAAACAAGCATCCCATCAGAACACATTCTGTGAGCCACTACATTAATCTATGACCAAGAGCAACAGCAGAATTCACTCAACTTAGTGGAGAAAAGATTGCCCTTTAGTGCAAAGCCAGTTACTCTTTTCCCAGTTTGTATCTGACTGCTTATATGCCATCAACCTCAAAATAGATTTTTTTTTTAAATAAATGGACTTGCTGCTTTTCAAACACACATTTAGTGTTTCTGAGCAGAGCCAAGTATGATAACAACGTAAGACAAAAGACACCCTGTACAACCTTATGCTTCATTCTCCCTGCAATACTAGGTTTAAGGTTAATTTTCTGTAGCTGTAATCAATGCTAAAGGTGCCTCACAGGCCACGCGTTGTTTGAGAATGACAGGCACAGGACCACCAGACTAGGCAGTACTGTTGTGTTCTCACTAAATTTAAATCCGTTTGACAGCTACCTGCAGACAGACAGTATCTTTGTGAAGTCTAGTCAGATTGCAACTCTCTTCTTTGTCCAAGGCTGAAAATGCACACAGTGAAGTATTGATTCCCTGCTAGCTTACCTGACAGTATATATTAAAACAAGGTCTTCACTACTAAAAGCACGTACAAACAAGTCGCCATGGAGGGTACTAAATTTCAAATGAATACCTCCCTAGTTCCTCTGTCCTATCTGTCCACATATGCATATCCTTTCATCTCAGAGTAAATGAGATTGACTCTGTTTTCGTCAAGGAATAAGCTACCTTGGACTACTTCACATTTATTATGGAATAGGATATGCATGCATGCATGGAGTTACCCCTGCACACTGAATATGCTGTAGGTTCACAGCTGGGCTTGTCCCCATGATAATTTCTTCACTTGCCTGCAGCGTGATGCATAAGCATGAGCTAGCTTGAGATTAAAAAAATATAATACTAATAACAATACCACCAGTGAATACCACTGGACCGTCCATTGAATTAGGTGAGGTAAGCACTGTGTGTGCTAGCTGACTTTAAAAGTTTTCCTTCTGGCACCTTTTTTACTTTGTAATGTGTCTTTTTCACTTTTTAAAAAATCTGGAGATCACTCATAGGTATTATCCATTTGCTCATACACACACACAATTATTCTGAGCTGTGACAAGATCTTAAAATGCATTGGCTATTGCATCTAAAAAAGAAATAACATACTCTCGCTCCCTTCTACTTGACATATACCATTATAAGACTCACAATTCTTTTGTGAAAATTTAAATAGAAAATGCCCATATATGACACATTATTTATAACCCTTCGTTAAGCCCCTTCCATTGAATCTGATTTATCATGCTACACTCCCTAACATTAAATGCCGTCATTAGGCAGGATCTCACATTGCTTCAGCCTCAGCACATCGACTTACCACGGAAACTGCAAAATTAAATCCAACTCAAACACTGATTTCAGCACTGATGAAAGAAGCTGCCTCAACTGTGTTGGCCCCTATCCACAGCACGTGCACTGGCGATGCAGACTTCCTGCTTGGTGCTCAGCCAGTGTGCCTCAGCCTACATTAGCAGGAACCATCTGTAGGGATGAAAGAAGAGTTCAACTTCCAAATTTTCTTCCACCCTTGAGAATAGCCGGACTACTCTCTCCTCCAGGAACCACTAAATAATGCAGCATACATAGTTTGCTGAACAGGCAGTCTCTATTAGGGGCAATCCCTATGTCCATGTGCTGTGGGGTTTCTCATTTTCACTACACATTGTCTTGAACATTATTAACACAGACAAGATTTAACAGTGGATAATAAGGCAACTCTTATGAGAACACTGCTAAGGTACTAGCATCCTGGTTGGTCTCATACCGCTACACAGGTCTCAGTAACAATAATGGCTATAATTATCTCTTATACAGCACTTGTCACCCACATATCTTAAGAAAAATTATAAAAAGAGACAAGAGCTATCACCCCATTTTAAAGACAGGGAAACTGAGGTATTGAAAGAGAGGTAATGATAAAATGCAAACGCCAGCAGCAAAGTGAGGCATAAAACCAGGTCTCCTGCATCCTAGCTGGGTGCTCCAGGCAACACAGTTGGAAAGCTCCATATCCCATTACCCATATAGTGAGTCGCTGAGTTCCCTCAGCAAGAATCTTATTTTTCATTATGGAGTGAAAAATAAAACAAGCCACAGGGCTCTGACTCCTCCTGCAAGCCAGAGACACACAGCCAGAAATTTCTATGGCAAACGACCCAGTGAAAATGCAGCCTGACACAGAGCAAAGTGGCAGTGGCAAGCCAGCCAGTCTAGGTGCTGAAGTGGTTGTATCACTCATTATTCAGGGAGAGCGGGGGAGTTGGAAGCGTTACTTCAACTGTAAGAAAACAGGCTGGCTGCTGATTAATCCAAAATGCTGCTGTTGAGATGAACGGCCTCATGGTTACTGGCCTCTAAAAACAAAATGTAAAGGTTCAAAAACAAGCCACTACAAATAACTACGTTCTAGTTCTCACCAGTGGCCAGTCAGGCCTTGGAGACAGGTTCAGTAACATACAGCTGGAGTCTGCTATTTTGTGTTGTCATTCCCAGCAATGTAATATAGCTCCGAAACTCAACTTGTTAATACTATGAATTAAAGCAAATAGAGCAACTGAATTTCATACCTTTTTTTTTTTTGCCAGCATGCGAGACCAAGGCCTCAGCAGTCTCCTTTGGAGAGAAATATCTGTGCTGAAGTCAAACACCTCTACCTTTCACACCTCTATACTACCCGTCAGTTCTAAAAATGAAGTTTAAAGTTCCTCAGCAAGCCAAAAGAAATAAAACAACAGGCCCTACTACTCTCCAGACAGTAAATGGCACACAAAAAGGTAAGAGAAATCAGGTGTTTCGTTTTTGTTTTTTTAAGCAAGATGACAAGATGCAGCGAAACCATGAGAGAATCAGAGCAGAGTCAGAGCTGTTGGCCCCGGGATCACAGCCAGTTTATTTCCATCAGTTTCAGATGCAGAACCCAGCATTTCAGGTGCACATGCAGCCCCAGAGCACTCTGGGAACTGCTCTGGAGATACCTGCTGGCAAACCAAAAGTGGGCCAGGGCCAGGCTCTGAGCACTTCTCCCCCTCCTACATCCCCAGCAACCCCCAGACAATGCCCCTGCACCCCCCACCTGCGAAGCACTGTCTGGGTGCTTCACTTGGCCACCCTCAAGTCACAGCATGCCCAGGACCAAACCATCTCCTCCAAATCGTGGCACAGCACCTTATCCTGACCAGGGGCTAGCACAGAGGCCCCTCCCCACAGGGCACAACCCCAGCTGCCCAGTGCCTGGGGCTCACCTCACCTGCCCACCCTGGCACAGACGGGATGCGCACACCCCCCTGGTCCCTCAGGGGGCCGCTGCAGCAGCTTTAAGGACGGTTACATCCCTGCACTTATAGAGCGGCTCCTCCCGGCAGGGGAGAGAGACGCAGCCCCACCCCACACCCCTCGCTGCTGTGAAGCCCCTTTCTAAAATGGCCGCCACCCACCATGGCCACCCCACAAGATGGCCGCCACCTCCTCCAACGGCTGCCGACAGCCCCCACGCGACTGGGCCCACCCGTCTTAGCCGGTGGGGCTGCAGACTCCCCACACCACCCTGGCCCGGCCCGGCGGGGTGCAGAGAGGCAGAGACAAGTCCCCGAGTCGCCATGCTTTATTCTCAGGGGTGGAGAAGAAAAGGAAGGGAGCTCAGGGGATGGGGCGGCCAAGGGGAGGGGAGGGTGTTTGCAGGTGGGCGGCCCGGTAGGGCCAGGTTGAGCAGCACTAGCAGGAGGTGAAGGTTTTCCAGAAGAAGTTTTTGCAGGGGGCCTTGCGATCCCGCTGCGATAGCTGGGCGAGCCGCCCCAGCACTGCCCGCTCCTCCTCCAGCTTTCCCTCCTCTTCCACGTCCAGGGAGGCCGCCTCACGCCCCACATCCATACTGTCCAGCAGGCCTGCCAGCATCTTCAGGATGGCGTCTTTCCGGACTGTGCTCTGTTCCTGCAGGCAGAGAGCAGGGGAAGGTGACGGACAGAGGCCTCGTCCCCCATGGCCGTCGAGGCAAGGGGATGTTGCAGGGTGCAAACATCCCCCGTGGGGTCCCTTCTCATTTCCCTGCCTCCCCTGGTGCCCTGTCCTCAGAGCCGATGCTTTGCCCATCAGCAGAGCTGCACTGGAGCTGAGGAATCTGTGGCTGCAGCAGAAGTCACTCCCTTCTCCCGACCCCTGTCCAGCTCAGCTGGCTGGATGGGGAGAGGCACACGTGCGGTGGTATAACTGGAAAAATGCTGCTAACAAATAGGCATGAACTGGCTGTAAAGTGCCTTGCTGCCTGCACTAATTAAATTTCATTGAATGCCAAGCTGCCTTCTCTCCTAGTAAGCCCGTGCTCCCTTCACTACTCTGCCCAGCATGTGCTGTGGGAAGGTCGGGGAAGAGGCACAGAGTCCTGAGCAACATTAAACTAAGAACACCAGGGGCTGCAACCCACCGTAAAATGCTGAGAATGAAATGTAACAAAGAAGAGGACTGAGCTGGTGGGGAGAGAGATGCCCTAAGTATCTGGAACGAAATATTTAATCAGCAGAGACACGCAGCTTGTATTTCAAGAACAAGAACCTGTATTTCAATAGCTTGACCTTGGGGGAAGGCAGAATGAAAGATGAGTTGCAAAGCTCCATCCCTTTGCCACAGCAGTATACGAAAGAACATAGCCTGTGGTTTGGGGCTTGAGGGGTTATCTTGTTTCTCTTAACTTTACATCCAGCAAATCTCAGGAATTACCTCTTGCCTGAGAATTCCTGGTCTCTGTGACTCATTAGCAGAGACAGTTGGTACTGGACAAGCTGGGATAGGTGGTTTGACAGGAACAGATCCTGTTTCCCATGCAGATGGGAATCTTGGAAGCACATTTCCACATCACTTCTCACAAATGCCACGTTTACTGCTGGGACTGCTGTATCTATCCATTGGTGCTCTCAGCATCAGCATTTGTTGAGGACCACTTGGTGAGCAACTCAAAGATGGATAAATACAGGCAGCAGCAATTATTTTGAGTTTACATTACAGAATGTTTATGGATATTTTTTAAATCACTTTCCTAGCTCTATTAACTAACCCTGCTTCCACACAAGAGAAACTGAGGCACAGAAAAATTACATGCTATGTTTGTACCAGAAGAAAGGATAAAAGCCAGCTTGTGCCTGTCCTGATTCCTACTCCTGTGCTGCAAGTACAGAAATGTCTTGAGCCTTTGGGAGATGGACTGGAACTGGGGAACCCAGCTAAATGTGTCTCCTGGGTCATCCTCATAAGCTTCTTTCCTAGCTGTAAGTGCTATGTTTTGAAATAACCTGCTCCAAGCAGAGCCAGCAGCTTCAGATTCAGGGGTAGGGAAGGCAAAGCTCAGCCTGCTGTTAGGGGATATTCCTTATGCATGATCGGCTGTGGCTGTTAGTGAAACTAGGCAGCTCTTCCCCCGTTGCCGGCATCCTTTCTGCTTATAGCTGTTCCCGAGCTGCAAGAGATCAAGACTCTTCGGCAGCAGCTAGAGATCTTAGCATGGGTGGGTTGTGGCACATCTTTGGGTAGCTGCTCAATTCCCTGTACTACATCCACCAGTGCATCAGAATGTGCAGATCTTCCTTTTGCATTGTTATGCATTTTATGGTGGTTTATATGTAAAATCCCAATATTCTTCATACTTAAAACATTTGTCTGAGTTACAGCAGTGATGACTGTAGGGATTAGTTCATCAGTATCTAACAATTTTTCAATTTGTAGAATGCTCTAAAGAGAATAATTTTATCTATTATAATTATATAATTAATTAGGAAGCAACAGTGTGTAGAGGACTAAGAGTCATTACACTTGAATTCATTTTTACAAAAGCCTTATTTACCGATTTATTCCCTACAAATTGTTTCTTTTTTCCCCAGCAACTAGCATTTGCACCAGAAAGTTTACTTTTTAAGTACTGGATTTGTTATTTTAAGAATGTACAGCTGAAAGTTTACAGTTATCCCCAGAAGGGTTAATCCCAGCCAGCTGCAGAAGCCCTGGTCTCTAACAGAATGCTAGCCCTAGCACCTCAGACTGTGTACATTTTTTTCTTGCAGACAGTTTTGTTGTTAATGGGCTGTGAGCCCACTCCTGAAGCAGTAAGACACTGATGGATGAGCTGGAAGCAACACTAAGACAGAAAAAACGATGTGGTTATGCACAAAGGAGAAGTTACTGCCTTTGAAACCAAAATTGGGATCCTTCACTTCTCTGGGTAGCTCCTCTGCAGGACTGAAATAATACCAGCCTTACAGATACAGCTGTGAACCAGGCTGGCAGAGTGTGGGGTGACTAACTACAGCTCGGAAGAACATCAGGGATGGCCAGGAATATGCAGGTGAGAAAACTGTGGGGCGAGGGCAAACAGAACAGAGCACTTGCTTGTGATTATGTTATGCTATTGCTTCCTACCCCTTTGGCCTCTTAGGAAAATAGTCCAGCAAAACAAAGTTATTATAGTGCTATAGCCATTATAATATTAGAGTTTTGCCAGTTGGTAGGATAATTATATTGCTATAATAAGTTCTGCCACTGCATAGAGCTGTGCTGGTTCAGAGTGTAATTATTCTAGCAGAACTATGTCAGTATAACTCCCCTTGTGAATACCACTCTGGAAAAAGCAATTTTATTCTGATATAATTACTTCATTTATTATTCCTCTGTTACTTTCCTACTGAACCCATCTTTTAAACATTTGCCCTTCCCATGAGTCCTATTTAAAATATCATCTCCCTTGATCATTTTACCAATTACGTATCTTTTCTCTCCCTCCCTAGTACTCTGCTTTATTCTCTCATGCTGTACTCTTTCAGTAATATTAGTTTCTCCTTTTCCCTCTGCTCTCTGCCCTGTTCTTTTTGCTAGTTTTTGCTTAGCTCAGACTTCACTTTGCAGCTCTCTGGCATCTGCCCTGGTACCTTTCCTAAATAAATTGGCTAGTAAGCTGTAGTAATAGCCCGTGCTTCAGCAGTGCATGAAGCTGTAGCGCCTTGGAATATAGAAGGGTGGAAGAGTTGTTTGCATCAGGTAAAGCCTAACTGCCCTTACTACCCCTCCCCTGGCTCTAGCCTGCTTCTTCGTGCTCCCACCTCACCCAGCTCCTGCACAGGGTGCATTATACTCACCCTAGTGTTCTGTATTGCGAGTCTCTCTTCTCCAGGCAGTGCGGTGGCTCTCACGCTCCACACCAGCAGCAGAACGGACACCAGGCTGGCCACCAGCTGCATGATGTACAGGCTGTGACTACTGTGCTGAATGAAGAAGACTGGGAGAGGGAGCTGTTTCTGGGCTCTCTTCTGCCTCAGACAATGGCTGCAGCCCCTTTTATAGCCCTCCCCCTAGCCCAGTGGGTGACGCAAACAATTAAGTCTATATCAAAGGCAAATTAGACTTTGGAGAGGTTGTTAACACTTGGCTGCTTGAGTGGGATACTTCAGTGCCTCTGGGCTTTCCATGTGCCAGACCTGCAGAGACTGAGAAAGCAAAGGTTTGGGACTCTCCAGTAACATGCTGTTTCTTCACTCTGAGAAATTGTAGGCACTATCTGCGCCTCTCCTAGTTAGCTGAATTCTGCTTGGGAACATAATGTTGGATAGAATAGGCCACCAGCTTGCACAAACCTCTGGCCAGTGCTGGATGATTCAGAAGGAAGAGGTAAAACTTCTGGCCACCAGTACTTAGATATGTGCTTGGACCCTCAGCCTGTGTGTCCAAACAGCTCCAGACTCTAGGGGTATTTGGATCTGGATCTCTGCATCCAGTGATGCATCTCACTGTGGAATGCCAATATGCCTGGCTTTCGCTGTACAGTAACACGGGGACTGCAACTATGCGGTAATGTAGTCTGTTTTGCAAATGTACATAAGACTACCTGGAAGACAGTTGGGGGTTACTGGTTTTTGTTTCTAGTATTGTTTCAATATGTCTTGAACCTATCCCAGAAGTATATGTCAATGCAGTGAAGCCTGACTTGGAGATGTTGAGTTTAAATGTATTGAAGGAAAAACAAAAGTACTGAAAGGCTGGTCAGAGCTGGAGCTACTCTGCTCAGTGAGGCTTCCGAAAAAGGCTCATGGTATGCTGGCACTGACTGCAGGCTGCTTGGCATAAGTTCCTACCATTTCTGATCTCTGGTTAGCAGTTGTTAATGCTTCTCCCTTTGCCCAAAAGGCTGTCCCACCAGTGGGATTGGTTTGTGGGACAGCAGAAGGTGCTATTAAGCACTGCTATCTGCTTTGCATTGTTCCCATCATGCAGAGATGGCATCCACTGTCACATGCCTGTGAGATGCAGACACAGAGCTAAGATCCCATCCTACCGCTAGCCCTTTCTCCAGAAGCACTCGCCTCAGGGCAAGTCCTCTTCTGACCCTAACAACAAATGACAGTCAAAAGGTAAATTGTTATCCTAATTTAGCACATTAAAAAAAACCCACAGGGAGGTGACTTGGCCTAGGGGATGCTGTGGCAGAATTAAGAACAGAAGGCAGAAAAACCTGTTCCCACTTCTACTGCTTACCAGCATCACAGTTCCTGGAAACAGCAGGATGAAGCTTTGCCTGCAAATAATCCAGCTCCTAATGCCAGTTACACCATCCTGGATGCTCTTGAGGGAAAAGATGCCATTGCTTCCATGCATATTTGAAAAGAAATGCTGGATTCCCTCACTGAAAGATACAAAGAAAAAATCTTTTTGGAGTCATATGGACTTGTGGAGGAAAGTGACAATCTAGCAATTTCTAGAAATGAATTTTCCTCAGGAAACTGTAACCTCATTGTTTCTCACCTCCCTCCCCTTGTGAGAGCTGGCTTCCATGCACCAGTTTCAGATGAAACATTATCTGTTTCCTTTTAAACTGATCTTGCTGGTTTATCAGAATTGCTGTTAGCCCTTCATAATGGATTCTGTCAAACACTTCCCAGCCAGTCTGGGGCTCGAGACAGAGAGCAGTGAAGTACCAGGCTCCAGCAAGCAGACAAATCACAGGGACTTGCCAAATGACCCGCAGCTGATTTGCTCCAGGAGAGGTAAAAGTGGGAGAATAGCAAATGGAGAAAGCACACTTGGTTGCTCAAGAGGAACGACGAACAGGTACCTGTGAGTGTGAGATGTGCCTGGGCTGACAGGCAGGCAGAAGGCGAATCCCGTACTGGTGGTTATGAGGCAGGACTAAAGCTCATGGGCTGACTAGCCCAAAGGCTAAACAGACAGCAGAAGCAGTGCAGCCAGGTCGCCATGCTGGGGGCCATCTGGTCTAACCAAACTGCTTGTTCTAATAAATACGGTTTTGTTTGCAGCTTTGCCTTCTGAATGGACTGTTTTCTATAATGCTTCATTGAGTGAATGGGGTCACAAGTATGACAATGCTCTTCTACCAAAAAAGGGATGATGTGCTGAGCCAGAGATCAGTTTCTGGGGAGGCCCACAGGGATGTAAACAGTATCCAGGCTGTCATGAATCTGTCCTGGGATTGAAGGGCAGTAATAAAATAATTGTTACCTCTTGAGGGAGTTGGCTTTGGAGAGAGTTTCTGCCCAGATACGCCAGCACCAAACCTGTGACCCTGCTGACAAGCACATCACAGCCAAAACCTGTACTTCTAGCCTGGGCAAGGCTGGGTGTCTCTTCCCGGCTGGGAGGGAGAGGAATAGGGACACATCAAAGCACTTAACACTCCAGTGCCCACAGTAGGACTGGATCTCTAAATACAAACAAGTTCCCTCCGAGCTCTGCTACAGCATCCCTCAATATCAGATGCCTCTTTCCCAGATTCCTTCATCTTCCCTAGAGCCCTTCTCTTTCCTCACATTCCCTCTGCTTCGTCCCCTACATTAGTCTGTCTTCCTCAAACTCTGGTCCTCTGGCTCCTTTGCAGAGACCCTGCTGGTTCTGCTTACCACCACTGCTGACCATAGCACCATCTCCTTTTCCAAAGGAAGTAAAATAACTCTGTGGTGATAAAATTTGCTGTTTTTAGTAACTGTAAAGAGTTCAACATTTACATCAAAGAGTTCAGGATTGTTCATTCCTACTGTTGCCTATTCCCTGGCACATTGGCTGTCTGACCTTTAAGAAGGCCCCAATTATTTTTTTTGCCAACCCTTAAATGCTTATCACTCTGTACAGGAAAGGTTAAAGGTCTTCCCTTGGAGGAATAAACATTTCTGACAATTCTTTCTTGATATCCTCTTACCACATTCTCTCTCTGTTATCTGACTCACCCCTTTAGAAGTCTTCTTACTTGATGCTGTCTTCTGTCTGGAGTTGCACATGGCCTGAGTGGGTTTCTACCACTTTACAGTGAGGGTAGATCTGTCTGAAACCAGCATGCCCGTGAACACATCCATGGGAACCTGGTAAGGGTGGGGATGCTCCAGAAGGAAGTTCAGCATACAGTAACTTGAAAAGGCCTGGCTATCCAAGGATTTTGGCTCACAGTTAGCATGGCTTCAGCAGAGATGCAGGGTGGGTTCAGAAGTACAGCGGAATATACTTACACAATCACATAAGACAACCTCCATCTTTTTGTGATTAAGGGTGCACAAGCAACATGCAATGGGAGAGGTTTTATCTTTCAAGAAAGAGGTCCCTGACCTCTCCTCAGTGTGTCTGTACAGCAGCAAAGACTGGGCATTTCTGGAATACAAAAGCTAAGACTATGTCTGGCACCAAATGCCACATTAAGGAATGAGATAATTTCTCAATCGCTTTCCTCTATGGCCTGGATATTTGCCATCTTCTGCCCATTTATTGCCTGGTCTGGGTTCAGATCCCCAAGTCTTGAAGCATGTAGCAGAATTGCATCAGGCTTCCAGAATAATATCTGGTTCCCAAAGGTGAGGCACTCAGCTGCAGCTGAAGGAAGGGTTGAAATGCTTCTGCTTTCCTGTCATTGGAACCCTTTTTCTCTGCCTTCAAGAGTCCCTAGTTTCAAAGGCCAATGCAATAAATAAAGCAATAGTCAGCTGACAGTTGTGAGCCTTCCTGGAAGGGGAAACCAATTTGTTCATGGGCCTGAAATCACAGCTCATTTATCAGGCCAGGCTTGCAGTATTCCCTCGCACTGCACTCCCCAGGGGCCTCCGAGAAGCATGCAGGTGGCCGTTCCAGCCAAGGCTTTTCATCGGCACTAATCTAACAAACCCAAGGAAGAGACTGCGTGAGCGTGGGCTGGAGCCCACTGCTCCCGCTCATCTCTGATAAGAGCTGCAGAGCAGGTGCAGGGAGGAGGAGGGGAGTACCGCAGGGATGCTGCTGTCAGAGCACGCACGACTACAAGCCTGTTACAGCTCTCTAGAGAGGTGGAGCAGGGGGAGTTGTGCTATCTTCTCTGTCTGTCGACCCCAAAGCAAATTCAGGAGGATGAAGGGAGGGTGAGCGTAACACTTCAGTGGTATGCTCAAAACCTTTTATTTCAAAATGCACATAAAGCTAAACATTTCAGTTATTCCACCAAAAATCTTCCTCAGAAATAACTACTTGCTATGAAACACTTCTATTTCAAAATACCTCTATTTTCCACTGAAAATGTTTTGCCTGTCTCCAAGTAGGAGGCATTTCTGGCTGTGAAGCAGGCAGAGGATGCTTGGGGTTACCGCCTACTGACATATAAACTGGCCTGTGTTACACCAGACTCATCCCGTTGGTGGCAAGACTGGCTGGACAAGAATTGGACAGAAATGTTTCTTTATCAGTTGGATTTCCTGAGGGATTGCATATGCACTGCGCCTTGTGGGAATTCAGTCAGAAGGAGCTCGCCAGGGATGTTAACACGCGGGACTGAGAGACTGCCAGCACTGCAGAAGGGACCGCTCGGCTGGGAGAGCTTTAAACAGGAATTCATGCGCTCCAGATAGTGTGGGGTTCTGGTTACTCCTCTCCTACAGCTGAAGGGGATGAAACACATGCAGGGTCACCACATACATCATCTTGCCCTTAACCCTGGCACACAGAATTAGCTTTCTTAAGCAAAATCCTTCCCAGAGATGCCCGGCTGTGAGCAGCTGCAGCAGCCGTTCAGTACCAAGGAGAGGGCAGCCCCCTCCTGCGGGGTCCCTGCTCTGGCCAGCCCTCAGTCCTCAGAACCAGCACTTCAAACCCCATTAACCACCGAGCTGGCATCCTTGGAAGGCCTGCTGCTGAGATCCCCAACATTCGTAATAATCCCCCCCCCGCCTTTATCTGCTCCACACATCACTGTGCTATAATTGGGATTCCCTGGCTCTAATTCCCAACCTTTTGCATATTTTAAAAACACTTAACTCCATCCTACACATAACCAGGAAAGAGCATCACCTAGACTTCTCAGTATTTAACTTGGTTAAATTTCTCATCCTACTTTTTAACAATATTTTGTCTGACTCTTTTGCTAGACCTGAGCTGCTGTTTCACACTTTTGTCCACACTTTTCCCTCTTCTTCCCCCACCATTTTATCAAAGGAACTTTCCTCTCCCTGAACTTGGTGGCACTTGTTACTACTTTTTTGGCTGTTCACTTACCGAGGCTGCTGTTCTCTGATGAAAGATGAATTGTCATTCTTACTTCAGCAGTTTCTTGCTCCAGCCAAGCTCCATCAATAATTCAGCCAGGCCTTGCTAACATTAGCTCTGGATGAATACAACACTCATGCCAATTAACAGGCTGAAAGGGCTCAAGAGATACAGGCAAGAGATTTCTCTTAATTTTTTTTTAAGCTCTTTTCTGAACTTCTAAAAATTGAGCTAGTTCAATGAGTAAAGCAGAGCAGGGAGTCTGACACAGTTCAAAAGGCACGAAGAGGCTTAAACAATTGATGTGCTAAAGCCCATCAAGCTCGGTTCCCTCGCTTGTCTCCACCTCCTCTGACTGATATTACATTGTATGTTACTTGGGACAAAGCCTATCCCTGTTCATATGTTCCTAGCTTAATAAGATGCTGGAACACGACTGCAGCATGTCTAGACAAACATCTTTGTTGATCCTTGCTTATGAACAGAGTTGCTTGACTAGCCTTGGGCAAAAGCCAGCTAAATTTCAGAAAAAGTTACTCGAGTATTTGAGTTGCCCACCTGGAGACACTGCAAAGGTTGTTTTCAAGTGTTCAGTGCTCAATTCTATATGAGGGTCCATTAGTTTTCTCCTGTTGGGCATTACCCAAATCACCAATCTTTTTTCAGTCCCCAGCATCCTTGGCCACAGCAGCCTGCAGCATAACAGCTCAGACCTCATAGATTTGCGGAAGGGATAATCAGTCTGTAGACACAATTGCCCGAGATGACTGCCATGCCAAATACCATTCTAGCAGCTTAAACAGCATGTAGACCTTGTGGCAGCTCTCAGCACAGGGGTGACTAACAGTCATAAAGCGCTCAGAGCTGCTCAGATGGAACTAGCTGCAGATGCACAAACTCTTGCTCACTCTCTTGCTGCATCGTTAATGACTGCTTGATTTAGGTACTGATCTCCATCTTCACCTATTGCAAGGCACTGAAGTATTTGAAACTGCCTGTGAAGAACAGTGATTTGGAGTGACTCGGAAACTATATATAGGACCCTATGGACAGATTATGTGTGACTTAGATGGCAAACAGCATTGTCTTCCTGCTCTCATCACTGGCCACTCACTGAACTTACAAATTTGGAGAGAGCTCAGAGAAACAGAAGGAGTAATTTGCTGCGTGGAGGCTAGTAACAGGTTTGAGGAAGGTCTTTCCCTCCTGGGCATTGTTGTACTCACCAAGGGTGGGTGGAAGGCTTGAGCTTGTTACTAGTTGGCAGCTGCTCTAAGACCTTCCTGGACTACAGTCCTGATCTTGATTCCCATTCCAGGGGAGAGAGAGTGCTAGAGGTAGTTTTCTGTCAAGGATGAAGGACTGAATGGGGTTCAGGTCCCACAGCAATTTAAACAAGGGTAGCTAGAACCAGCCTCCATTACTGGTCTGCTCTTTCTAGTAAAAATACAAGAGTTGAGCAATGAAAATGCCTCAATAGCCCTAACTAATCAATAGCTGTGGCAGAAAGGAGACAGCTACCCAGACAATTAAGAGACAAAATGGATGTAATCTTCTCAACACAAGAATACAGAGATCCAGAGTCAGCTCAGCAGCTTAGCAATGCTTTGCAAACCCTTATGACCACAAAGAAGCTGTACTGATACTGGTAGTAGAAGGGGGCATTGGGAAAGAAGTGGTAAGTCTCATCAGAAAGGGGAGAAAAGTAGGAGGGTTGGTACCGACACCACAGAAGTCCCTTGCTGGAGGCACGCAGTGGCTGCACCACCTATGCTGTTTGTAGGGTCACAATTATAGTAAAGCTCAACCCCAACCTTTGCAAAAGTCTGCTCCTTCTAGTTTTCTCTTATCAAGCTAAAAAAACCTCCCTCATAAAGAGCTTTTTTGTCTTCTCCTGATGCCACCTAGCGACTGTTCCCAGCCTGTTCAGCTTGAGTTCAGTACTTGGTTCAGGCCCCCGGAGCCACTAAGCCGCCACAATTTTTGCAGAGGAAAGGATGGTGCAACGGAGTGGGGCCAGTGATTGACAGGAATTACATGACACTAGGAGGGAGATGGGCAGCTAGAAAACAGCTTGGAAGGCTGTACCAGAGGCAGCATTTGGACTAGGGAATAGCTTGGATAGAAGGTACTGACTTCTGCAGCATAGAGGATGACAGAAGCTGGAGCTATTATGCAGTCAGGTTACAATACAAAACATGCAATGGGATCACTCTTCAGAGCTTATTTTTGATGGTAAATTGTCATCCCTAGAGACAAGGGAGAGAGGAAGTCAGACCAACTATAGAGTGCCCCTGGATGTCTTCTGACAAGCACAGCAAACTTTCAGGATCTCTTGTTTCCACCCCCACACTCTCTCCAAAGAAGGACACCAACCCACACTGATGTCACCTTAACCAGAGCCAAGTGTTTAATTGATTGCAAGGGAGTGACAACTGTACAGTGGTTGTGCTGGGAAGATACCCACTGCACAGCGGTGGTACGGAGTCTTTAAAACAAAAGTAAAGTGGAGGCAGATCCATCTCACAACAGAGTACAGCAAAAAAACAACTTATGCATCTGGGGATTCTGGGGGCAGCATTAGAAATAATGATGCCTCCTAAGGACTAGCAAATACCCAGGCCTGAGGCATCTCAGCATGATTGAGATAAGAGATTTGTCAGCACAGCTGACTCCCCAGCATCAGTACTTAACAGCAGGCAATGGATGTAAGGTTTGTTTTTTATATATATATATATATTTATATTTATATTTATATATATAAAGCGCCTATCACCATATTGATAAACATTCTTTGGAACCACTCTGATGGCAGAGGTAAGAACAGGAGTCAGCCTGTCAGTACCTCAGCACTTCTGTGTCCAACCAATTTAAAAAAAAAAAAAAAAAAAAAAAAAAAAAAGCCACAAGACTGCTGCCAGCCTGCCTGGCTGGTGTTTAATACTGCTACTCCATCAGGGTTGGAGGGAGACCTATTGTGAATGGCAACAGTTTGCACTGTGACTTCTCCAACTGTGCTGCAGAACAGTGCAGGTGTCGCAGAAGGGCAGTGGGACATGAAGGCTCAGACCCATTACCAGTCAAAACGTCTCAGCAGCAGGGAGCTCCTATGAGGAGAGAGCAAGCTAACTTTGTGCACAAAGCTCTCGCTCTCTGTGCTTAAGGCTGAGTCAGTGACCCTTCTGGACTCTTCCCAGGTTTCAGAAGATCACCAGACAGAAATACATGTCAGTTATAAATACATCATGTCAGTTGCAGGGTGTGGAGGTAGGAGGGGGGGCACAGGGAGGGGAGAATTTAGAATGGGTGCAGGGAGGAGAGAAAGGAAAAAGACATCTTACGTTTCCAGCACCGGAAAGAACAGTTTTGACCTCACACAATAAGTCACTGGACCTTTTCAATAGTCTTATCTGGCTTATGCCCCATCATCTTTAACACATCATCAAAGGGAATGTTGGCTGGCAAAGGGTTAAACAATCCCACACAGTGGAGAGCAAATCTGCAGTCTGCTGGGAAGGTCCCAGCCACATCACTGACGATCTCAAGGTCCAACTTGAAGGAAGGAAGCAGCTTCTCAATCTCACACATCGCTCAGGGCCTGGAGACAGGCAAAGACAAAAAAGTGTCAGGATGGACCTGCTGCAGCTCTACCAGTCTTTAACAGAAATATGGCTCTGAAACACAACCAGGGCATTTGCCTTCATTCCTAGGACACTCTAAGTTTTTTTTCTGGAACATGAAGTTGCAACCAAGTTAGGAGATGATGGAATGATGCAGAAATACAGACTATCCTTCAAGAAGGCAGACTGAACTATGCTAGAGCATCCTTTCTTTACCCTCTGGTTTGCGCTACAAGCCACAGCCACATTTTATCCAAGACTTTTGGAGCTTTCCAATGGGAAACACCAGTTCTGCAGGCTCTTGGACTTAGTTTTGGTAGGTGAATTAGGAGTGATCTGCCATCAAGGTATGGGACATCAACACAAAGAACAGTTCCAAACTGAACTCCAGCCTTCTCAGACTGACTCATACTCTGCTATGTCATACAAAATGCTGTCCTGCTCCAACTTGCCCACAGAAGCCTTTAGGGCTGCAGGAAATCCTCAGTCCTCTATACTCCCACTCCTGCCGAAGAAAAGTCATAATTCATCCTTGATGGAGGAATAGCAGCACAGCCTTGCTTACCTTCCGTGCAAACTCTGGCAGAATGAAAGCTGCCCGATGAATGTCAGAGTTGTAGTATTTCAGACTCCTCTCCTCTACTTGTTGCTGTGAGAGCTGCTGTACAGGCTCCCGGAAATTTGTGTTCTGCAAAAAAGAAGCCAGATAGCTCTGTAGCGTTTGGGTAACAAGCAAAAGGCTGTGTGACAGGCATCCTGATTCATGGCAGAGAACCGAGAGGACTCGCAGGAAAACAGATGACTTTCTGTTCCAGTATGAGGTCAAAGGTTCTGCACAGCTCCAGCCCCAAGGGCTGGAGTTTACACTCTGTAGCTCGTGTGACTAGCCCTTATTCACAGATGTCAGTGTATGAGGTCAGACTGTGTGTGAGCCATGTGCCAGATGAAGCTGTCAGATTGTGCCTGAGCATGTAAGAAGCAAGGCTTTTGCTCTTCAGAGCAGAATCCACGTCTGCGTTAACTGAGGCACAGTGCATGCTGCCAGTGCCCCAGATAAATCAAATACAGCAGCAGAAGTGCCGCTGGCTCCCTAAACCAACGTGACAGTTGCATTACAGGCTTGCTGTAATGCAGCAGATTAGGAAGAGAGCAGACCTCAGTGGTCTGACACAGAGTTACCAGCCCACATCCTAACACTGACTCTCACTTGGTGGCTTCTGTATGAGCAGATTACCAGTGGCAAGCCGACTCTTATTAAGCAGGTGGTCACTTCATAACAGCCAGCATCAATAAGCCAAAGCCTTGACAGGCTCTGGAAATTGGTAGTGGCTTTCTACCTTCCAAGTTTGTTATACTAGAGAGAAAATCGTGTCCTTTTCTAAGGCAAGTGGTTATGTTACTGGCCAATTCTGCACTTCATTCAGCACTGAGCAAGCTGCATTGCAGCTCTGGAGCCCTGGGCTGGTGGAGCCAAGGCCCAGCATGAGTCTAGAGGCCCCACAGCTGGGAGAGCTCAGTGCCACAGCTCAAGCTCTGTAAGGGACAGCCTGAGGCAGGCTCTGCGGGTGCTTTCAGGGAGTGGAAAAGGGCACTTCAGGTGCCTGAAACTCACTGGGTTCTTGCTGCAGAGCATGAAGCCAATCTGCCCGCTGGGATATGTGGGGATGGTGCAATAGGCGTATTCCACAACAGGGAACAGAGACTTGCAGAACTGACGCATCTCCTTAATGAGATCCAGGTGCAGCCACTGGCACTCACCTACAGGGAGAAAGGAAGACAGGATGCAAGGTGAGAGCTGCCCCTCTTCTCTGCACAGGCCTGTGCCAGGTTAACAGTGGTTCCAAGTCCAAACCTGCTCCATTCCGCACAGCTCATGCGGTTTCAAAGGCAAGATAAGACCCTTACGCCAGTTTTACTAAGCGCAGTCCAGCAGCTAACAAGTTGACGTATATAGATCAAAAGCACTCCTGTACCTGGGAGCTGAAATGGATTTCACTCCCTGCATCATGTCTCCCCAGGAAGAGAGTCCCCTTTGTGCCTCACACATTGCATGCAATGACCTGGCATCAGTCTCTGCCCAGAGACAGCATCCTCACCTTGGCAGCAAAGAATCCCATCTTCTCGCAGGGCTGTCTTCATCAGCTGGTAGTAAGATTCTTTGAATAAGCTTTCTGCAGGACCTGAGAGAAAAGTGAGTAAAGAGATATGTCTATAGAGAGACTAAGATGGTAGGCTTCTGAGAGTTTTCCAAATGCCCAAGCTGCACAGGGACTGCACTGGAAAAGTGACATTTCAAATGGCTTTTCAGTGATCACAAGTGTTGCGAGATATTCTGGAAGCAAAAAGTTTTGACCCTGGGTGAACCCCAGCATGCACCTGGCACAGCAAAACCATCAGGATTTTAGCTTTGCTCAACCAGCAAGCCCAGGACCTTTGTATCAAAGAAAGTCCTAGCAGCTGCCTCTTGCTTCAGTGAGCATTTTTTAAACAGAACTCCTGCTCCACACTGCCTTTTAGAGACACCTCTCTTTGCGTTGACTATAGCAAGAGCAAAGGTGACTCAGGCACTTGTTGATAGGTCCCTAAAACAAGGTGCCATGAGTACATTTGGTCCCTCTCTACCTCAGTTTTCCCCTTCAGAAATACACCAATCTCACCACAGCCGTCTTTAGGCTAGGTAGCTACGCTGACAGCACATGAGCTGCTGCTTCGTTAGCGGGCACATGTGCAAAGCTGTCTTTGCCAGTGTGGTGCTGTATCCCCTGTGGGACTACTGGACTCAAGGATCAATTCTCTGTCAGAAGCAATAGCTGCTGGAGTTGAATTTTGAGGAGAGAAACATGACAGCTGGCTTGAAGCCTTGCTAATACAATTTCCTGTCTTCATCCTTTCCTTTCTCTACCAAAACAACCAAGTCAGTGATAGTCTTTTCACTTGAAAGGAGCCTGGGCAGGCTAGCATTACTTCCAAGAGGTAGGCAGAAGAGGAAAGGAGAAGTGTGGAAAGCAGTACCCTTTTATGGCCAGAATTCTTACCCATGGGGTCAGACGAGTCCGTGATAATCACATCAAAGGCTTCTTGATTTTGCTTCATGAACTCGAAACCATCTCCCACATGCAAGGTCAGCTTAGCGCTGGAATATCCCACTGCCATCCCTGGGAGGTATTTCTTAGATACCTGGATCACATCCTGCAACACAGAGAGCACAAGTGGGTCAGCGGGGGCTACGAGGAGCTACTTCTCAGGCTACTGTGCAGCTGCAACTGAAAGAACAGCACAATGAGTCATTTCCTTCCATGACTTCAGCACAGATCCAACACACTAGCTAGATCCTCAAGAGCTGTCAGCATCTTTAGCCAACAAGCTACACTCAACCCTTTCCTACGGCCTCAGGGTTCAGTGACACTGTTGGTCTGTCCTTGCCAAACTCAACAAGAAGAACTTAGAGCTTCAAAAGCTCCCTGAGGAACTAAGAGAATACAATTACAGATCTGACTGCTCTGTGCTCCTTTTCCCTGTGGACATCACTTGCAGAGGTGATCTCAGCTAAGGACTTTTTTTTTTTTCCCTAAATAAAACCACGCCAGCAGGTTTCTGGATGCAAGGTGAGAAATATTTCCACCTCTGCTCTATAGTCATTACATCAATCCCCACATAAGACGCAGTTTTCTCTTTAAAATGGTTAGACAGCCACTGCTCTAGGCCCAGCAATTGTACTGAACACTACCAGCTTCTCACAGCTGGCAGAAACAAAAAAATATGCTGGTGTCAGGCAGTGCTTGTTCAAAACCAGGCACACATGCCTACTTAGCTTGGCACACAGCGTACACAGTCTTGTACGGCAGCGTTTCCCATTCCTAATACAGCCTCACTTTGAGGAGACAGCAAAACTTTCTAAGAAAGTAAAATATCAAAACAATCTGACCAATAGGAGGAGGAAGACCAGCCCATCTATCACAGAAACAAATACCCCCTGCTTATTTCCTGCTTTCAGTCACAGGAGCCTGCTTAACAAAGCCACCATCCTCCTCTGGCAGGAGCGGCACTCTGCTCTGCGTTGGGGAAGAAGGAAAAGCAGCACCTTCGCAAAGCCAGAGCTCTCCTCCTCCAGATCCCATGTTTGGCCCACGCTGGCCTGGAAGGGCCTCTGCCGTATGTGTGTGAAAGAAATCACATGAAAGAGGCAGCCAGCTGCCACGTAGATGACTCGTAAGGCAAAAAGGTGGCGCTGTCAGTGTCACGCCAGCAGAACCGGCAGCAAACGCACTCTCTACTGACAAGGGACAGCAGGTGAAGCAGCAGCTCCCGTGGATGCTGTTAAGTAGGGCTGCTTTTTGCCGGGCAGCCTGCCCGTCCGACCGAAGCCCCGGGGGCACCTCCAGGCAGCTGGGAGCCCAACGCACCTCATCAATTTCGCACTGCACCACGGACTCCACGGTTGGGTGTTTCACCACCTCTCGCAGCACTCCCCCGTCACCGCCACCGATGATCAGCACCTGGGAGAGGAGAGGGCAGAAAAACCGGCCATCAGCGGGGTCGGCTCACGGAAGGAACTTTCACGGCACGGCCTAAAGAGGATTGCTCGAAACCCAGCAGCCCGCCGGGCTCGTCCTGCCCCGGCGCTTGGAGATGTGCTCCGGGGGTCCAGGAGGGCTGACCGCGACTCTCTGTCAAGCGCCGAGCGTAGGTGCACCAGAAATGACGGCCCACGCCGGGCTCTCGCCGCGGCAGCCCTGACGGGGCCGGTTGGGAGGACGGGGGGCCGGTCTGCGGGCCCCGGGGCCGGCTCACGGGCCCCGGCTGGGGAGACCCCGCGGAGGGGGCCGGGGACGACTCACCTTGCGGGGGTCGGGGTGGCTGCAGAGGGGCAGGTTGGCGATCATTTCCTGGTAGGAGAACTCGTCCCGCTCCGTGCACTGGATCACCCCGTCCAGGACCAGGACGTTGCCGTAGGTGGTGCTGGGCAGAGCGGGGAAGCGGGGTTGGAGCCGGCCCGCTCCCCGGGCCCGCGCTCCTCCGCCCCCTCCCAGCACCGCCAGGCCCCACCGCATGGCGCTGGGCGCCGAGCCCGCCCGTCCGCCCCCCCGCCGCCGCCGCCGCCGCCGCCGCCGCCGCCGCCGCCGCCCGGGGCCGCCCTCCCGTCCGCGCCGCACCTGCGGAAGACGAGTATCTCCTGGTAGCGGGAGCGCTGGTGGTGCAGGAGCTCCTCCACCTGCAGCGACATGGCTTGCCCCGGCCACAGCCGGCACGTTTCGCGGAACCAGCCCTCACGGATCAGCGCCGCCGCGCCTCGCTCCATCCCGGCCCGGCCGCCACCGCCGCCGCCTGACCCCGCCGGCGCGGGAGCCGAGCAGAGGGGCCCACGCGCCGCCCCGCCCCCGGCCGCCAGCGCGCGCGCCGCCGCTCCCTTATTGGCGGGCCGCGCGCCGCCGCGCCCCCATTGGCCCAAGGCGGCGGTGACGCCGGCGCCAGCAGGGTAGAACGGCCGGCGCCCCGAGGCCACGTGGGGTGGCGCGCCCGGAGCGGAGCCACCCCCCCGCCCTCGCCCCGGCGGTGGAAGGGCGCGTCCGTCCGTCCGTCCCCCGCCCCCTCCCCACGCTAGGGCTGCCGTGACTACGCGCCCGGCCCGGGCAGGGGGCGGCCGGCTCCCCGCGGCCCCTCCGCGCCACAAAGGCAAAGCTCCGCCGGCCGCAGAAACGCGAGTGACTAACAACGCTCGGGGAGGGGGGCGCAAAAAAAAAAAAAAAAAAAAAAAAAGTCTCATTTGGAGGTTTTAAGGGTTAGACGTTGTAAAAGCAGATTCCCTTCTAGCGTTCCTGTGCCCCGGCGTGCACCGGGAAGCGTTACAAAACGCGGTGCGTGCTGCGGAGGGCAGACCCTGGGAGAAACTCGCCAAGAGTAGCTCTCCAGCCGGGTTATGCAGAGATCTCCTCGAACAAACTGCTGCACGGTTGCAAAATAGTCTTAGATTATGGGATTCTAGTGCTACAACTTCGTCTGATTCATAGGTGTAACCAGGTGAATCAAGCAAGCATGGATTTGCTAGTCACTTCCACTGAAGACATTTTTAAAACCTAGGGCAGTTAAACTGCAACTCGTAGCAGGCAAACAGAAAAAGTTTAAAATTCAGATCATCCTTGAAATGTCACCTTGCATGGAATTTTACGTAGCAGATTTAAAGAAACTACAGAAATTTTAATATCTCTGCAGCCAGTGGGGCTTTTGGTGACACTCATTACAGAAATACCAGAAGTGGCAAAGCTGACAAGAAGGGGAATTGGCAGCCCCTGCAAATGCACTTAGAGACAATTGCTACTTAACTGCCTCTTTTCAAAAACATTCTCCAATAATCAGCCATGCAAGCAGATTTTATGAGCAGAAAGGGACTCTGTTCCACCATTACAATGCCGCTCAGTTGGCACTGTTCACACTATGATACCTAAGGAGGAAAACCCCTCCTCTGTTCCTTCCGCTCCCTACTCGCCAGAAACATGGGAAAAGATTGAAAACAAACAAACAAACAAAATCCCAAACCTCCTCACAGTCTTCGTATAATAAAGCCCTCAGGTTAGGAACGGAGAGGGAAGTTTTTACCACTACCCACTCAGTCCTTGCACCTAGCCTAACAGTCAGAGAAGTAAATTCTGTCACTGCCAAAACAGGTGAGCATGGAATGGAAAATCCTTAGTCAGAAAAGGAAATCACAGAGTAAAGACAAGGCCTCTGGGAAAGGGAGCAAGATCTACTGGTCAGCACAGTGACCAGTAATCCAGGAAGCAGCTCTGCCGCTGATTTAATGTGGCTTTAAGCAAAGTCACCTCAGCCCTACCCTTCAGTACTCCCAACTATTAAACTGTAATGTTGCTTACCTCTTCCACAGCAGCATTACCAGCCTTCAGCTGTCAGCATTTAGAATAAGCTCTGCCATCCATCCATCACATTATGGGCTGACACCCTTTCTACAGAGACTTCAGGATAACTCACTGCAGGTATTTAAAACTTTGACATGTTAGTATAGCTGTACTGAGATTCAGTTGCAGCACAGAACCTCACTGGCTTTCCCCAACCCAAGGCTGAACTCTGTGTTTTTACCTTCTACCTAATGCTATTGCTTTCACTCTGTAACTTATGGTGAAACCACTGGTCTCTGATCCAAAAAGTACCCTCTTTTTTTCCCCTAAAATAAAATCTTTGCTTAAAGATACACAAACGCTGCCAGGTAAACACATCATTTTTCATATTACCTTGTCTTGTAAGAGATGAGCTGTGCAGTTCAATTTGTAAGCAAGATCTAACAGAAAAGACAGTCCAGCCTTATTTCCTCCTCTGGACTGCTGGGGTTTCAGTCACATCTACTGAACCTATTATTTTTGTGCTGGCTTTAGACATGCCAAGAGGTTCCTCTTGTACTTCACTGACAGGCTGGTTCTGGACTTCAAGCAACTCCAAGAAGTGAGAAGTTTAGCCTAACTGTGTTTGAGGACACAGGACAAATTGTCAAAATTAGAAACAAAGCAACATTGTGAGTATAATTAGAAAAAACCCAATGCGAATATAATAAAAGTGACATAAATTAAGATGTTTTTCCTTTTGGGAAAAAAAGGATTTTAATGGGTTTAAAAACATTTCTGTACAAAAAATGCTCAATGACCGGTATTTGCCTTCCCATGGCAACAATACTTCTGACTATTGTTTTGTTCAGCAGCAACTCCCACAGGTCCTGTAACAAGGACTATCTCTTTGGCCAGTGGTGCCTGGAACCCCTGCAAAAGATGGTTACAGAAAGACTTTAACTCTTGCTCTAAATTCACTCAAGACTGAAAACCTACAATAGGTTACAATGATTCTATTGAGAAAGGGTCATGATGCAAACAGAACCTTTCGACCTCCAGTGCTGCCCTCATGTAGCGTTGCTCTTTTATGACTAAATAATACACAAGGATCAAGCCTCATAAGCTACACGTTAAGTATCTATTCAGAACAAGAATGTTCATATTTGGCAGTACTGTTATTTATCTTCCTCCCAAGCTAGGCAAATGTTCTCCCCACCTCCACCTATCTTTGTGGCCAAAGAAAGTGACTCCCACATCTATTAACACAAACTTTTACCTCAGCATTTCAAACCTTCCACCCAGAATTGTCTTTGATTGCATTAATACTGACTAAGGTTTTTCCCCCCCCCCCCCCTTTTAATTGACGTCAAGCTGTGACGCAACCTCTTCCCATTAAACATGTGCTTAAGCTCCCACAGCTATAGAGGACAATAGCTATGCTTTGCCCATAGCTCCAGGGCACAGGCGTGAAAACACTCCACCACTGCGATGAGAGAGCAGGCTGACAACACACCTATCAGCTTTCCCCGACAGGTAGGACATGCTTCGGTTTCCAGATTGTTGAAGTTTGTTAGCTCCAGCAAATTTCTGCAGGGGAAAAAAAAAAACACACCACCATCACCACAGTGAGGTACCTGCCAGACAGTATATTCCATGAGATTCATGTGCTGTCAGGTCCCTCCAACTTAAAGGAACACTGCTCATTTACACTGTGAGCTTTATGTTTTAGGACTTCTTTACAGGCACTTGCACTGAATCCATCTGAGCTGGTCTAACCTTGACATGTGAGGCACAATACCTCACTGATGACAAATCTTACCCATCTAGACAGAAAGATCTGTACAGGTTGTCCCAAATTCACTGACTGGTTTCTTTTTTTCCTCCTGAAACAAGTTTCAACTGACATAGCAAAGGGATTGCACAGGAAACTGTTTCCTACACTATCAGGCATAAACTTGTTAGCTTCTAAAATATGATTTTTAATGAATATCTAAGATGATCCCTGGTACCATTTGCCCTCCAGTTAAATACGCAGGAAGGCAGCATGCCCAGGAAAGAGGCTGAAACAAGAGAAATGAGCTTCAGAACCTAAAATTAACACTCAAGCGCCCCATGAGTTCATGGATGGGCAACCTATTACTTCATGCCTGAATGCCCACTGACATCACACATCAGCATCCAAACGCTCCATGCATGAGCACTATGCAGGGTACACGTGGTGGGTTTTAGGTAACCCAGATTTGCAGGGGTGACCTGGGGTGGGGGGGGGTGACGACACAGGAACTGCCCTGTGCTGGTCACAGGTTTCCCTAAGTATGTGACTGATTGTTTATGTTTTCTTTCTTTTCTTCAATCTCTCAATCTCAGTTAGCAATAAATTAAGTAAAAATGCTCTGAGCTGAGACTGTTTTCCTAATGACAGTGCTTGGTGGAGAATGTGGGCAACAAGCAGACCTGACATGGCCTGGAATAACTAGACTGACTTTGAGATTTTTGAGAGTGCCTTGAATTTGGTATTGGGAATTTGTGGTGGCGTGCTGTGGTCTAAGTGTCGCGCCTGTGATGTATGGAGGCGTAGCTGTGAACAATGTATGAAGAGGTGGGAAACAAGAGAGGCCGAGGTGCCCCAAGGAAGCTCTTCCTGAATGGGAAGAGGCTATAATACAAAGTATGACCTTGTGATTGGAAGCTGCACCTCAGTACCAAGTGCTGTTAGGGAACATTCTGCAGATCCTGAAAAAGTCATCTGCCTTCCCCAGCGACTCCCCAGCTGGGTACATGCTATCACCAATGTTTCTGTTCCTTCCTTCATGACATGCCTGTACCTTGCCTGTGTAAGCTTGCTTGGCAGGATCAAACTGTGGCAACTGCTTCGATTTGCTGCTTCCTAAGGGAGAGAGGAGAGAAGCTGTCACTAAAATTTTCCATGAAGAACAGTACATTCCACAGTGTTCCTCTGATGATAAGGAGGTTTCACTGCAGTCTCCCACATGCTAAAAACCAGAACAGTCTCTTAAGGGCAGGAGATGCTTTTGAATAGATAGTTGTTACAAAGGAGTAAAATCTCCTTTGCCTCCTAGTTCCTGGGGTCCAATTAAACAGATGACTTTCTCTACAGAGAAAAGAAGCAAAATCCAAATCCACAATCCCCATGGCCAACGGTTTCAGGATTTTGTTTCGGAAAAGGGATGCTGAACTGTACATTCCCCAAATTAATTTCTTTTAGTACTTCCCCACTGTAAGGTAAGTGCCTTGTAACAGTTTGTACTGCCTTGGCATCTACATTCACACACAGCCTTCTCAGGGCTCAGCTGGCAACACTTTCCACAGCCTGCAGCACCGTAGCAAGAGATCCTGATCTTACCCGCAAACACTTTGAAGTTGGACTTGCTGTAATCAAAGGGGGTAAACTGCTTTGGTGCTTCCAGCTCCTCTGGTTGCTGGGAGGCTTTTGGCCGTTTCTTCTCTTGTTTTGGCAACTCTGTTCCCGTTTCACTCATGACTCTCTCCCTCTTCTTATTAGCTTGTTCCTGCTGTGAAAGCAACCCACAGAATAGAAACAAGGACAAGTTCAGGAGAGGAGAGTGAAACATCTCTGTGTAGACATGAACACCAGCACGCAAATGAACTGCCCAGTGGACCCAGGCTCCAGTGACAGCTATTGCCTGTGGCAATAATAGTGTGGGGAAAAAGCACTGTGTTCTTCCTTGGGCCTAAACTCCCTTTTTTTTTTTCCTCACAGCAGGGACTTTTCAGATAAAAAGCCAACTTTTCATTTCACAGGACACTACAGGCTGAGATCTGCTGTGGCCCCACAGGCAGATTTTGGGGAACCTAGGCAAGTGAGGAGCAGAGAGGTGCAGCAGCGGAAAACATTCCCTGCTGAAGATATGGAGGGATGCGAAGATTTGCACAGCACAGTTGCTAGGGGCCTGTTGCTACACACAGGGCAGAACCACAGAGAGACCTCTATCAAAAGACTAACATTCAGGTATTTCACAGTTATAGGGCTCAGGGTTTCGTTCTGAACTCTGTTATAAAGGTCAAGAGGGGCAAAGGCTGGAAGTAGGGAATTCAATGACATACCATAGCTTGCTGACGAACAGACACAATATTTTCTGTTGCCTCTTTATACACCTTCTGTGCCTGGTCACGAGCAGCTATGGAAACAAACAAGCATTACTGTAAAAAGCAGGGTAAGTTAACCAGGAGCTTTGAAAAAGCAGGCAAACCAGCTTGTAGCAAGTCTCAAATTAAATAGAGTACAATCTTCATCAAACAATCTCATCCATCAGGGAATCCATCATCTAAGGTTTTCTTGTAACTGGGAAACAACCTATGTGCATTGGGAAAAGCATACTAGCCAACACACTGAGGAAAGGAAGAATGGCTGTACCTGACTGCTGGGCTGCTTTCTTTTTCGTTTCATCCTTGGACTCCTTCTGTACTTGTGTCTGACTCATCAACTTCCATCGATTGCTGATCTGCAATGAAAAAAAATTACCTGGGATCACCTTCTTTGAAGTTTTATGGCAAAAGGGAGTTTATAAACTTGCTACCACACGCTGGTCTTCATTAAGAGTACAAAAGATCAAATTGGATTGTAAAAGAGATTAAGATCTGCTGCACCAGGTAAAGTAAAACCACGTGCTTTAAAGGTTCTGAGCTACAAACAAGCCATGAGAACAAAGGCAGATACAGACTTCAGTAGTAGTTTGTAGCTTTGACAGACAGGGAATATACAGTGGAATGTCTCCAATCCCTGGTTCTTCGAAGGATATGAATGCTACAGAAACAATGAACTCCAGATTCAGAAACATGTCAAGTTTCTCAAAACTTATATTCTTTTTCTAAGGAGAATCCAAGGAGAAAAAAAAAATTCTATATTGCTAAGGTTCCCAAGGGAAAATAATATACTTATTTGTTTCTTTTGTACTACTTGGCAGGAAGTTTTAGCACGAGTCTTACTTCATAAATTTTTGATGACGGGTCAAACTTTGCAGATTGTGAGACGTAAGCTGGATTCTGTTCTGAAGGTAGGTACTGTGGAGAGGAGAAAACCATTTTGCTTTAAACACAGCAAATGACATTTAGCGCATTGCTAAAATGCTGCTTAAAATGTTCCAAATCACAAAGTTCATATTTAAGAAGCATTCTACAGATAGAACACCTTCTGGAAAAAGAAAAATTACCACAACTATGGCCAAGAGAAACATTAAAGAAAAACCAACCAAAAAACCCCCTGAAAAACCAACCCCCAACCACTCACCAGAAAAAGTTGTTTTGATATTATTTCCTAGTAATTTGCCACTCCAAATCTGTAACAAATTATTCCTATTGTTCTTCTGATTTATTAGAAGAATAAAATCAGCTCACTAACTCTAGCCATAAAGTAGAGATGAAAATGTGATGCAAATTTAAAAAACCTCAAACCTGATTAAAAGAAAAAAAACAGTGAAAGGTCTGTTTACTACGTAGAAAGACAGATAACTAAGAGGCATTTCAATGTGTTTTGAAAACAAGTCCACACGTGTGCGCTTTGCAAGGACAATCTCTTGATTCCCGTAAGAGAGCAGCAGCTGATGCTGTACCAAGCTCTTTTGCATATGCCTGGAAAAACAGCGGAGAGCATCCTCTGCACTAGGTAGATTATGAGTCCCACTACAAATATTTATTGGGAGCTTTTACCATTCTAAATGGATTTTCAAAGGACTCCATTATACGCTGAGCTTTCTGCTGTGCAGTGGTTAAAGTCTTCTCATTTCCTTCACCTTCATCACATTCCTAAAAAAAAAAAAAAAAAAAAAAAGAACATTAGTAATTTTTGGTTTTGGTTACTGCCATTTCATGCATGTTATTTCTCACTCTATCTGAAACTCCACTAATGGCAGTAACCCTCCAGAGAGATGCAATTAACTTGCTGGCCTCCTAACCTAGTTGTCATAGCGTATGTAGGCCATATGGTTGACAGGAAGCCAGTGTCATTTCCATGCATGTCCCACCTTACTATTTCTTGCAACACTTTTCACACCGTTTTATCAAATTATCAAGTATGTTTACTAATACTTAAATAATGACAGTATCACAAACACGTTGCTTACACTGAATATGCTGACAGTGGCAGTAGCAACAAGACATGTTGACTCTGGCTGAACACCCTGAATGTTCATTGTCCTCTCACTGTCTGAAAAGAGACAACCATGTTCCAAAATTGGTGCAGGCTCTACATGAGAAGACGACAAAATTTTGATTAGATACTCGTGTATTTTACTGCTCTTTTGTGCAATGAGATTTCACTGAAAGCTTCTTCAGGGCTGCTATTTTCCCCATGTCAAAGCCACATCATGTCATTAGTAGCACAGTTTTTAGGTTAAGTCCAAATTACCCAAGGCAGAGCTGTTCTGAAAATCAACCATAGGAATCTGGGAACTGTCATGGGGTCCAAAGAAGGTATTCTCCAGCTTCTGCAGAGAGATTCAAATTGTAAACACCATTAATACACTACTCTGTGAATCTGTATACGTTTTCACACATTGCAGAGACACATTAATGAAAATTCAAATAAAAGGGTGAAATTCAGAGACTGAATATTCTTAATATAGCTCACCTGCCAGAGCACATTGCATCTGGCATCAAAAGGCTATCTGTGCAAACACCCACCGGCTAATGGAGATGCTTTACTTCCTATGCACAAGAAGAGTAAACGAGTCAGAGTAAATGCATCTGAAACTTCTCTTCTTACAGATCAGTCAATATAGACTAACACACATGAAACTGTCCAGCAGCTAGAGTGTTTGCTGATGAAGCCTTAAGTGCTGCTGTTATGGTGGTTTGTAAAATACCAATTTACAGCTGGTAACGTTATGGGTCTAGCACAGAAAAGTAACATTAAGCTAAAGCAGAGACACCTGTAAAATGGATGAGAAGCTGGAACTTTGCTATATTTGTTTCTGAGTTTAAAGCTTAAGACATTAGGTAACAAATATTACGTAAACGGTACCTCAGGGTTGGATTGAGGCGCTCTCTTCTTGACTGCCAAAGCGACCTCCGACTAGAATGGGCGAGAAAGGCAAGTCACTTAAATGCATCTGCCCTATTTCTTCTAGGCTGGCCTCCTTATCAATGTTTTCAACACATTCATTACAAGCTAGCAGGTTAATAAAATTACATGAATTCTTCTTCTTCTGCAGTGTTGGTATATGGATACATTTAAACACCTCATACAGAAAGGACATCATGCTCACATGGTTTTGCTTCACTGGAGGAGGAAGACTGTATTAATATCAACATGCTGATGATATATTTTAACTAATGAACCTCTTACACCTAGGGTGGTTTTTTTTTTTGCTTCTCCATAGCTGTAAAAGATTTATGAATCCATTTACATGTCCAACAAATTCCCCAAGGTCCAGTTCTTCCTCACGCAGGCAAACATGATGTGCGATATAAGACGGACAACTGCACCCTGTTCAAGTAGTGCCTGTTCTTTTACTGCTCTAGGTCTCCAGGAAACTACACTGTGTGTAAGCCAGTACAAAGCAGACAACAGACAGGCAAGAAGTTGCAATATATCTTTCTGCTCTAGTACAGAACACTATATTCAGTGTTCAAAAAGCAAACTTCAGCATACACATCATCACGGGTCACCATTTAGCTCCAGTCCCTGGCTTATGGAAAGCAAGTGATGAGTCTCTCGTGTGGTACAAGATACTCCTACCTTGAGAAGAGGCATCTCCCGGGCCTGCTGAATGAGAAGATGCAATTCATTAATCTGCTGGCGAACTAGTGGTGGGACTGGATTACAGCAAGCAATGATGCCCTGGGGTTCTCTAAAGAGAGATGAGAAAAATTCAGTGTGCTGTATTTATGGCTGATATGTTAGGCATTTGCATTCAAAGGACATGCAACAAGGTACAACCATGGTCCTGACTGTGACAGAATAAGACAAGTCAGATTAATCTGTCAGAGTTTATTCTCTGGGATGAAAAATTCTTCTGTATCAGGTTTGTGCAGATAAGGAGAAACCATTAACTCAGCTCTCCTCTCACTTATCTTTTCTGTGGTTGGTCTGTCTGTCCCCATCTTCATTTCGTTCCTTGTTCAGTATTCATCTATGGAAGCTTAGCCCAGCAGTGGACTTGCATTTAAAGATGCATTTTTATTATTCTCAAGTATGGATGTTAGATGATGAGTGCCAAGTGTTTGAGGAAAATGTTGTATAAATTGGGTGTTCTAAAAGATCTGCCACTTGCCCCCCCCCCCAGCCCTTTAGGAACTGAACCCCTCCCCCCAAATAAATGCTATGGGGGAACTCATCTCTCTCTTGCTCTGTAATACTGTAGGAATCTCGGGGGGGGGGGGGGGTGACATATAGCAATGCAAAGGAATGTGTTTTATTAGTGGAACAAAATCAGAGAGAGATGTATCCCAGAAGAAGTTTGGACCCTTCTGAAGAAGTATTGCTATTTACTTCTCTTCCAAACTGAACAACTATAAAGAAAAGCAGTACTGACAGCTGGAAAGAAGGGACCAACTGCAGAAGTAATTACACACTAGGAAATGACTTGCTGGATATTAAAATCAAATGAGACTCCTCAAGGGTGAACAAAACTTACTTGGGCAGCTCCTCTGCTATCTTCAATAGCATGTGATTCGGTAGCACGTATCTACAACACAAAGAGGTGGTGTGAATGTAACAGAATGTTAAAAACTCTTAAAAATACCTTAAAAGTGCAGTCTGCCCCAAAAAAGTGCAAAAGTCTGCCCCAATTACAAGGTCTGAAAAGATGAAATCAGTTAAAAAGAAATTAAGTAGTGCTGATCTAGATACCTGTAAGAATTTACTAATAACATAACATGCTTACATGTAAAAAGCAGCCTGAGGTAGTACACTAATTTCTACAGGTAACAAAGTGGTTCCACCTTGGAAGCGGGAGGGGCACAATCCAAGAGACTCACTGAAGTATTAAGCCAGTGTCTGTAACAAAAGACTTCCTACCCTGTACTCTCATCCTCTTGACGCGCCATCTTGTCTCTCCATGCAAACAGCAACCTAAATGCTGCTAGCTGCTGTGTGTTGAGATGTTTTTTCTGCCTCCTGTAGAGCTCAAGGTAGGATTCATCTGAAAAGAGGGGCTTGATGTATTTCTGGGCAGGAAAAAAAGAAACTCATGATCGGTATAAGATTTGTGCTCTCTAGTTTGCCTTGCTTCACTGAGACACATAGAATCTCACAAGGACTTAAGGGGACTGAATAAACTTGGGTACAATGTGTCTTGGAGTTTTTACCCTAAACTATTGGTAGGAGCCTATCCCTGAAAAACATACATCTCATCCACTTTTAGGGGAAAACCACCCTCACCAACTCCAGGAGCAGCTTTAGACATACAGTATCTTCAAGCTTTACTACATTAGACAAGGCCTACTTTCATAGACAGTATTTTCCACAGGCATAATATAATTATCTCATAATGCAGCTCCAGCTAGGCTTTGAACTTCTAGGAACATCCAGTAGAACTGGAAATGTAACATCTCTCTTGGAAAAGACACACCTGAAAGCATTGGGAGGCCAAAGAGTGCTAGCATTCAAAAAACAGCAAGAAGGCATCTGAATCCAAGGATTTTAGCTAGTGAAACAAGTGACTGCATACAAATGAGTCAGAGTTTATACAGCTGTTTTCAGACACACAAAGAGGAAAAAAACCTGTGTCTATGCAACAGACAGAGAACAGGCAAAGGACTTTCTGTCCTACTAAGCCCGTACTCTGATCTAGGTAATCCAACCAGGTGAAGCTTTACCTTCAGGCAGATGTCCTTGCTGCGTTGCCAGACAACCTGCAGCTGAGTGGGCTGCTCGTTCCCCCTCTCCCACAATGCCTCCCTCACTTTATCATAGATGTAGAGCAAGTAGTGAGTGTCATCACGGGCATACTGAACCATTTCTTCTGGCAAAGGGCTGGAAAAGAGCCAAAATTACACTAATATATTTCAGTTTCCCCGCCAAACTGTCACTTTCTTCTTGAAAGGCATATTAGGGCAAACCGCACGTAAAACATGCCAAGAACTAATATGGAAATTCTTCTGTTTCCTTACTGAATTTGTTGGGCAACACCAGTAACATGCTGTGCGCTCTCCAATTCAGATGGCATCTTGCCCACATGCCGGAGAGCAGGATTGCCATGTAGCTAAGTCAGATGGCAGAACTGCTTGCTATAGTATATGTCATAACTCTTCTCCCTCTGCAGAGCCTACACAAAGTAGGCCTGGGAACTTTGTGGTGTGCAGGGTCCATCTGCAGGGCAAAGCTCATTGCCCCAGCAGCATACTGCTCTACCTAGTGTAGGCGACTGAATGTTTTTGTGGGGGCTCTAGAGGACCAAATACTGACTTTCTCCATAATACCGCAGTGGTTAAGCGCTGCTCCTAAGAAGTGAGCTTCCAGGAGCTTTTCATTACTTAATCTTCCCTGATTTACCCAAAAGAACTCATTTTCTAAAGAAACACTGGAAAATGTAACACTCGTAAAAGAACTTAAAGCACAGCCAGGTAAATGCTGTGCTTGTTCACTTTGAGACTAACCTACGACTATGGGGCTTGCAACTAGAAACATGCTCCTGCTCTAACAATACAAACAAGGATAAGTGCTACCTTGCAGCTGCAGCCCATTTAAGGGGTCAGTTTTTACCGTATCCTCCAGTCAGCCAGCTGGTACTGCTTGTCAGCATCTACATTGCAATACAGCTTTAGCAAGTGGTCCAAAGAATGCCTGCCAAGATTGAGGAGACGAGCAGCTTGGTGAGTATCAAACATGTTCACCAAGTACAGACCAAAGTCTTTTTGCAGCCATTCCACATCTGAATCACCACCATGAAGGACCTTGAAAAGCAAAACAAATTGAGAATGATATGAAGAACATTTCTACTCCAGGCTGCCAGTGCTGTGGTTTCATATTCATGTCTCTAGGACCTGATTTCTCTTCTCTCTGGCCTTCACTGTTAAGTGCAGAACTACTAAATGCGTACACTTGGCAAGTAACTCCCCACTTACATAAAGGAAACAGGCACATGAACAAATTACAATGAAAGCAGAGCCAAGTGACCAAGACAGAGTACACAGTGTGTTTTTAACTATAATAAAGCTTAAACTAAGGGCAGCGGCAGGAATTTTGTCGTGAATTGGTGAATTTGGCAGATGACCTTCACAATTGCAGGGTCTGTGAAGGTCTCATTGAGAATGTTCATCTCACTGCGCAATTCCAGTGTATCAATAATGAAGTCTTCTGTTCGAGTGGAAATCTGCATCAGACATGTCAAGCCCAGGAAGCTCCTGTAGGAATGGTGCTGAAAAACATGGAAGAGAGATGTAAGCTATGATCCATTACAAAGTATTACTATAAAACAAACAGCACGCCAAATGAAGGAAGAAAAAGTAACAGAGGACTTCTTAAAGAAAAAGATAATTGGATGAGCAAGCTTTCTCTTTGCAGTTACAGACATGACTTAAAAAAACATGGGATGAATTGAAAGAAGATCAAATTCAGTATGAAGTGTGCAGCCAGTACTACCATTGGAAAACTTATAATACTGACCCAGTTTAATTCAATCTTCTAGATAACATCTGACAGGTCAGGGTCATGAACTGACTTTTCATGTCAGAAAGTACAAAAAGCAGGAGAAAGAGAGACTACAAAACAGACTAGAAGAATATAATGGTCTCCTAGGTACTAAAAGTACACATGTAACTTTTAAACAGAAAAGGCAATTTGATTACCTCTAAGTCCAGGGCAAATTCTTTACAGTTCATAAGCTTTTCATTTAGTTCTACCAGCTCATCCAGTGTGGTGATAAAATGACAGGGTGTTTCCTTGATGGGCCTGTACACCTGGCAGAGCAAATTATTAGGCATGGTATGTTCTCTGTCAATTCCCACCCCTGACCTCCACCCTCAATTCTGAAATTTGTCAAATATACCGCATCTGCAGTACGTTTAAATTAATGTGGGCACCAACCTGGGGTTCTGGTTTCTTGAGAACTCCATCTGGTGGAGAAAAATGCTCCAGTTCATACTGGTAAGGGTGAGCAAACCTGTGGAAATTAGGAAGAGAGGCACAGACTAAATTTCAGTCATCTTCATGGAGCCAGAGCACAGAGACTTTGAGAGCTATGGCAGCTTCCCTCTTGAGTAGAAATTTTGTCTCTTATTAAGCATAGCTTTAAAATAACTGCAGATGTCTAAAGCAAATCACACACAACGTAGTGTGCGGACACAAACACATGCAGAGCTGTTACACATGAATAGCATCAGCACAATGGGACCACACAAGTGCATGTTCACCAATGGTACTCCAAGCACCTTGATGTCAGTTTAATTTCTTACATGTCTTGCTCAGTTTGCTGCGTCCTCTGCTGGTGTATGAAGTCTGCCAAAGCAGCTGGCACATCCAAGTCTTCAGGGCGCTCCTTTCGTTCCCGTCCACTTTTTGTGAGGGCTGAACAACCAATATGGAACAACTGGACTGGGTCCCACACGTAACATGTTCTCAGCCTACTAAACTCTCCCCTCCACCCCACCACAAGGTCTATTAAAATAATGAAGTTTCAAACATCTTAACAATTTAGACCTGCAGCTTTTGCTGTCAGCAAGGCTTCTGTCTGCACCTCTAGTGACAATTCAGTTGCTAGGTTTTACCAGGCTGCTGTTAAGCAAGACCCAAGGTGGTTCTGCTCAAGAGCTTGGAAGGAGATTGAAAAATCTTTAGAAAAATTTTTCAATCGTTCCCAGTTACTAAAAGTACAACCACATCAGTGCAGACTAAGGATCAATCACCAGCAGCAGAACGACATGTTGCCGAGACAGGATGTTATGCTGGCAGCTTTGATAAAGCACCCGAACCAAAGGTAGGTCTAACCATACACCTGGTGCTCCTCCCTAATTAGAAAGAAGTATCAGTAAAGCCAACTAGACTAGTCAAGACCACTTCTGTTGCCAGAGTGACTCTCATCATGTATGTTCAATGGTGGTAAAGAGAAGCAGCAGAATATGTTTGGAATGGATTATTTACTGTATACAAACAAGATGCTGCTGTATGCTGACCTACCTTTACATTACACATATGTAAACAACACAGCTTACTACACCTAAATAGTCAACATCTCCTACTGTTACTTGTTTTTACAATCAATGACTTCTCCTCTAGGCTGTGAGGACAGATTTGTGTCAAATACTCGCAATAGGTTACCCAACAAAAAATAAACCCCTTACCTTCAGGCAAAGGTTTCAAAGCATTTGGCTTGATAAAAAGTTTAGGTACGAAGGGAGTGTTGGAATTGTCAATCTTTTCCCGAAACTTAAGCTGTGGTCGAGAGATATTCTTGGCATGAAGTAGTCGGAAGGTTTCAGATTGAGTTCTTTTGTGGTATTCTCCTGCCTATTTAAAAAAAGGTACGCCACAGGTAAAAAAGAAAGCCTATTGTGTACATGAAACTGAAATAGCAGCTGAAAGCACACAGAATCCAGAATCAAGTTTGGATAAAGAGGAAAAGGAAAAAAGAGGGAGTGAGTTAGGATGTGTAAAAAAACTGCGACAGAACATTTAACTACTCAACTGCACTGGAAAATCAGTAGTGCCAACGCTGGGAAAAAAGCTAAGATAACAGAGCAAACTGAGCACAGAGGCCTCACCTTGCGGTTCCAGCTGGAAATGATTGTCTGTGGCGGCTGTAACCCAGCAGGGAGGACTGGTTGCTGGTTTTTGTTCACTCCTGCTGCTTCATCCAATAAAATACCCTAAATTCCAGAAAAGCAAGGTGAAAACCAAACACCTGTTAAATTACCACACTCATCCACTCTAGTCAAGACTGAATAAAGAAAGTCACACAGGTAGATACCTCCACAGCCCCTTCCCCCAAATTCTGTGCAACATGGGACAGACAAATGTGGAAGGAGCATGTTGAACATCAAGGGTAGGAAGAGTTTCCTCAGAGAAGCAGCTCTATGAACTTACAGATCTGTTCTCAAGCTGTGAGGTTCTTGTGCCAAACTGTATTTAGTTTCCTCACAAGTCATATATTACACCTTCCTTCTCTTTAGGCCATAACCCATCTGCCTTAGCTGCTATGACCAGTGGCCTAGCACATGGAAATCTTTTTAAAATAAAAAGGAAAACCACCAGATTAAGTAAACGCTAAATGTAACTGTGAAAGTGCTACCACTGAAATTCATGCAATGAAAAAAGAACTTGTGGCAACTGAACAGTTTATAAGAACATCCAGAAATAATTGGCTTACCACTCTTTCAAGAATGATGTCATTGGAGTCAACGAGCACATCAAATTTATCTTCCAGCTCTGTCACTTTGCTGCGATCTTTCATGTGGCTACGGCAGCCATGATACTGCATCACCTTGCTCATGCTTGCAAGAAAACAGTACAGCTATTAGCAATTTGAAAGCAGTTCTCTTCAACTTTCTACATCTTCAGAGTTTAAAAAGAAATCAAATGCTGTACCTATAGATAACATCGCATGAGCAGTGAATAGAAGAAACACCTATACAGCATTAAGCACTAGAATTAATTTATGAACCATGTGACTTTTAAAATACATAGCCTAATGTGTTTTATATTAGCCTGTGCTCTCTGCACAGCTCTTCATCCAAATCATTATGAAAGGCCCTCTTTAAACTTGTTACTTAAACTGTCAAGTGCGAGAGAAGTAGCTAAAGCTAGGTTTGTGAAATAAACCATTTTCTTATCCATGGTAAGTTTGGAGTCTCCGAAGAAGGGTGCTACCTTCTCTTTTGGATTGGAAGTGATTAGCAACAGCCCAAAGACACAAAAGCCTCCTTACCAGTGAAGGAGACGGTCACCCTGTGTTTCACAGTACGCCCGGAATCCAGGGAAGCTTCGGTAGAAGTCGTACTCATCGCCAGGCTGAGGAAGCCCATTAGATGCCTTTGTCGCAGCTACCACTGTGCCAAGAGCATACTGTGCAAGAATACCATGCTATTAGCATTTCTTCAGTATTTTGTTCCTCCATTTACCCAGGATATTATTTGGTAGAAATGCATTTTGCCTAACTTGTTTGAACCGTGTGGTTCTAATATATAGTATTGTAGGACTTTTCAACACGAGTAAGTTTACAGTAGTTTAGTTCACATTGTCCATTTAGAGACCTTTAAAATGATGAAAGACTGGTAACAAGAAAAAGACTTAAAACTCAGTCTAGTGTTTAAGGTCTGAAAGAAAGCTTGTTAAATCATCAGGAACGCAGATAATGACTTTATTATTTTGACCAAAAAACCCCCACAAAACTGCAATGCTTCCTGCTTGAGAACCGGGAGGCATTCCCCCTCTTGGAAGCAGGAGCGTGCACAGACGAAACACCAGGTAGCCGAGGTTAAGATCTGCAATCCAAGGGACAATGCCCATCGCCACACGTCCAGCAACGGCCCTCCCCAGGGACCCGATTCCTCTACATTTCAAGGATTCGCGTCGGGAAGGCGACACAGCCCACCCCGGGCCGGTGCGCCTACAGAGCCGTGCCGAGGATCAGAGGCCCGAGCCCAGGGCGGTGACAGGCCCCACCGGGCCGCTCTGGTCCCCGGCACCCCTGGGAGCGGCCCGCACCCTCCCTGCCGCCCACGGCGGGGAGCGCGCACGGGGGGGGGGCTCCTCACGGGTGGCACCTACTTAAGCGGGGGTCCTCAGGCAGCCCCCGAAGGAAAGAACTACAGCTCCCGGCACGCCCCGAGCCGCGCACGGCACGCCGGGAGCGGTAGTGCACGGCCCCCGCCCCGCTCCCGCTCCCGCCCCCGGCCCCGCCGCCGCGCACCTTGACGAAGGCGTCGGCGTCGTCGAAGCCAGGCAGCGCCGCCGCCGCGCTACCCCCCTCCGTCTCCGCCGGTCGCCCCGCCGCCCCGCGGGGCCCCTCCTGCCCCGCGGGGCTCTCCGCTACCGCGCTGCCGCTCCCCCCACCGACGGCTGCCGCCATGTTGCCCCCGCAGCCGCGCGACGCTCAGACGCTCTCGCGAGAACGCGGCCGGCGACGGCGCGGTGGGGTGGGGGAACAGGCGGGGACGCATGCGCACGGGGAGAGGGCGCCAGGGCTGCCCTCTGGCGCCCCCCTTGCGGCGTGGCGGAAGAGGCCCCTGGGTGAGAAGACAGGGGGGCCCCCGAGGTGGGGGGCACCGAGGGACGTCCCTCAAGGGCTTAAAACGGGCGAGACCCACGGCCCTCTTCCTCCACAAGCACCCACGCGTGGGGCCCTGGGACTGCCCACAGAGCAGTCCCTGCGGCAGCCACAGCAGTACCTGGAACGGGGCCAGGGGCATTACCACTCAAAGCCCCTGACTGCCGCCTCCCTGTTTCCCATTTTCGGGGTGCAGCACCGGCACAAGCGGCTGGGGAAGCCCACGGAACCCCAGCCGGGTCAGTGACGCACCCCACGCTGTCTCTCTCAAGCTGTGGCTGTGACCCTGAGACCAAGAAAGCTGATGTTCTTACCGCAGTGATGACATCGCATCTGCTGGAAACTAAAATTTAGGGGTTGTATGCTCAAGTTTCTTTTATACAAGTGACAGACATCATTCACTCTTGGCAATTTTGCGTCCAGCTGCTATCAAAAGGGAAATATAGCCAACCACCTGAACTGATGCAGGAAAAGGACAAGTCAAATCCACGGCAACAGGAAACCTTAAAAAAAAAAAATAAAAGTCTTAATCTGCTTCCCTGTCTCTTCCTAAGAAGTACTTGGGAATAAACAAGAACACAGTCAAAATGTTTACATTTTGGTGTAATTTATTGGCACAAAAATATTCAAATACAACATGGCATCTAAACATGGCTACTCTGTTGTATTTTGTGCATTGTTTTTAATATGTTTAATTCATAAATCATAACTTTATTTTCACCCTCGTGTTTAATAACCATTATTTTCTGTTTCAAGTTATGACCAGGTCTCCCCATGTCTGCCTCCTATGCCAAGTACTAAGCTTCCCTAGTTATTTCCCAATACTGCTTTTTAATCCAGACACTGTGGGAAGCTCCCAAGTGGTATTTCATTTGTACCCTGCATCCAGTTTGCCACCGATCAACCCGCATAGAGGCACCTGACTTTGCTCAGCTCAAGGTCTTCCAATTCTTGGATCTGCTCTGATATCCTGATCTAGTCTGAAACACGACTCCCGCGCTAGTGTAATGAGCGGATATACAGTTTCCAATTTTGGGGCAAGAATCGAGTTTGAAAACAAGGTAACAGGATGAAACAATGGTAAAATTCTGCTTCTCTTTCTTTCCAGTTATCCAGCTTATGCCCAAATCTAAATGAAGCCTCCTGCACAAGCGCATTGAGCTCACTGCAGCCACACCAACAGGACTGACCAGGGCAATAATTAATCCGCAAATGACTTAGTTACATTGCAAAGTAAGTCAAAACCCGTATATAGTTATTTTCAATGGATCACCAGTTCCCCAAAGACCAAGTGGAACCATAGACATCTGTGGTACAATCAGTCTTCGCTGTCCTGGAAACCCAAATCAAGTGTTGTGTTTCAGACAGCTTGTGTATTTCCAACAGCAGCTATACATTGGCTTAAACCAACTTTTAATATACAATAACTCTTTTCATTTACATTTCAAAATATTTGACAAAGGCTGTATTTCAGTCCAACGTTCAGTTTGTGTTTGTAGAAGAGCAAGTTTGGAGTGCAAAAGCCTCCAGAATAAAAGGCTGTGGATACTTTGGAATCTTCTGTTACCAGAAAGGACACCTAAAGAAAACAAAGATACTGTAGTAACGCTGACTTGCATACAGTTTCACAAAGGCAACACTGAGAAGGACTGAGGTTCCATACTAACTAGGCACCATTTTAGTACAGGAAAAGTTGACAGGGGATCTCCATGCTTCTTTCCAGCTAACTAATGTTTAAAAACACTAAAAAAATCTGTTTCCTTAAGCGTAGTCCAAAGTTAGTTAACTCTCAAAATGACAGTAAATCATCTTTGCTTACTTTAGAAGATGTGGTTCTGCACTGTACCTGAAATCAGTGACCACCACATGCCTTATTTCAAACACTTAAAATGTTGAGGCTGATTGTGGTTTAAATGTTCTAAAACCCCTGTCACTACTTATAACAACTTTCTTACAGAGGACGGTCTACGGGATCACTGTCATAGGCTTGCAAAATTTACCAGAGCAGATGCAACATGGGGTAAGGCTCCTACATATAACTAACTACACAAGTGACATTTTCAATAGCTGTTCTCTGCTCAGATTATTCAGAGAAGAATTTTGCAACGTTAGCTGAATGACAAACTCACCATCCAATGTAGCACTGGCACAGATTCTCATGAGAAGTAGCTTGCTTAATGAGCAATTCTACTTGTGTGGGTACATCAAGAGTTTCATCATGAGAGAAGTCTCGACCTTTGAAAATAAAGAATGAAAAAAACCATAAATGGAAGTCACAAATCATATAACATAACTTGCTTCTTGGTGGCAAGTTAAGGACTGATAGGACTTTTAACTGCTCGTCCCTTACAGTATATAAAATGCAAAATTTTCCAAACATGGAGAGTGCCTCTAAAGGCATACAGAGCCCAGAACTCTGTTTTCCCAATTATTATGGTTTCTTCCTTTTGTCTTCTCCAAATAATGGATGAACCAACAATAGATAACTTTCCAGTAGCTGGAATCCTGGTCCTAATCCCTTCAAGTACATTATTTGGCAGGTGGGAAGTAGTTTCTTATAAACTTTAAGAGCATAAAATTTTGCAACTAAATGCTGCAAACTATAATAGCCAGGACAATAGAAATTCTACTTCCACCAACAAGTCAAGACATGCAAAATATGAAGTCTGTTTAGTTACAAACACCTATATACTTTCAAATGGGGCTCATTTGTATCTAAATGCAGGCACCAGTACTTAGGTGTTAGACAAAACCAGGAAAATGGCCTCATCCACTTAATCGGAATGTGTTAAATTCAAGGATTAACACAAAATACAAACACTAAAAGTAGTGCTGATCCATCTCAAAACATTTTATGTTTATCTTATATAAATATAAGAACTTGCTCACCAGTGAGCTTATCTCGAACCCTGTTGATGATTTGAATTGCCTTCTTATTTAGAGCTTCTGGCTTCACTAGACCATCTCCTACTAAAAGACAGAAGTAGGAAAGAGAATTAGAACTTCATCTGAACAATAAAAGCATTTGTACTGCTGTTACATCTGCCCTTCGTAAACACCACAAATATCATTTTGAGAGCAAACAAACCCAGATACCTGTATATTTTCTGTCACTTTTTTTTTTTGAGTTGAGAACACAGGTTATTATATTCCTCATTTATGCTGACAATGAACTGTATCTGTCCCATCTCGTGTAATTGTACCTGGACCATGATGAAATTTTCCAATCTAAGAACAATTTCTGTGTCAGTATAGAAACAACAATGAAACTTACTGAAGGAATGGATGGATTCAGGCACTGTGGTCCCAGTTTTCTTATGGGCTGTCTCACCCAATTCCACACTGTCCAACATTTCTATTGAAAAAACCCATGAAAACATAAAAGCATAAATGTGACGCTGAAAAGCAGATAAAATAATATTCTTCTGGAAACATTAAGAAAACTGTTAATCAACTTGTTTGAAAAGCATATTTGACTCTGACCAACTGTACCACTGTCCTGGTTTCAGCTGGGATAGAGTTAATTGTCTTCCTAGTGGCTGGTCCAGTGCTATGTTTTGAGTTCAGTATGCGAAGAATGTCGATAACTGATGTTTTCAGTTGTTGCTAAGTAGTGCTTAGTCTATAGTCAAGGATTTTTCAGCTTCTCAAGCCCAGCCAGCGAGAAAGCTGGAGGGGCACAAGAAGTTGGGAGGGGACACAACCAGGACAGCTGACACAAAGTGGTCAACGGGGTATTCCATACCATGTGACATCACATCTGGTATATAAACTGGGGTGAGTGGGGGGGGGGAAATCGCCGCTCGGGGATTAACTGGGTGTCGATCGGTGGGTGGTGAGCAATTGCACTGTGCATCATTTGTATATTCCAATTCTTTTATTATTACTGCTGTCATTTTATTAGTGTTATCATTATCATTATTAGTTTCTCCTTTTCTGTTCTATTAAACCATTCTTATCTCAACCCACGAGTTTTACTTTTTACTTTACTTTACTCTTCCCAATTTTCTCCCCCCATCTCACTGGGGAGCGGCTGCATGGTGCTTTGTTGCTGGCTGGGATTAAACCATGACAACCACATATCTCTATCACTAATGGAAACATATCACAGGAGCAAACATTATTTTTGCCCTGCTAACGTACTGAAAGGCCTGATTCAACTTGTAGGAACATTTTGTATAAAAGTGTAATTGAAAGATATTTTGAAATGATGTACAATTAACCAAAAATTGCAATAAAATGTTTATTTGTAGAACTCGCCATATGAAACACTGTCCCTATTCTGCAGTCCAATAGCAAACAACTGCTAAGATTTGATGCAAAGCTCTCAACATTCAGTCAGATGACTACTTGCCAGATTTTGCACACTTAATATTTGGTAGCTAAGTAAATAACTACCACATATCAATTACACCTTGGACTACACCAGTTTGTATGTGCCCCAGAAGGATGTTAATGTAACTGTAAAGGACTATCTGCTTTTTGTGCCAAAGTACTGAACTCACCACTTCCAGTCCTAAAACTAATGATAATAAGCTCTTTATCTGTCTACTTTTGAGTAGAGGACTGAAAATATTTACCCAGTCTTGTGCACTGCTAAAAAAACCGCTCCAAACATTCATGACATACACCATCTTTTCTACTCACCTACTGACTGACTAGCTGAGTAGGAATCTGTTCTCGTTCGTGAGCGCTTATTGCCCTTTGTATTTGCTGCAAGAAAATAAGGAGTTGAAAAGTATGAACTGGAGTTTCAGTGTTTCATAGCAAATTTGTCCACAAACAATACAGATTTGACTGCCTTCCTCCTTCTCCAAATTTTATGTCACCTGAAAGTAGCTTTCAATCTCCTGATGACAACTAATACAAAACCAACCCAAACAATTTTGCTTGTAGCTTAGTTTGGTGTCTGTGTTTAAGTACAAAAGGGTTTTAACCACTGTGGTAATTTCACATTACAATCCCTAAAACCATGTGCGCACAGAAAAAGCATTTCCAAAGCAACAATTTCATCAGATTGTCTTCAAACAGACATTGGATTTCAGGCTTCTGGATTTCTTGTATGAAGAAGCAGCAAGAATCACTTACTGTCCATCAGCCGCCAATTCAATAATGGATCATACACAAAGGCTTCAAGCACAGCCATGACACTGTCCTTATGCTCGCGCAGGACTTCCATCACTGTGTGACAGGTGATTCTGTAATTGCCATCAAGGCCCGTGACCTTCAGAAGAGAAAGAAGCGAATCAACCATGCTGCATCATTCACTATGCAACTCCACCCCTAACATTCAGGGAGCAGGAAGTGGCTTGAACTGGAATTCACTATGCTTTGTTCATTAAGAGAACAAGATAGATGTTCATTACAAACTAAGAAGCTCTTTTCTGCCATTAAGATGATCTTTGTGAAGTACCATGCCATTGGCTGTGTCTGGTTGATGCAAACAGCTATCTGAAATGAGGAAACTAAGAAAGACCTAAGAAATTGGAGGAATCTCAGGGGGTTTTTTGCATCAATTAAAAAGTTGCTTTTCACTGTAATGTACTGTAAAGATCACAGGAGATATTTTAACTTACAGAAAATGCAGCTGAAATATAAACACCTCTAGTTCTTAAAGAGTGGAGACGTTTAGCCACAACAGAAAATACAGGGAAAACTGAGAAATGGGTGCCATTTTCCCTAGGAACAATCCACTTTGTATTAAAGAGTGGATGCTTACCTCCATAGCATTTGTCAGCATCCTTGTTAACCTAAATGGAATCTTCTCAGGGAACTTTTCTCTTGTCATTGCAACCTAAACACATGATGATGGAGAATTAGTAAATTAATAGGTAACTTATTATTTAAGAGTTAATAAATATTGGGGTTTTTTTGCTACAAGCTTGAAGGTTGTATTCCAAATAGGAAATAAAAGTTCCAGCTTTATGTTCCTCAGTTTCCACAAATTTTTGTAAGAAGCTAGTTAATTAACTTGATAACAGAGGGAAAACTCAAGCGTGCGCCCAGCTGCTAGTGTCAGGTAACACAGACTGCCTATCACCAGCTTAAATTGCTTCAAGGAATTTTATGGAAAAGTGATGTTAGCACTTCTTTGCTTGTTCCAGGGGTCAGCTAATCCCCAAGACATGCCTCTGAGATAAGGTATCTATTATGTTCATCTTGCCTGTAAGTAAAATGAAGCCCAAAAGAGAGCCAAAGGGTTTGCCCAAGATCACATTCCAAGGTCGGTTTGTCCTGGCTTACAGATTAATTTCTGTTCTATGAGAAAATGTGAAATATTACAGAAAATTTAATGTCCAAGTACAAAGATTTACCTCAAAACAGTCCCCAAAGTCAATATGCAGGATCTTTCCACTCAGTCTATCTAACATCAGGTTGGAGGGGTGTCTTTGATGAACGAGTAGGAAAAAAAAGAAGGTGACAGACCATTATAAAAACCCAAAGTAAATCACAGCAGCTCCAGTCTGAAATGATATTTATCTTCATGAACAAGAACAGCCAGTGACAGCTTGCTTGTCTGAGATCTTCAATCTCAGGATGAACAGAATAGCTTCCTGACAGTGCATCTATCACATTATTTTTCTAATTACCTCTCAGGAGTTAGAGATCATCTCACCTTGGAAGATAAAACAACCTATTGAACCAGAACCATCAGTACATTACTTGGATATGAACATTTATTTTTCAGTTAGGATAAATTCTTCTACTTGTTTTCTGCTTCTCATTTTTTTTCAGTATAGAAAAATGAAATGAATTATGCTACAGGTCAAGTAATGCAAGTTGGACTAGCACCAGAAAAGAAGAGAATCAATCCAGACTACGAAAACCACGATGCTGCTATTCATGCCGACTTGTTCCAATTTTGTTTTAATTCAATTTTCAAAGGTTTGTAATTTCATTATGAAGACCTTTAAGTTCAGGAATAGAAGCTTTTGTTATGAAAACATGTGAGGGTTTAGCTGTTTTTGCATTACAGACCTTAAATCTAAAATATATTGTCTTCAAAAGTATTTTGGAAGTTATCGTGTCCCCTTTTAACAGTAAGCCATAAAATAAATCAAACATTTGTTCATTTTTTTGGTAATTTTTTTCTTTTTTCATTATGTGCCCAATCCATTTGGATAGTACATACTTCCCTCCAGAATATGTCTGCATTGCAGATCAGAAAAACCACCATGTTAAGTAATAGCTAAACCAACATTAACTTTCATTTGTTTTAAGTCTAGAGCAGTCTTTGGGGAGTATTTATGGGGATTTCATGTGTGTCTCTGACAACTGCTGTGAACGTACATAGCATTAGAGGTTCCTGCTTCACAGAATAAATATCCACCAGGCAAAAAAGTATGCAAAATAAGTAGTGTTACTGAACCCATTTGGAAGGAGAACCGGAAGACCTCTGCCACTAAATACTTTCTGGATTTCTTTTTGCTACTTCAGGGAATAAAAACCGATGCTTGATCATGGTGCTTCTTTCCTCCCCAAAAAGCTGGATGTACGTGTACAGTCCTAACAGATTTTGCAAAAAAAAATTGCCATCTCATATGCATGAAGCACACACAAGCACACAGATTGGTGGCAAAGGTCAACAATATTTCTGTTTTATAGAATCGATGGAGAAAGATTTCCCATTCTGTGAGTGAAACGAAAGGACAAAATTAGAACTTGTAGTCCTTGATGTAATTCTGTGTGTACTCCTCTCAAAAGGGAAGAAACTCTTATTTGTACTCAAGATACACAAACCCTACATCCCATGCCTGCAGTGCTGAAAATAATGACAGCATGATTAGGTCCTGAAAGATGGTGGTGTTACAAATCAGCAATAACCACAATGAAAGATGTTATCATACAAACAGATCCAAGGAATGAATTGATAGGCCTACACAGTCTGTGTTTTTATTTAGAAGAAACCTTTACAATTTCACTTACCTGTCACCAAGGCCCAAAATGTACCCAACCATTGACATCACAGCTAGTGAACGAGTGTAGTTTGTTCTTCTGTCAAACCACACCTACAAGTGGAGACAAAATAGAAAAAGGCAGGCAGGCATGTTGCATGTTTCAGCTTGTATTTTAAATTATACATTAACTACTTGCATTTTGCACAAAGCAGAACTGTGATATGCTCCATAGCCTGAGGGGGTTCAGACATCCTGTGGCCTTGAATTAGATGTCTAAACCATTAACAGAATATATTCTGAGGGTCCTGCTTTTCTCTCCCCATGCACAGTATATGGAGCTCCAGCCTCCACTCTTGGACTTTGGACTGCACCCTGGCAGCCATTGTGATCTGAGCCTTATAAGGCCCCTTGTGAGGAGATACACATGTGGATACACATTCTGCAGTGATTCATCTGGAGTTCATGATGAATAAACATCATCTCTCACTCGTTCTGCAGAGAAGGTAATTCCACATCATGCTGATTGCCAAACACAAGCCATTACACGTGCTGAACTCACCTCTGAGCTTGGACTTTTCAACCACAGCAGTTTGGCAAGGTCATCACCAGCTGTATTATTGACAGCATGTTCAAATACTTCTACCTTCTGCATCAGAGTCAGGTGGTCATAATCTGGAGCCATCTACAATTGAGAAGTGACACTCAGCAACTTAAAAAAAAACACCTCCAGTAATCCTTAGTTGTACTATGAGAAACACAGTAATCACAACTAATTTCATATCAAGTTTAGATTGAAATTATTTGTAGACTGACCAATATGTTCCCAAACACAGTGGGATGACCACCCAACAGCAAAGAATTCATTTTACATGGGATAGCAAATGATTTAGCATCCACAAAGTAGTCCATAGCCATATTTAATTAAAATACTGCAAAGGTGAATATGTTTCAAAAACCATTATCTAAATAAGTCTTCTGGGTTGGCACATGCTTTCCTTTTTGGCAGGCAATTCTAACTTTTCTAGTAATGTTCAGTTTCTCCAGTCTGTCTAATTTTGGCCCTGTTGCTTAGGCACAATGTTTGTGAATGCCAGCAGCATGGCATTGTATAAGGCACATCACAGTCACACAAAATTCCAAACACATTTTAGTCACCAGATGGTAACAACTTGTGGTCACTGCTAAAACAGGAAAGGAGAAACAAATAAACATATGGCAAATTTTACCTCTTGGTAGCATTTTATAACTCTTATCTGATATTTTCGCATTTATTACTGGTACCAATAACAATCAGAAAACAGGCAAAGGAAGAACAAGCTGCGCACCGTTATTCTTCATTAAGACAATGGAGTCCTAAAAGAACGTACAAAAACTCTGCCAGCTTTGCCCTTTACCCTCAGCATGATGCGATGTTCAATGTTGAGCAGGATCTTTTTCTTCTCCCTGTAGTCTCGGATGAGTGCATGCAGTGTGTCACAGTGGGGGACCCAACCAATCAAGCCTGAATTCGTAGACAGTGGAATAACAGCATATCTCTGGATGCTACAGGAAAAAATGGAGAATCAGAGCTCAAATTGTTGTCTGTTGTGAATTATTACATTTCGAGATGCTTAAAACAACTAATATTAAATCTGATTCTGATCCAAATTGTCTCTTCAGTAGTTGCTCTGCTTTCCTTCTTTTCAAACAGACCCGAAACATCCATTTGGATAGACTGCTGCCAGATAATCTACAGACATTCTCAAAGCTTACGTGGTTTTCACTGAAAGACTGCTTTGAGAAGGTACATGTTATGTCACCCACAGTGATCTATTATTTGCACATGACATTGGATATGTTCATGCTTGAAAGACACTGTACAGAATTGCAGTCAGTGACTATTCACCAGGCTATTTAGTGACTATAATAAAAAAAATCCTTAATAAAACCCCCTGTTCTCAGGTTCGTAAGGCAGCGTTCAAGCTATCTTGAAATAGGGGTTGCCTCAACAACCATAACTATTTATGAGATGGGACTTCAATTAAATAAAACAAACAATCCCCTCAGGATACATTTCCTCCAAGTTTGAATTCTATGAATTTTTTTTTCTTTCTTTCTCTCTCTTTTTTTTTTTTTTTTTAATTAACTTAGTTCCAAGATTCACCATTTCCTCACAAACCAGCTGGCTGTGCTAAGGATTACTTGGAAACTGCACCTACGTAGGGTGTCACTTATGCATAAGCACATTCAGTGATTATCCACAGCACATACCTGAGGTTTTTACGAAGAGAAGTTGGGTCGTTTGCTAGCAGAGTGTTGACCAACCCAAAAAGCTGCATCACTCTTTCATCTTGGCGAAGGTCTTCATGACCTTTCAGAAGGAATACAAACTCATGCCCATTGCTTCCTGCGAAAGAATTATAATACACAAAACTTTACTCTTGCTGAACAAACAGAGAAGAGCAAATACACGTGCACCCAAGAACTGGAAAGTGTGGCAGTAAGACTGACCAGACCACTAAGAAATACCTCACTTGAAAGAAAATGTTGTAAAGGTTTTACCTGGTAAATATGCAGTTTGACCTAAAAGCAAGGACTGTTTAAATACTAGAATAGCTAAGTGAAAACTGCGCTCTCTTACCCATTAATGTTAACTTCCTGGGCCGCTGCTTGGAGGTGATGACCTGCAGTGAGGGTGCAATGGACTGAATACGTATGATGGGCTGGTTGGGATCATACGTTCCTGGCACTGCCAATTCCAGGTCCCGGCACATTAAGAGTTTTGGTGACACATACTGTAGTTCCAAAGAAGTGAGCTGCCAAAACCAAAAGAAACACAACCCCCCAGAATTTCAGTTAAATCTCACTGAAACATCTGAAGAGTTCATGCTGCCAAGTGACCTACAACAGTTCAGTCATCAGTACTTCAGATGCTTGCAGCAAGTGCTGCATAAGCAGCAGACTTGCAGCAAATCATATGCAGATACTTCTAGAATACTGAATTTGAATGTTTTGAATAACCAGAAAACATGAAACAAGATCAGTATTGACAAGTTGCACTGTAAGACCCACAGCAGAACTGTACTTCTCCCCCCACCTGAGGCAGCTGCTTTGAGATACGCCGGAACACATGGTAATAGAGATCCCAAGCCTGAGTTAGGTCTTTGACATTTCCTGATTTCATGTACTTCCTGCACCATTCCTGAGCTTCCATTAGATCTCTGCCATAGGCCTAGGGAGGAAGTGAAAAACAACAGAAGAAAAACATTTCTACAGACTATAGTGGAACAGGTGGAGACCACTTAATACCTACAAAGAGCATCACAGTCGATTTTTAAATTGCATTACAAATACTTTATCTCACATTTTTATAGCATATCGGAATTAAAGATCCAGAAATTCCTGGATCCAAGGCATGCACTGAGTTTATTAGACAACACTGCTCACAAATAGACCTCATGATAGGAGGTAGCAGAATGAATAGAATCACCCTTTAACAGTAGGCTCACAAGCTCAAATTAATTCCTTTTGCTGGCTTGAGACAGATCATCTTTACTATCTGTGCTAGTGATTACCATGAAGCAAAGTAGACTTAGCAGAATTAACTGCAGAGCAGTTGTATGTTTTCCAGACCCTATCAGACACCCACCCGTTATAAGACTCCAGGGCAATCTGCACTATCATGGCCCCTGTAGTACTGTAGTCACCAAAAGCCATACAGATGTGAAGATAAATGTCAATAATGAAGTCTGCAATTAACGTAATGAGTCCCAAGAGATTTACTCTTTGTGTTAGACTGCAAAGGTCCTTGTAACACATCTAGGGCAGGTGGCTGTCCTGCCTGGTTTTGAGGGCATGCAGAAGGCTATGCTCTTGGCCATTTGCTGATACCTGATTGAAGGATGTCTCTTTTAAAGTCTGAGGCCCACGCTCCATCATTGCATGAAGTGGTTCCAGCACCTCAAACATTCCCTTCACATTCCTTTCTCCAAAGTATAGACGAGATGCTTCTTCCAACCCTTCATGCCACATCTCATGCCATAGGATGGCTACACGGATTAGCTCTTCACTCACCTGTTTTAGGACAGGAAAAAAGATTAAACGCCTAAAGAAAAACACTATGACTGTATACTGACTTACAAATGCAAAACTACTTTCTTCTCTAATGATTATAAAATATTTGTTGCTGGCAGCTAGAGGGAGCCAAAGAACTCCCACAATGCTGTTAACACTTTTTTCTGCAAGAAGCAGATCAGGCTTTTCTCACCTTACTTGTTGCCTTTGAAATTTTCTATATATTTGTGTAGCTTGGCCTGAAAGCATTACTTTTCATTTATTCATAAAAATTTTTAGCAAATGAATTAAATTACTCTTTCCGTACTATGCTCAGTGAGTTTTGTTTCCACTTTTCATTAAGCAAAAATATCTCTTTATGGAACAATGATTCTTCATTTATTTCTTTTCTAAACTTATTCATAAGGAGACACAAGAACTTAGCGTTTGAACGTTATGGTCCTTTTTAAATTAAAGCATTGTCTTGAAAGTATACTAATACTGTAACTTCTACCTATCACAAAAACCCCAAATTAATTGTACTTGAACAAAATTAACAATGAATAGTCATTTTGTGTTATTATATCTGTGGAACATCCATTCCTGAAACACAATACACTTTATGGTACACTTAAGTACTCACCATCATCGCCTGTTGCACCAGAGTGTTACTGTGCTCACACATGTTTTTCAAGATCTTATTCGCAGCGTTGTGGCGAGCAGTGGTTGTAGATTTAGAGGCCACAGTCAAAGGATAGATCAAAGCCTACAAGGGACATCAACCAATAACATTTTAGAACCACACAGAAGAGCTACATAAATTGAAAGATTAGCAAAGCATTAATAAATAGCAGCCTTAGGGCTAGACAAAGCAAGCAAGCTTCCTTCTGGAAAGAGGTGATAGGAATTTGCTATTCAAAGTCTTCCAATCTGAAAAGCTTACAAGACTTTAATTCACTCAGTAGCAGAATGACTTTGGGAGCCTGTATCAAACTGGAAGAACAGAAAACTGTTTTTAGCATTTTGTGATTTTCCGGACTGTAGGAAGAAATTCAGATAAAACATCTGTGAGGTAGCCTTTTAGTAGTCACTTAATGAGATTTAAGAAGGTGATTTTCACTACCCAGTATTCTATTAGATGGACAGAACTTCCCCTGCTGCATGGCTTATCAACCTCTTCTTTCCATTTTTATGTGAACAGTGCTGAGGTGAAAGAAACAGCAGCAGAAATAGTCCCCATCCTCACTATCCTCACTTGCTGTGACTTCCAGTGCAGACATCTAGACTAGGTGAAATGGAACATAGAAAATGCCTTAACTGGCGCTCAGTCTATGGAAATTTCTCCTCTAAGCCAAAGCTTACCTGGGGATGGTACCGTCCAATATCTGTGAGGAGCTGATGAATGAGACGTCCTACTAATGGTCGAGGGGTGTCAATTCTTGCAATGAGCTGAGGGATAACCTAGTAATAAGGATAAGTAAAATAAACATTCCTGTAATCTCAAGTGTTTAGTTCACAAGCTGTTCTGCCCTCTGCTAGAGATCTCTCAGTCTTTAAGGGAGACAGAGAAGCCCACCACTCATTTTTGAGATGGTCAGAGGATAACACAAAGTTCCAAACAGTGTCAGAAATGCAGAACAGCTCAGTGAGATCACAAGTGTTCTGTCCAAAACTGTTATAGGATCCTCTTATCAAAAGAGTAAGATTTGTCTTGAAGTGTAATGCTCAAATAAGAAATAAAGCCTTTTTTATTTATTTACAGGAGTCATTCTACAAGGCAATCCTGAAATAGAATGAAAATTTTAAAACTGAAGATGATGTGCATTCAGTGGTGATCCAAGTATAAAACACCACTGCCTGCTCTGATGTAATTCAGTCTTTCTCATTCATATGCACTAAACTGTATATAAATACAGAAATGCATGCAAGAACGTTTCTCATGTCTCTGTTCAAGATGCTTGTTAAGTAAGTTACAAATTGTACTGCACACTGCTCTCACCGCTGTCGAGCAAAGGATCATCATGGATATCATGTAACAAATGCCCAAGCTCCCCCCAGAACTGAGATTTGTCTTAGCCGTTTGTGTTCCTTACCTGCAGCCAAGTGTCTATTTGGATTGCCTTGACTCCTTCTACCAAAGCCTCATTCACATCAGGCCAGTGACCATAGTCAAACCACAGAGTAAGGACTCTGAAAAAGAGAAATACATTTGTTAGGAATGCAACAAAAAAACCCCATTCCTGTCAAATACCTTCAGACCCATTTACAAGTGATTCTTCTTCCCAGAACCTACAGCTAGTAGGATAAGGGCTAATCCACCTAATATAAATTAGCTTGGACCGAAGCATTCACAGTTTTACCATAACAAAAAAGAGCAGAAACAGGTTCTACCTAATCTTAAACCATGTGCCCTTATCAGCTGGATTTCATTTACTATGTGTTTTATTATGTACCTTAGAGTGTCTTGTAGGTTGTTTCCTCGAGACAGAGATATGGATCGGAAAAAACCCTGGACAGCAGGGACTGTGTACATCAAGAGGGTCTTGGATAAATCCTTTTGGAATGAAAATTGCTGCATTAGTTCTACACAAGCGCATCAGTCCACATGAATCCTAAACTCAGCAAGGGGAAAGAGGAAGAAATATGTGGAAACATAGACCTAATCCACATTATAGTTGACTTCTGCTCATACTCCTCACAGGACATGTTGCTCCTGGAACTTATGTTTTGCTTTACTAGACATAAGTCTTTCAGCCTGGCAGGGAATATACCATGAAGTGGTTTTATACTTCAGTTTGTTGGCAAAACTATGGACAGCAAAGCAGCCTAAAAACTACAACCCTACTATAACTGGCAAGTAAAAGAGATTCCTCACAGTCTTTCATGAAGGGCTTAAGCAGCAGAACTTGTTAATGCACATTGTAGCACCTATAATAGCAATCCATGCCTTTGCTCTAGTTCACAACTAACTTAAGATCATTTGCATTAATTTAATCCTCTTCCCTTAAGACTGAGTTAATCTGAACTTCCTCACTTTTGCTGTAAGCTATAAGAGTGTGTGTGTGTGTATGTGTGTGTATATATATATATATATATGCGCACATACAGCCAGTTTCCACAAGCCAGGTATGCAGAGTAGCTTGTTTCCCACCATAGTATTTTCCTGCATCTAAGCAGTAAGTACCAATCTCTCAACATAAACAGGAAAGAAGGGTACCTCAGTGACTTTTTTCTGCACTGGAGATGGGATGGGACTGTTCTCTGTGCTCTCTGCATCACTCTCACTATTGCTGCCCTCGGTGTTAGCGCTAGTGATACTGGCTCCACTGGCATGACGTAGTTTCTTCTTCTCATCTCTGGCCTGGTTTTGATGTTTGTAGTGAAGCACTGCTTCAAAATTCATCACTGCCCAGGCATGCCAGGCCTGCCAACAAGAGAGAACAAAAGTCAGAAGGAAGATGAATCCTTTCTGCAACCTGTACTTTCTAATTATTAGAGATAATAATCCAACCTTTCTGAGTCTGCGGACAACAGTAGTAATACCCTGCAGACAACACAATGCCTTGCTTTCTCTAATCACTTGTAGTTTTAACTGTCTTATTATCTTAAATAACATCATGGTGAGTTCTTGGCCAGGAGCTTCCTGTTGGATATTAAGGCAAAGGAGCTCTGTAGCAAAAATTAAATCACATTCTATTCACGTATACCTTAATTTTTCAAAGCTTAAAATGAACATTAATATGTTAGGACTAGGGGAGGTGTAACAGGAAGAAAAACAGGAGATGGCTGCCTCAGAGAAGATCTGGCACCAAATATTAATTGAAATTTCACAATCCTGAAATCAAAGGATCTTTGGAGAATTAGCAACAAGGCCTCTTTCCTAGTTCAAGTATACTGAGTGAGAACAAGTTAAATTTTTTCCATTTAGATTATCCTTTCTCCTTCACTGTTCACTGACAGGAGAGAAAGTCCAAAAGCAAGAATAGAAACTTAATTGTGGCCTAGTTTTACCAGCCAGATAAAATTCTAAACAAGAATCCCATGGTTGCCTTGGGCTGCTTTCTCTGTTTTTTTTAACCCTACTTGCAGTAACAAGACATATAGTTATAGGAGATCATCCTATGAACATCTTCCTTTCCTGTAGTATGGGATGTGATCAAATTTACTGATCTCTCTGCAATGGCGCATAGAAGCTTTTCCTTACTGACCTTGTACCAGTTGCGATCATGCTCTGTTGCAGCACTGTAGTATTGCAAGACTTTGGGAATGGTACTCTCATTGATGCCTTGCAGGTTCAGCTGCCACTCACCCAGTTTCAGGAAACACCTGGTTAAGCAAAGGGATTATTGACTCAGAACCTAGAATGAAAATGAAGCCTGCTGGATTAAGAGGCAGACTTCTTATCTGAAGTCTGAAAGACATTTCATGTGGTAAACCCCCTCTGTAAGCCTCTTCTGCAGACTAGGAGTGTATGTATTAACTTGTAAGGTTCAAAACATCTACATCCTGCTTTTAAGTGTGGACCTAACTACTTAATGGTTTAATTCTTAGGGGGAAAGGTGAGGGTCAAACTTTGTTCGTCATTTATTTCAGTTATAAAATAAATGTAGGAAGTAGCTAACAGTAGCATCAAAAGACTTCATCAGTATTGATAAAATGCACCTAGCATATGTGCTGGCTAGCTGTACTTATCACCATACGAACTAGCCTTCTGGAGAGAACACTGCGACAGACAAACAGTGGAAACACAGAGCAACTGCTCTTCCCCCAAGCCAGAACCCCATTAAGTCATCCCCTCCCAGAGGAAAGGAAAAACAACATATTTTTACTGCAACAGGGTGGGGCTGTGAAGGTTTGTGCGAAGCTTAATACTTTGCTCCCTTAGCAGGCTTTAAATACCACAGTTACACAGCTGTCCTTTCTATATTTTGAGTTTTCCAGAAAGCATTGTGCAAGAAAAAATATTGTGCGCAACTCATTACTAATTTGTCATCCATGATAGTCACTCTGAAAAAAATAAGATGATGGTGTTATCAAGTTCCCATTCTCATAAAAGCAAATTAAGCGCATGCCTCCCTTTAAAAAAAGCAAACCCTCAATAGCAAGCACTATGCAATTTCTTCTCTAAACTGGAAAAAAACAGATCTGGCACCTCAAGATCCACAGAGGAAAACGGAGATTATAAGATGTGTTTTTAATGAAACAATATTTTGAGAGACCATCACATGCTGGGCACCTATTGCCCAAAGCACTGCTGTTGTATTAAGGGCACGCGCTGCCAAGCACAGATGTGCCAGGCATGTGGGAAGTGTTTCTTTCCTACTGACTGGATCTCCTGAAAACCAAAGGAATAGCCATGCTGAGAGCTCTGCCTTCTGCCAGTGAGCCACAGTGCTGGAAAAATACAGCCAGCCGCTAGTGACAAATACGAGCTTGTTTACACTGATGTGTCACAATAACATTTACTGAAAATTGAGATAGATAAGAATGTAATACCAAATGGGTCTCTACCAGCTAGATGAGAAATCCCCTGTTCCTTTTAATCAAAGCATGGGCCTTGTGTGAAATGTGTCATCTGCATGGAACCTGCGACCTCAGGAAAGACGTGAGTTTCACGATATAGCTAAAGGGTGTCCAAGGACCAGGTGCTGACCGTGCCATGAGCTTGTGGAGTTCTTGCTTGTGCTGCTGGTCCTCAGTTGCAATAGCGTGCTGTGCCTGCTGCTGCATTGTCTGTACGAAGTGCTGCATATGCTGGAACGCATCGATCTGTAATTGGATGACGGTTGCAGTAAGGACCACAGAGGTTAAATACAACTTCGCAAGAGAGGAAGACAATGTGGAAATAAATTTTCACTGAAAGCAAAAAATACAGTTTTGTTTTCCTTCAAAGCTTTTTAGCCATTTAAATCTCCCTAAAATCAGTTTATACTCTACATACGTAGCACCAAATAAATGAAGAGGTTAGAGATTCTTGATGTCTCAGAAATCTGGCCACTGAACTGCTACACTGAGGAACAAATAACTGCATCCTTCCAATGCTAGGCACACCTTCATGTCATACATACAGTCAAAAGCATGACTGACCATAACATAAGCTGACATTGTGCTTTGATGTGCAAGAATTAACTCTGGCAAAGCGACATGGTCACCTGCACAAGAAGAAAACTTCAGCAGCAGACAATGTCCTGTTACTGCTTATGCAGACTAAGATTCTAGTAATGACATAAAGATGTCTCATTTGCATTGAGCATGCACATCAAAGACAGTCCAGCAATTCCAACAATCAAACAAATGTTCATAGCTTACAAACTGTATCTGACCAGGTCACTATCATAATAGATAGGATAACAAATCCAGAGAAGCCTGTCTATAATATGCTATGGCCTGAAAAAAAAAAAAAACAACTTGAGAAAATAATGCCTGAAGGAAAACTTGCAGCTTCCTGATCTTCCCTCCTAACCCCTGAGCTTTGGCTAGGCTTACAGTACACACCATGGGACGTAAACTTTGAGTTGTTTCAACAAATTAAAGTCTAGATTTCTCCTAAGGTTGTTTAAGCAGCACAAATGTACATTGCTCCTTTGCCAGCAGATTACATAAGGCAGTAGTGCTAAAGCAACTTGCACTACCAAATTTTGAGGGAAGACTCTTTCTGAAATTCCTTGGAAAGAATTATGGGGTAAGAAAACCTGAAATTAAAGATTCAAGGAAAAAAGTATGCACACTTCACTGGAAACAATTAGAGTAAAGCTCTTGCAATCTGGAAGGTCATTTCAGGTCAGAAACTGCAGAATATGCTATTAAGAGTCCAATTTACTTCTGTTCCATCTACAGGAATGAGGTACTTTAGAGTGAGGCAAGAATCACCTGAGCTGAAATGACTCATCTATCCCATTCAGATGTCAGCACACACAAGTCAATTGTCAGGAAAAAGGGTATTAGCCCAGCGTAAAATAAAAGACAGTATCACACTATTAACATTAATGGGGGGCATTCCACAGCTTGTAACCTAGATACTTGGTTAGAAGGGGATGGGGGAGAAATAACAATCTTATAAATAGTTATGCTGTTATGCCAGACATTTGTCAAAAAGACAAAAAGATATTGCCGAACAGTTATGTGCCCCTCTCATATCTAGACACACCCAACAATCTGCTCTTCAGTTTCCATTAATATTGAAAACTGATCACCATAAACTGACAGGCAGAGCACTTAAGACTGAAAGCAGGAAGTTTTCTTTAACAACTGAATTCCTAAGTTTGTATGCAGCCTTGTTACGGTATATGTCTGTAGAATGCAGCTGCTGGCAAAGGTCCTTGTTAGAAGAAACGCAACAAGTTTACTTATCCATCTTTTTATCTGTTGTTTAAGAAAAGATTGTTGTGCAGCTCTGCAAGTGCTATACGGCTGGTTTCTATCTACATGCCATTTTTTTTTTCTGCTGGATCTGGCAAGTGCCAAAATGGTGGTAAGGAAAACATTTTAGGTCAACCAAGCAACCTTGAATTCCTCAGCTAGAGAAAATGGTCATTTCCTACTATACCAGCCTACCTCAGTAGCTTATTACTTAGGATACTAGATCAAGTCAACACACAGAGTTATATAAAACTCTGGTCTACATATGTCACTAAGTAGAACTATGTATTATTTAGTTAATGACAGTCACTGAAATAGAACATAAAGATATGCCAAACCATGTAATGCTGCTGGTACCAGGATAACTCCCTAAATGCTTTCAGTGTTTGGTATAAACAAACGCTTAAGTCTCACTCCAGACTGCAAACTGTCGTACCCTAACACAGCTTCTTCTACCACAGAGCTGCACCTTTAACCATGAATTTCAAAAATAAGCATCTATGTTCCAAGTGCCACAAAGGACTGAATCATTGAGTCAGCCCTTCCAACAGAAGAGTGCTCAGAGAAAGGGTTGAGAGTTGCATGTAGGTATAGGGTTAGTGCTACCTTGGGTAAAGTATTTCTCCCTCAGCACTGTAAACGACACCCACTTTTAATGTGTTAGAAAGAAGAAAAAAAAAAGCCCCCAAGCACAGAGCTTATATACTATATTTAAATAGGAAATCATTCAACAAGCAAGAAGAGGCGATTCTAACTACATCTGTTCCTCCTTCTCATCTTTGCTGCTTTTCTAATCTTTTTTTTCCCTGTTTTCATGGGCTCCACATGCATCAGTTTATTTTAGATACATTCTCTTCCCCCATCCCCTTAATTTTTGTGCCTTGTTTCATTCTGCTTCCTACAACTGCACCAGTTTCCTGCATGTTGTCTATTTCTTTATCACAGGTCAACCACAGAAGAGTATACTTTCACTCGAAGAGGCAGGCAGAGAAGCCCTATATACTTCTTGGGTCATTTACTGAAATAAAAAAAGAGACCATTACACAGTTTTACAAAGCCAATAGAACACGGCCTCATCAGCAGCTCCTTCTGTTTTTTAAATTCAAATAAAGAATAGTTAGGTCATGGCAATGTTCCCATAGCAATGGCTCTGCTCCAGTGCTGGCAATCCCAAAGACAGGAAAAATAAAAAAGATGTGGCAGAATATGAGAATAAATGGAGGCTTTAATGTATATTAAAAAAAAGATAAGTTATCCAGTCTGGAGCTTATTGGATTTGATTATGTAAATTCTCCCTGTGTTGCAATGTCAAAAACATTCACCCTAGGCTCTTTGGAGCCAAATTGTTCCCATGACAAAACCCTATGTACTTTTCAGCTGTCTTTCAGTTAGAAATTTTCAATAATGTCCTTAATAAAAGTCAGTTCTGCTCAGTAACTAAGTACAAACTGTTCAGGATATTTTTCTAAAACTGGTAATAAAAAAACTTACTCTTTCAGCATGTACTCCTGACCATAGGTGCAGTGTGGAGACCTGGCAATCAGAACAGTGGACGAGAAGTCAAGTACCAAGCCCACACAGTAAAATCTTGGTGAGGACAGAAGAGCTACTATTGACCATTAATGTTGGCTGAATCCCTTGGGTACCTAATACTGGTTTAGCAAATATAATCTTTCCATGTAGGAAGTAAAATTAGGGCCAGGCCTTCTCTGCCACTATAGAGTTTTAAAGGAAAATTTCAAAAGCTTATCTTCTGAATAACAATAAGGAAAGGAATTAGTTATCCCTTTTTAGGTGAGCAAAAATAGAATCTTCAGCCTTGACTTTGTTCTGTGGTTGTTATGAAGAGCTAACATGAATGCCACAGCTCAAAACCTGAGCAATGAAACACAGAGAGTACTATGTTCTTTTGTACCTTACGGGCGCTCTTCCACATGTGTTTCATGTATGCATAAGTCACTTGGGGATGTACAGTTGGCAGTGGGTGATCCAGCTGTCGAGATGGATCTACTCCCAAGAGCAGGACAAGCGTCTTATGGGCCAAAGCCTGGAGAAAGTTGCAAAGACAAAAAGCACGTTAAAACAAGTTCATTCTTACCTCCATTTCATATTGACTGCAGAATTGCCCGCCACTAAAAAATACCTCTGACCCTCCAGATAAAACAGAGACATAGCAGCCTTATTACCACTCCCTGTATTCATAAGAATACCACGTGATAAACCATATGTCTTCATTGGGATCAGAGCATTAGATTCTCATTTCAGAAGCCAGCAGAGAGTGTGAAGTCTCCATTTCAATTATTTTTGGTAATAAATCTTGTGGCGAATGTTGAAATAGGATTGTAATGTTCAACGATAACAACGTCACATTCTAGATTTGACAAAGAGTGCTTTAGCAGAGAGAGCTATTATTAATAACTACAGTGCTGCATAAGAACTTCCAGGTATAGCATGCAACAAAAAATTGTCTCTGAGGCTCTCAGGAATAATATTAGTCCCACAAAAATAACCTTGGCTACAAGCATGAACTCTATGCTAGTTACAATTTTAGCATTTCAACAATTTCTGACTGGTTTCCTCCTCAGAGGAGAGCCCATCCCACTTGGGCAATGAAAATATTTGGAAATGCTCGAGGTTGAAGCAGCATGACAAAGCCAATCATCTAAAAACCTGCTGTAGAGAGTAGAGCCTGATAATGCTTACCAGTCTCCCACTCTTGCCACACAAGCTGGCATACTTGAGCCAAGTTCTCATGTCCTCATGAGGATTCACAACAAGAGATCGGACCATCAATATTCTTTGCCAGTCTTCCACAATTCGTTGACAGCCCTGAGAGAAAAAGGAAGAGAGAACTTGGTAGCGTTTTATCTCCAATCTACTCCACAGAGCCTTAATTCAGAATCTGAAGGGACTTTTCCCAAGATGGAGAGACTTCAGTACCCATAATTCACAGCAGGCTGACATTACGAACTAGCTGGCTTTTTCTTTAATACAGCAATGTGTGAAGAAGGTTAAGTCCTTGACTCTTACTCTCTGCAGCCAGCTCAGTGTTTGCAGTCTAGCGATATCCTCTGATGGAAAAAGGAGAAAAGCTTCTAAAGCAGAAATGCATCCAAAAATCAGGAAAGCTCTTTGTGCAATTCCAAAACAAGTCAATAGTTTTATAACCCTTCTCAACCTAGTTTTAAAACCTATTTTTGGTTTAAACAGTGACATATCTCAATATGGAGATGGTACAAAACCAAATGGTTGCAAAGATATTTTTGTTATTGCCCTTCTTCTCCTTGCATGTGTTTCTTTTAGAGGCTGGCATGACTGAATTGATATTCTGCCAGAAACTGCAGTTCCAACTGCTATGCTGCTTGTGCAAGCATTGTCTGGTTCTTGTCTGTCTGAAGGGAGATATGTAACAACATTGTCACTCGGAGGAGGATGAGGCTGTATTTAAAACATTCAAGGATGCTACAGAGAAGTAGAATTGTGGAAGGGACAGTAACATACATCAAATACATCATGCTTGCTGTAATGGCCACATACTTCAGGGTAACAGTGATGCTCTGAAGTTCATATTGATCCAGAGATGACTTAGTTTTGAGGTTAACAAAAGAATTTCCAATGGCAGCAAGCACCTTAGCACCAAAACATCTATTTCTTTCTCTTTTTCTTTTTCCCCAAAATTGAGGGCTGGGAAATTAGACAAAGCTTGTTCGCTAACACCCAAATACACCTCATCCCATAGGCATTTTAAAATTATTAAAAAGCAGCTATAAAATGTGCAGTAACTGTATGTACTGCTTTCAGGACTATAAACAGCTGTATTCAGACATTACATTTCCTGTCACTCTCAGTTTATCCACCCCAGTGGAATGGTCCCGAGCTTTTCCAGTCAGGAAGGCAAATGAGATACTAAAAGCCTTGTCACAGTTTCCCAAACAGCTAAAAAATATGCAGCAGCAGCCGCCTTTCATAAGGAGGCAGATATAGCAGTCACAGTGAAGAACTCTGCATAGGGAGAAATTCTTCCTCCAGGCAGTGTATCAAAATTTGGTATAATGAGAGCATTTTACCCTAATTATGCTCTCCCCCGCCTTACAGAAATCACCTCTTTAAACAGTATTCCTGTATGTACTACATCTGATATTCACTTTCACTGTAGGGATGCCTCTTGTAAGGAAATAAGTCTCAAAATATTTGGCTGATTTAAATCTTCAGAGGTGCTTTGGATTTTTGCTGTTTAGGGTAAGAAAGGCACAAACTTCTCTGTAAATACAGGAAAAGCAGCATTGCCAAAGGTCTCTTTTAAGAGGACAAGGCTAATCAGAGAATCATAGAATCATTTAGGTTGGAAAAGACCTTTAAGATCATCGAGCCCAACCATAAACCTAACACTGCCAAGTCCACCACTAAGCCATGTCCCTAAATGCCACCAATCAGGAATGTTCTTCTAAGAGGTCAAAAAGGAACAGGACAATCTTTTACAAGTATGTGAATTCTCTGTCCAGTTTTCCAGCATTGTGAGAGAATTCACTTCTCCTTAAAATGCAGCCAGACAGGTAAAAAGTTCAAATTAGCCTCATCCAAACCAGTATTTCCAGATGTAATCCAACACTGAGATAAACAGCCTTGGAGATCTTACTAGTGTCTCCATTCTGTACACATCTTCCAGTGGAAGGTGTCCTTGCCCACGGCAGAGAGGTTGGAGCTAGATGATCTTTAAGGTCCCTTCCAACACAAACCATTCTGTGATTCTATATCAAGTCTTAAATCACCCCACTAAAGTGTCACACCAGTAGACACCTCAGGAACATTAACCAAAAAAAAAAAAAAAAAAAAAGAGCCCAAACAACCAGGACAAATGCAAAGGAGACAGAAAGCATGCAGCCATGTAAGCATATATGCTATTGGGATAGAAAGATAAATGGAAAGATTCGCTGAGCCATTGCACTGACTCGAAAGGAAGCTGTTCATGCCAGTACATCAGCATCTCCATCCTTGACCTTTACAAAGATGTACCTGCAGTCTTTCCCACCAGATCTGGCGGATGATCTCACGGCGTTCTGGTACAAGTTTATACTGGATAACCTCTTCCAGCTCTGACAGCATCTGGCAGGATACCATAGCCTGAAGGAAACAATCACATTCCATCCCAATCACTACAGAAAAAAAATCTATAATTAAGGAGCAGTATTTTGGCATCAAAATCTTAAGTACATATGCTGCCCAACAAGTAAAGGCCCAACTGCTATATACTGGTATCTAGATGATCTGCTGATTCAAACTTTCTAAATGTCAATTCTTCTTTTTTTTTTTTTTTGGGGGGGGGGGGGGGGGGGCGGAGCTCACTTCACTGTTTAATTTGTCCCAAAGCTGCTCTGACAAAGTTATATTTCTTATCTGACAAGAGCCATTTAGCTTGTGGGCCTACACAGGTCTTATGTTTGATACAAGCACTACTCAGAAGTTTTATGCAACTTCTAGAGACAGTCTGAAGCAGCAATGAGGAGAATGAAGGCTGAGAGTTAGACACTTACCCCATAGGCTCGACTGTAGCTCTCTCCTGCCATGGCAGTCAGCTCAGCATCTAGCAGATCTCTGGCTTTGTCAATGCACTGAAATAGAAAAAGATATTTGGTGAAATGTGGTATGTTTTATCTAGAATCAACTGTTGGAACTGCTATTCATCTGTTCCATCTCATGAACAAAGCTGACATTGTTCCCATTCTCCAACAAGAACCAGGAAAGGATGTTACCAATAGAAAGAACTGACAGGGAAACAGTGTCCAGGGGCAGGTGTAGGGGAAGTCAAGGGGGCTTCATTTATCACCTGCACAATCTGAAGTTTGCCTTTCTACCAAATCAAAGTTTGCGGTATTTCTAATCCTATTGTCATTGTAGAGATTGTAATTAGTAACATTTATAGAGAAAAAAGAGAAGTTCACATTTTAGTGCAAGAGAGGCAGTTACAAAAAAGCCTCAAGAAATGTCTCTTGATAATATACAATGATAGAAAATAGCTCTCACTGTTTTATGTAACCCAACAGGTTTTTATGAATTTTACAGGACAGCAAATTCCACTCCTCTTCCTCCAACTAAGACATGCTCTTCAAGCATGAAATAAATCCTGCTTTGGTTCCAGTCATTATATAATCTCTCATCTACAATTTTTCCTGTTCAAAATGTTAAAGGTTAATCACAAACTCTACCTCTTTGAATGCCTGGCTAATTTTACTGTGCACATCACCCAAAAATCTGTGTACGGGTTTTGACAGAGCAAACTGAATTACTCCTTTATCTAAGTTGGCAAGCCAGCACAGAATTCTGAGAAATGATACTTGAGCTTCCCTGGAAAGTAAACAACATGCTTCACATCTACAGAGGGGAAAAAGTCACTCTGCAAATCTCCTCTGTGACAAACAAGCATACCAATACGGCTCTGTTTAATAGACTCATTCCTTGCCTTGATTTCTGATGTCAATCTAAAATTTAAGATTTATCACTGCTACCAGAAAAATTAGAGGAAAAGTTCTGGTACATGATATATATGAGCACTTCACTAAAGGAGCTGCAACAGACAGAAGTGCACAGAACACCCATGAAGAATCTTATGTGTGTCTTATGCCATCAATGCCCTTTATCAAGCAGTGCCTTGTAGAATGGAACCTCTGCCAAGACAACCCTTGTGCACTGTCTGTCTAGAAAACAGACATAAAAGTAAAGAAGCCAAAGAATGACTAAGGCATTCTTACACTCTACAGCACTGGGCCACTACTATCTGTACATATATTCACTGCTGTGTCTCTGGAAATAGAAGGTAAGCTCAATCACCAAGGTCTAATACATCAATGGAAAAAAGGTTATTGGGCAATTCATAGGTTACAGCCAACTGCTTTAAAACAGCATGTCTTTCCATGCAGAAATACAGCCTAGTTCATCTTAAACTAGGTTTTGGGAAGCCAACAAGGAAGATAATTACCTGCTGAGCCAGTGAGAAAAGGTCCTGATGAAGAGCCAGTACAGCCCTGTAGAAAGCACCGTCATGGGTGTCCCTTGGGATCATGCAGGTATATTCTTCCATGCTATCCCACTGACCTGCAGAGACACAGATATCCTCAATAATACAACAGCCTTCTCTCCAAGATAAGAACAGAACTATGCTACAGTGCTTAGACATCACTGACTAGGCCTGAATGCTGTGTGGTACTTCTACATTTAAGTCAGGTCTCCAACAGCTTGTCTTTGGCAGGGACAGTCTGTGTTATATACGGAAACTGTATATCTGCACAAACTGTATACATACATACACACAGTTATAAAAAAGCAAAAACATAGGTATTTTTCTTCTAGGCAAATTGTTATCTCATAGAAAAGGTTCTTGCATTCCTTGTGATGAAAAAGTTGAAATGCTGACATTTCCAGAACATTTGAATGAATTAGTGTCCTACAAAGCAAAAGATTAATTTTTCTCAGTAAAGGCTGGCAGACAGCAAGTGATTTGTAAGCTTCTCTAGTAAATATCTGGCTATCAGCATAATGGATATTTGGACCATTTATAGATTTATTCCACTTAAGATTGTCTACTCAACAGACACAACCTATTGAGATGTTCATCAGTCATTGTTCTAGTTTGTAAATAAGAGTGCCACAAATCTGAGAAATTCTATTAATCTCATTTCAAGTCTGAGCTATGTTCAATGTAAAACTAAGTAAAAGGGACCAGTTAAGCAACTGATTATCTGCTCAGACCAATAAGGCAGTCTCTCTGTTATTTGAGACCACACTGGAAGACCTTATGTAAATGCAAGTTTTCCAAAGGGCTTCAGTGTTAAATAACACTTCATTTCCCAACATAAATAATATTAGGTTTTGATTTTGCTGTTTCTTATATTTTGTAGTTCTGAAGTAATTTACAAGTATTTGTGCCTCCACATTGTGGGCTGTCATATGCTACCACACAAGGATACATTACCTAGGCCCCAGGCAGCAGCTGCAGCCATCCTAGCCATCTTAGCTTGAGTTTCATCATTGACCTGTGTCCACTTTTCACAGCATTGCTGGTGGAGCTGCCCCCTAAGAAGAATCCACAATTTCTGATCAGCGAAAAGCCTCTTCTAAGAATTCTGCCTTGTTAAACAACGACTTTCCACAGATAAGATAACCAGCCCCATTGTTCTTTTTAGATAAAGTGGAGAATAGGATTCTTCTCCTCTGACCAACTCAGACATGCTAGTCTGATGACAAATATCCTATCATCAGAAAATAATTTAAAGGCACATTATGCTTTGAAAACACAAATCCAGACAAAAGTTTGCATTTGTTCCTCAGCAGGTAGTAATGCCTACTTTATGAACTGAACTGTCAACTCCAGTATACAAATACAGAAAAAAAAAACCCCATTCCCAAGAAAAAAACCAAATCACTACCAAACAAGGGACACTTAAAATTTTTCGCAACTGTCAGTACAGGGAACATATGATCTGAATAGCTTGTGCATGGGTCCTGCTATCAAACATTTTGGATAAACACATCATCAAGTTTGAAGACAGAAACTAGAGAATCAATGCTGCTGTAACCTAGTATGAAAACTTGTCATGGCAAGATCTCAGAAGGGATCTGAATCTTTCATCTCCAGTGGAGAGGAAGCATCAGGATTTTTTTATATTATTTCTTTTAAATCAACTGTGAATGCTCCATTAATCAAACCAATTACTGTGGGTGTTGCAGTTCCAGAATTTCTCAGGCTGGATACTCTGTAGCAGTGGAATAGCTGCCAACTGTGAGGAGGCCAGCTTGCCTTCTCTACTGTCATACTCTCCCCTCCCAAAAAGGAAGATGAGTTAGTCAAACAGAACCAATGGGCTGCCACAGGCAAGATAGTAATTCTGACAGCTTAATGGCCCAGGAGAAAAAAAAACCCAAAGCAAATGAAAAACCAAGCCAAACCTAGCAACAGTAAATCATCATCAGCAAATCAGGACCTCATAGATGCTAATAAAGCAGTATGGCTCTGGCAGACTTAACTACATCAGGAGACAAATGGCTAAGAATATTTTGACCATACTTTCAAAACATCACTGGACAGAGTACCGAAATAATGATGCTGCATAGCATCAGTTCTAGATCAACCGTCATATTCTGCCAAGCAGACTCCAGCAGCACAAATAGTCAAGTTGAACACTACTGAAGAATATCAGCAGCCAAACCATGGAATCCTCAGTCTCAGGATGATGTCTCTATAGTCAGTTGCAAGGTAGCAGACAACACTTTGCAAAGGCATTTCTGAATTGCAAAAAATGTCTGCACAGAGTGCAGTTCCACAACAGCAAGCACACAGATCTTTGTGAGATTGTGATTGCTCTCATCACTACAGACTATCAATAGATGCATAATACCTAGCTCCAACAGAAGAAAAGCATCCTTTTGTAACATGTTTGTCACTGATATGTGAAGAAGCGGGAGGTTCAGAGAAGACACTTTACACAAATACATGTCCTGCAGGAGGGAGAAATTCTGTAAATCCCTGGTGGGAACTGCCTACTCCTAGAAAAGATGATTGAGAAACACCCAGTAAGAGGATCTATTTTTCCTACTGAAAAAGCTACACCCAGTATGCCTCACCCTCATCTACAAACAAAAAGGGCAGAAAAATGCTGTCAGAATTAGGTTTCTCAAACAGCTCTGTTTCTCTAACAGTAAAATTACTTTAGTGAAGAGGAATCTCCTTACTGTGTGCCATCCCATGGGTTCACGTCAGGACCCATCAGGAGAGAGCTCTAGTGACATGAAAAGTTCAGTAGAAAGGCGGAACCTGGACCAAATCACATATGCCCCTGGGTAGAACTGCATGCTACAGTGCACAGGATGCCTTCTCCAATTATCTTCTTCGAATTGAAGTGAACAGGGAGAAAAACAGAAGCCCCCAGTTAACTAGCAAGCTATAAGTCACTACCAGCTCACCCTCTCACAGACACAGACTCTAAGCAGTTACATGTTGACAACACACATTTAACGCAGGGTTTGAAATACCAAATGCCCACAAAGACAATGCTTAATGAATGCTAAAAAAGAGTAATAATGAAAAATTCAGCCATCTACAAGATGGGCAAAAGGGTTTTAAAGTGGGAGTGATTTATTTGGCATAATCTTACACCCTGTTGACTACTAGGAAACAGACAATTTCACTAACAATTGTGCAAAAGACCATGCATTCTGGATAGGCATAGGTCTGACCGTGAATAAATATCTCTCATGTTTTAATCAGAGTTTTAAAAGGAGGGCCACAACGAGCTCCCTTCATATCTGTTTTTGACAAGTGCTGCCCAGTTAATGTTTCCTGAAAGGTCCCCTCTATTTACAATTTCTTTCTCTGTTACAAATGGGGTTGATCTGATCATAAGACTGCAGATTCTCTTTCAGAGAAACCTTCACTTATAAGATGGCCCATCCCAAATGGCTTAGAGATATTATTACCAATTCTGACTTCAGCGAATAAAATGAGAAGTTGCTGGAGATACTCAAACTATTAAGTAAGCAGGAGTAAATAGGAATGCAGGCAAAAAAATTCCACCTGGATGACAGCATCCAGAGAAGAGAAAGGCACCATTTTTAAAGGCACCATTTTCCTCAGTCTTCAGGTATTCCTCTCTTACCATTCACCAAGTGCTTCCAAGCAACGCATCCGTCCTAGCATCAGCTCAGGATCATCTTTGTTTGTGTCCATCTTCTTGTCATAGGCCACCAGAGCATCTTCCCATTCATGAAGCTTTTCATACCAGGTAGCTTGAATTTCCTAAGGAGGGGAAAAAAAAAAAATCAGAATAAATAGTGATATTAATATTCATCATTCTATATTAACTACTGCAAAAACAGGAATCCTGACTGTTGCTCAACCAGCACAGAAATGAATTCACGTTTACCAGAGGGATCAATCTAACATCACCCCCCTATTCAGTGCCACTGAAATATTAGCTCAGTGGCTGGTGCTTTTCTTTTTGGAGAGGAGGAATGAGTGGAATAGGAAAAAGGGTAAATCTATAAAATATTCCACTTCCCATTGTTGCACATGCTTGCATTTAAACAAGAACAACAGTCCTGTGTTGAGGAATGGAGTGACTAACTGCAAACAAAAACCCACAAAAACCAAACAAACCCAAAAAGCACACTGTGCATCTGGCTACTGCTAGGCAATTTTTTAATACAGAAGGTAGTATAAAATTGGGGTCTAATCACAGCCCTCACAAGGAAAGGCTGTGGTTTGTAACAAAGCCAAGCAGTGATCCTTATCAGCTGCACAAACTTTTCTTCAGTTTTTGTTTCTAGATTTTGTTTCTAATTTTCAAGAAATAAAATGCCTTAATATATTTTCCATACTTATCTCTGCCAATGTTTTTCTGCTCAGTCCTTGGCAGCTCATGTCTTGACATAGGCTGCAGAATAGATTCTTTTCCCAGCCTTGTGGGCAGGGTCAGTATAAACCACGCTCTGCATGCCAGGTCTTCTACTTTAACTCCTCAGCTCAGTCATAATATTTCAAGCAAGTTCCTGAAAGCAGAGCTCACAGCTCCTCTTATGACTTATTTTGTAAAGTTGCTAGTTGCCCACAGCCGCATTTAGTGTCAACGATAGCTGCTAAATCCTCCTCCAAATCAGGTTCTTGCACAAGTTCTTGCAGCCTTCCCAGCTATCTTACCTGCATACAGTGTTTGCTAGTATACAGCTAAGTACACAGTATACATCCCATAGGCAGCAAGGCACTTTCAGTATGAACGATGCAGTATTACAAGTGGGGATAGAACCTCCCTCAACGTGATTGATTGAAAAAACACACCACCACCACCACCACACACACACACAAAAAACCCCCAAAACCCAAAACCTACAAAAACCAGGAAAACATAAGACATGAAGAAGAGAGTTACCCAGCAGGACTCACCAGCTCCCCAAAGTGCTTCATGGCATATTCCAGTACCCCAGCAGCTGCTTCTGGCTGTTGCAGTTTATTGTTAATGCTGAAAAGGTAAGGAGAGAAAGATCATTTAACACAGTTGGCAAATATTAGGGGCTGGTATGAGCTTCTGCTTGATAATACCAAGCTCTATCGTTTAGAAATACCAATTGAACACCCTCCTTTTTGTTTAAAACTTTTAAGTGAATGACTAGACTACAAAAGACACACAGTGACTACATATTTGCAAAACAATAGGTGCACACGTATTCTCTGCACATGTTCTCAAGACTCATTACACAAAACTGTGACTGTATATGATTATCAATTCTAAATAGCAGCCTGCATAGGAAGAATAGTTGCCAATAGTTTGAAAGGCATAATTTCTTAAACAGCTACACTTATTAAGAGCTTTACAGTACTGATTTTTTTTCCCCTCTTTCTCTTAAACAGACCACTAACTCCTTTAAAAATCAGAGTAGAGATTTTAATGATCCAGGAGACAATCTACATCATTAGAACAGCTGACAAATGTCACTAGGAACACACACAAAAAGCTTGCAATCCTACTTTCAGTTTCATGTTTCATATAATGCCTCTGCACTGGTACTAACCAGTACTGGTGCTGCTCTTTTGCTGTTTTTCAAGAACATGTCAGAAACTCCTGCCATCACAACCAGCCCTCATTCTGTACCTGTGAGGCATCTTGCTTTGCAAGGGCAGCTGAATTTTGTAAAGCACAAGCAAATAGGCTACTCATGAGCCTGGTTCTCCAGTTCAGCAACACGCATACACCTATTCTCTTAAATAATTTCTATTTCATATTGGTTTGCTGATCTTACTATCAGAAATGGCTCTGCACATCGGTGCTTGGTGATCAGCACTTTTGCTAAAGCCCAGTTTGATGAGGAAATAAACTTTTCATGAAGCTCCTGCTATTTTATAAAGCTTATTTACAAACAGTCTCTGGCTCATTGCTTTCCTCCTTCCTTAGTGGTGCTGGAAAACAAGAAGTGCAAGCTGTTCAAAGCAAAGTCACAACACCCGAGCACTCTACAACACACTCTACAGTCCAACATTAATAACAGTTAATGTTTGGAATGGAAACAGTATAACCTAACAAAACCAAACGTGTCAACTGACAGCAACGCAAAGAGACTTTCAATGGTCTTTCAATATGCTGCTGTAGATATAAGCAGCTTTCAGAAAAATCCTTTCTTGCCTGCTATCATCAGAATGATTGCATTTCATCCCCCTCCCCACCTGCCCTGCCCCGCCCCGCCCCCCCCCCAGGCCTGTTGATCAGTAAGAGACAAGGAAATCCATAGTATTAAAAGAGTACTCTGAACAGAGAAAAGAGAAAATTTTCAAATGAGTGCTATATTTCTTCTGACTGTAGAAGTTTCCTTTCCTGACAACTAAAGAACCAAGCTCCTAGACACACTCTGGGTATCTGGGAAGGTAAAGTAAAATACTCTTGGAAACAGGACGTCAGAATGGCCTGAGCTCAAATCAGATTTAGTCTGGCTAAGAACACACCATAATCACTGTTCAAGAAGACAGGCACCCAAAAATGGGAAGCACTTGAAATATATCCATGCCTTTTTTTAGCAAGACAGTCAAAGAACATACTACCTCCACGCTTCCCAAGGGAAAGCTAGGCAGCAGTGCCTCATAAAAGTGATAAACGGCTGTCACATTTCATATCCTGATGATTTAAAGAGCCCCTGGCAGAGACATCACTTCCAGCATGTCAGACAGTTAATTACTTCCAACTTATCTTTCTTGTCAACACTTCCTGACAAAATTGGCCTTTATCTTTTATTCTTCAACAATTAGCACTGCTCTTTTGCTGATGCTCCCTGGTGCACACAATTACTCTTTTTTTGTTTCATACTTTCTTGGCTGTCCAAAGTAGAACTAAATGTTTCAAAGCTGTCTATGGCTAGGTTTAAGCAAAGGGAGGGGAAAGAAGGGAAGGGGAAGGAGAAAGACTTTGATTTAAAAGAATACACAGCAGTAGATATGATACTATGTTGTCATTATTAATCATAAATTACTCTCTTGTAACAAATGATCTAGCCCACACAGTGAGTAAAGATAAATAATTTTGTGGACTAGGGTAAGCCACTGACTGGGAAACCTCCTGTCAATTATTTCATATTTTGATGTACCACATTAAAATAGCGCATAGACAAAATGGGGGGGAAGCAACAACATTCACTGCTTTGACAGAAATGGACCTAAACACAGAGAAGTACAGCTGTCAAGAAGAGTACAAAAATCCCTCCAAAGCAAGACTCATGCATCAAAGTGGACTTTATTAATATGGCTGAACATTCACTGACTTATTTCTTCAGAGTAATAAAACCTTGGTAATCACTGCATCTTTTTGCTATTCAGTTTTACAGGCTAAGGGAAACACAGTTGTGTGTGGATTAAGTTCTGATCTTGGGTTTTGGAGGTTTTTTTGTTTGTTCTGAAAGACCTTAGATTTCTGCTTTTTCTCATCCGCTGGATTCAGTGTGCTCTGAGTGTTGGAAGTATATTGACAGTTCCCAAAAATTGCTACTACCACAGCTGACTGGAATGTGTTTTCAACAGACCCACACCTCTCTGCATACAAATTCTCTGAGAGTGGGCCTGCAGACTGTACTTCTCTTGGAAAAGCATTTCCACATGGAGTCCTGCTAACACATTCAAAATACATGTTTAGAAATCATGGCATTCTGTGCTTCCCTACCCTTTCACCATCCTACCATTACGGCATTGCCCCTCTCCCTGTAGATCTGATGAGGTCTGTGCTCAGGCAGAATCTTCTTAAATTTTGTAACACTCTTAAAACACTACAGAGCTGTGTTCTAGTCATTGTGCTGGAGACCAGACAGATGAGCAACACTACAGAAAAGCATCCAGGCACACAGAAGAGGCCCTGAAGGACCAATATTCCAGCCAGGCAGAGCTGCCAGGGGGTTAGTCACAGTGTTGCTGCTGGAAATTCGGGCAGTTTATCAGATTAGAATCAGGGGGATAGATTTCTCCTTGTATCTGGAAAAAGATGACTACAAAATCTTTCTGGATTAAAGGAGAAGGTGGGAAAACATCTCAAAAGATGGAAACAGTGCTGCTGGCTAACTCAGCAGACAGTAACTTAAGTCTCTGTTTACTGGGTGGTGTCCTTGCAGTTGTTCCTAATTCAGGATAATATGAAGTTTAATATTAAGGTGAAGGTCAATTGTTCTCCATATCCACTGAGGGTAGAACATATTCATCTGTTCATTTTTGTTTAGAAGCTAAAAAAAGCCACCACTACCACCTACTTTACTTGAAGGCTCAGCAGCAGACCACAAAAGATGACTACTGTATCTCCTTACTTGGAAGTTTTTAGGTATAGGTTTGGTAGGTCATAGGTTACACATCATCTTTCAGGAAAGGCTGAAGTATTCAGCTATGCTGCCTGGTATGGACTGGGAGAGTCTTCCAGTATTAATGCTCAAGTAAAATATTTCAAAATTATATATTTTATATGCCACATGTCAATACATAAAAATCTTCTGAAACTACTTCGAGAGAGCTGTCCTCATGTTTGCAGATAGACTATTAAAATGGGAGTCCACAGAAAAAACCAGGTTGCCTCGGTCATATCAACAAGATTTTGATATAGTTTGAACTAAGGTACTAATTTCACTGTTTAATACCCACCATTTGATTTTGCATTTTATGCAATAAACAAGTGATTAGAAGAAACAACAAAACAACATTAAGATCCTTATACTTTCCTTCAAAATGAGGATTAATTAGTTGCAAAACTGATTTTCATCAATGAAGTTCTGTATGAGTTCAGCTCACCTGACTCACGGACTCACTGCATAACACATAACGCAGCACAGTAGAATTAAAATTGATGTCAATCACAGTAACAAAAGCAGTAATTCCTATATTCCAAGTGCACAATCTTCAGCAGCTGTAAGGGGCAGCTGGATAAGGAAATTACACTGGCACAGAAAGCTTTGTGAGAAGACAGTTAAATCCAAGATCATAGATAATTTTTCCCTCCTGTTTATTAATCAATATCTGTACTATAGCCAGGAAAATATCCAATCCTCCTGTCCAACCCTAACCTATTTATAGCACTTGATCATAAGTGGGATATTAAAATGAGACAAGCCTTCTGATGAAAAAAATTTTGTAGGGATGGAATGACATAGCAATTGTAAAAAGTAACTACACTTGGCAAACTCCCTGATATAAAAATCTTGGACAAAAATCTTAAATCTTTGAATTTTGTTAGTAGTGAAAGGTTACATAAACCTACTGTTTGATTATTAAGATTTCAAATAAAAATGTAAGTCTTAGATGTGCAAAGGACTAAAATGTAGCACACTGAGCTAGAATTTTGTTAGTAGTGAAAGGTTACATAAACCTACTGTTTGATTATTAAGATATCAAATAAAAATGTAAGTCTTAGATGTGCAAAGGACTAAAATGTAGCACACTGAGCCAGAATCACAAACAAGAAGGCTATTTAAGAGAAATATACTCGTATTGCTTGTATATTATAAAGGCTATTTAAACAGAAACCAGACATGAACTGGGAATGAAAAACAACTTTATTGTCTTCAGCAGGAAGAGCACTCAAATGATGGACTTTTCTCCTCCACAAACCCGAGGCATAAATGTCTAATGTTTACTAGAAATACTCTCTTTTATACAGTCCTGGGAGCTTTCCAGTCTTCCATTATCTTTCATGGTCTCTAACAATACTTTCTGCCACTCAAAATATATTAAATTTTCAAGAACTCAGAAGTAAAAGACTGGACCCTTCCCTATCATCCCAAAAAAATGAAAAACTTTCTTTTAACAGAGCCTTTTCAGGAGGTCCCAGGCCTATCTGTGAGGGAACACACACATTTCCAATTGCCAAAAAGGATCTCAAAACTTAGTAGACAAACCTTATTTTTGCAATAAAGCCGCTTGTGTGCAAAGTCTAGACAAGAAGCCAAACTTTTCTTTTTTTTTTTTTTAGTCTCCCCAAGTTTGTTTAAAAAGCTACTCTGTGTGACAGATTTTACCAACATAAGTCAAGCTTGGTTTTCCTTCTGAAGAAGTCCTGAGGGCTTGCTTCTGCCATTAGAAGAGGAAGGCACTGCTACTTTTTGGATACTTTGGGGAACAGGTAATCCTCTGGCACAAGGAATTAACTTTGTTGGCCAGTTTCCCCAATTCTGCAGTTTATTTGTGTTCAGGCATCCCTGAGTCCCTGATTCAACAAACCTCAGAAAACAACCAATTGCCCCCCAAACAACTCCAAAACCCAATGCATTTCCATCATGCCACTAAAAATCATTCCCATGTTGGAAACAAATACATTTGAGAAACCAATACCAGCAAAGAGCTGTTTTCAGTAAACAGTTGTGATGATTGACTGCTTATAGGCCAGAGTAGCAGCCCCTTCAGCTTTTCACAGCAAGAGCGCACCACATTGCTCACAGGCATTAAAACTGGCCAAATTCCCAATCTTGATTTAAATGCTTGAAAATTAAATAAAAACATTCACGAGCTTTGAAAGGAGAAGCAGTGAAAACGGTTACAATAAAATTCTTAGCCTGCCCTGCTGCTCAGGCTGCAAAAGGTTTTATATCACCTATTCTTTATTAACCAGATTCAGTGAAGGCAGAGAAGAAAAAAAATTCCCAAGGAAGATATTTAGCAGAAAAAGGTGAAACACAGAGCCAGAGTCTTTATGTATTGGTTATGCAAAGAAAGGATACATTAAATAAAAAAGAAATCACAAATGATTGTAGGAAGTATCAGTGTTTTGTTTCTCATCAGGCCCTCTCACTTGTTCCACCTGTTCCTGTATAACTTCAGAGATTTACAGTAACTAATTACAGTAAACAACAATTTTCTTTTACTTTACTAGGGATTTAGTCATTACTGTAAAGCTATAGCAAAGGGAACGTTAGAACATTCATAAGCATCTCCAAAGCCAGAGGTGAACAGTTTCACACTTCCTGGGAGGGGAAAGCAGTATTTCACAGAGCTTCAACGAACTATGGACTCCTACGATCTGCCAGCAGAGAACTGCTAAGAGCCTTTGCCATCTCAGCAAGCACCAGGAATGCTAGATTCTAAGCATTTGCCGGATGCATATTAAGGGTTTTGCAATGACCAGCTACCAAATAAATAGCCACAGGGCGCTGAGCTTTTCTTCTTGTCTCAGCTTCACATACACCTGCCAGAACAGCTTCCCAGAGAAGGCAGTCATTTAAACCCACCTCTGATTTAATCTCACCCTCCAGGGACAAGAGATATCTGGTTCTAATCAAGTAATACTAATGTACTTGAATTTGGTAACATCAACCAACATTATAAGCATAGGGTACATACTAACTGCAACCATGTTTAGACTCAATTCTCCCAATCATTTAAAACCCACATCATTAACAAAGTCAAAAAGGATTTGCCTCATGTTCTCGACTTTAGGATCTCATCTTTTTATCTACCATGTAGCAGAGTATTCCTACATACAAAATATAATGGAGGAAAACTAGGGCAATGGATTTCAGACCACATGATTCTCGATTTCTCTATCAGTATTGGAGGAAAGGAAAAAATAGGACTAGGACCCACTCAGTAATGGAACTAGTTTCTTCCTAGTTATGCCCAAAACTATGCATCTTTCCAAGATATAACAGGGTCCTGAATTCAAGTTGTAAGTACTCCAGTACATAACAGTGGAATAGTTTCCTACAGACTGTCAACTTCTACAGCTGATCTAATCTGGCAATGCCTAGCATCAGTAGCTATTGCTGCCTAAGTGACTACACTCAGTTCTCCATGCAACAGGGAAAGATTCATCTTTCAAATACTCATAAAGAAGTCAAATTCCATTAAGGCTAAGGTCTCTGCCAACAGAGATCTGTCTGCCCAAATCTCTCTTAATGCTTCCTCAAAAGTAATGACAGACAGGAAGATTAGTGCTCTTTTCCATTCCTGCATAATATGTCTGTTGTCACCTCCCTACACAGAAGACAATGAGAGAACAAAGTAGTATTATCTCTGTTTTAAAACAGGTAAATCAAAGTACGCAAAAGAAAGATGGCTTGCATTAGGATACACAAATCAGAGGCTAAACCCAAAATAAAATCCTGGCTGTCTCATTTCAATTAAATACTACAGTTTAGAGAGGGGATTCAGCGGCCTTTCTGCACTGTTTCGTAACATGTGTGTGCAACAGAGTTTGGCTGAATCTTGGATCCTTCCAAAATTTGTATCAAGAAGGAATGCATGGACTTAGAAGTGGCTCCCCTTTTCCACATCTGCCCCTCATGGTGTGAGCGTGTGTGAAATTCAAACTGTACAAGAGAAATAAAAGAGTTACGGTGAAGTGAGAGCAGCAGCAGAATGGATCAAAGTCCTATGTAACATGATGGGGGTGTTAGCAGGGTGGCTTTTTGGGGAGGAGAAGCCAGAGTCTGGCCTGTCCTATTCTTTGTTCCAATTTCGACAAAAACATGTTTCTCATTACAGGAAGCCTGAGAAGAATTTGCCCCTGGGAATGAGAGAAGCTCCAGCTGGAAGAGGGTTCAGACAGGATTAGAGGCAGAACAAAAAGGTCAGGCTTTCATCCACATGCAGTGGCACTTTCTTGTCTGAAGTATAAAAAGCAATTTTGCTATGGAAGGTTTCTGGAATGTCTATGACAAAAACGTGACTGAAGTCCACTGTCTGCTGTGGAGATATCCTCAGTACTTTATCAAATTGTACTTGCGTATCTCTGGCAATATCTCAGGTCACCAGTACCACACAGTAGCCTCACTAGCTGATACTAAGACTACAGTGGTTTCTGCCTGAAGTACAGCACACAGGCAGTCACCCAGAGTGAAACTCAAGACATTCACACTGCCTGTTTGGAGATCTCCGATTCTGATGTCCTCCAAAAAATCCCCTCTTCCTCCTCTAAGAAAATTCAGGTTTATGAAACATCTGTATTTGTATTCCACTCCTTCAGTGCTTTGATGCTTTCATCTTTCTAAATCTTTGCACCCTGTGGTGTGTCTCATTACTGTTCTGAAGAAAAACTATTAGCCAGCTGTGGTGCATGCAAATCAGAGGCAGAAACAAAGCAGCTAGCAACAAGTGTAACAAAGCTAAGGAGGAAGAGAAACTGTACCAACAAGAAATGTGCTTCCTATTTCTTTAAAAGTGTATGTCAGATCAGCAAGGCTTTTCTACTCTTTTCTAATTAAGCAGAAATCCTGCAGCCACTTTGGATCAGCAAAAGAAATCTAGATAGGATAGCATGTCTCAGTTGGGTTTTTCCTAATTTTCTTTGTAAAACTAGCAAAATTAGTTTTCTTTTGTTTTCTTGGACACCAAGAAGCTTTCATGACATTTACCTCAGGAGCAGATACAGGAGCCATTTACTCCTTCATTTACATCTTATCTCTGCCAGTTATCACAATCAGAAACTTTGCAGGAAGATGCAAGAACCCACATGTTGGGCAATTACAGAGCAGCTGGCCTGTGGAGAAACAACTTACCCATAAGGATCTAGAACAAAAGTTGCAGACCTTTTGCAAAAGGCGGCGCCATTGCTGAAACGGTTCAACTTTGGGATCAAACAGCTATAATCAACTTTTGAACTGCTATAAGATATAAAAGAGGAGACTGGAAGTTGCTATCTCAGCCAACTGATACTTGACCTATACTCCGAATGTCTAAAGATTTAAGATTTAGATTTACTCTTAAATCTACACTTTATGTAACTGTGGACATTTTAATTACCCATAGATTTTCCTCTCTTAAAATCCTGCTAATAAACTGGCCTCCACAATACTGGAGTTAGACAGATCACATTGCTTGTAAAAAACTCACCTCTTGTCAATTTTAAGTAGACTGTCTTTCAGCATTACTTAATGTCCTTTCGGTTGTCCACTATGAGTAAAGAGAGGCATGGGTTTTTACTTACATATTTTGCAGACTTCTTTCCATCCCACACTCAGGTATCCCATCTCTAAAAAGAACAGCACTGAATTCTACAACACAAATAGTGCAGAGACATCAGTGTCCAGAGAGAGGAGGATTACATGCTGAACTGATGAATTTGCTAAAATATTATCTAAATTAAGAAATACTGCAAGCATAGAGTTACCCCCTACAACTTCTGGGGAATATATTAGTAGGATTTGTTGTGGCTAGGGCTACCTGCTAGGGAGTTACCTTCCTTGCACTTTTATAAACTCATCCTGCTTGGACAGCCTTTTCACATTCTGGACCACTAATGCTCTTATGTTACCGAAGTGCTAGAACGAGTCACCAAGGGGGCTACAATCCAATAGGCAATAATTTCTGGAAACTCTCCTCATTTCCTAGCCCTCTCCCACACCCCTTCAAGACAGAACTGAGTGAAGTCTCTCTCCTGCTCTCTCCAACCTTTCTTGGCTGAAACCTGTTCCAATTTCACCCTGTAAACACCTGATATGAACAGATGAACTGGGAGGGGCCAGAAAGCTCTTCATAGCTTCAGGGGGGTGGAAGTAAACAGAAAAATAGTATATAAGATGCTTCAAGACAGACTTCCAAAGTGCATAGACTCTGACAGGAGGGGTTTGAAAAAAAGCTACTTCTTCAGGCTCCACCTTCAGAGACTCACTTCATTGGAAGAAAGCTAGGTACCAGTCTGCTGTAGCACTTGCAGAAAATTTCATACCTACCCCAGCTGCATTCAGACTACCCACAGTCAGCTGGAAGGTTTTTGTTGCTGTAAGCAAAAATGCCAGCAAGATCGACTGCTCAGCTGGCATGGCTCTGCATTGTCACTGTCTCTGTGGCAATCTATCCAGTACTGCTGCAGAAGCCTCCTAAAAGGAGAACAATCAATGGGAATGCACAGTCCAAGATGACAGGCTGCTGCGATGAGATTAAGGAGCTCAAGCTGCAAGTGGCCAACCTTAGCAGAATGCTGCAGGAGCTGAGCAAGAAGCAGGAAGGTGACTGGGTGAATGTGGTCATGCAGGTGATGGAGCTGGAAGGGAGCACCAAGCAGATGGAGTCCCGCCTCATTGATGCTGAGAGCAAATACTCCGAAATGAACAACCAGATAGATATCATGCAACTCCAGGCAGCTCAGACGGTCACACAAACTTCAGCTGGTAAGGAGGGAGTCGCCAAGCTCCCAGATACACCTCTTAATGCACAAAATGAACTAATGACTAGTTCTTAATGCTAGCACGTCCCACTAATGTGATTAACAAGTATGCATACTGAATACTTCTGCTTGAAGTACTTCTGTAGGCAGGTGATCCTGAGAAAACTAGTTTGAATTCATCTGTCAGAAGTCCAAAGGTCCAGCTGTATTTTAATATCTGTATGTCTGTTATCAGGGAGTGGAAAAACTGAACAGGTACTGTATTTGTACAGTGAGGAACTCAGTCTAATATTTCATTTTCTGAGCACTACAGTACCAATCCAAAAAGAAAGGGAGCTGGCTTTGTCAGGGAATGGCTCTGGCAGTGATGTCCTCTGAGTTCACAGTGCTGACAGGGGACTAGAAGTTGGTAAAACAATTATAAATGCTCTCCAAGCATTACTGGAGATTTGTAATTGTATCTTTATGACTATCTCTGAACCAGACTAAAAGAGTGATCCATTATTTGAATGATAATTCTCAAAAATTCAAGGCTGTAGATGATGCAAGATGCAAACTGTGATATAAGCCTAGCCAGAACACAGTTAAATTGTTCAAAATTCTCTCTTCCCTGAGGGAAAATTTCACTGCACACGCCTGTACTAAACATGGAATGCAGGTGCATTTTGTAGGTCAGCTACTTGTAAAGCCACTTCCAGAAGAAAGTGTCCATTTTGTTGACTTTTCTCCTAAAATGAAATTCACTGCAGCAAGCTTAAAACTTCCTTAAAAAGAAACTGCTGTTGTCTGGGATGACTGGGTTTGCCAAAAGACTTAATTTGAATTTTTTTTTTTAAATGCAAAGGAAAAACTTCTCAATCTATTTATTAAATTCTTCTTACAAAGAGTTCGACTTGGCTAGTTTTGACACACCACTGTTTACAGTAGGTCTTAAACAAAAATTATACCATAATGAATCTCTTTGGAGCTGTAGTTTTGGAAGAAATACAGTAACACACAGAAGAAACTGGCCTAGAAGGTATTTAAAACAGATGCGTCTCACCTTACCAGGTAAGAGACATTTAGTCTGTACTAAACTGAAAACTGTCAGAATGGATAAAGCCTTGCTTCAGCTGGTTTATCTTCCTCAGAATAGCTGTGCACTTTACCATCTTCAAGTCAGCTCCTGCACCAGGAGGAAAAGAGGCTTGCAGAGACTGACAGATGACTGCAGTTGAAAGCCACCATCTCTGTCACAGGCTCTAGTGCAAATATGCCTCATCCGTAAACTTGGCTAACCTGTTCAAGCACACGATCAAAACAGGCATCTGGCAGCACTCCTAGCCATTCTGTTATATCAGCCTTTATTATTTGGGAGGAAGACAGCAAATATATATCTTTTTACCTTCCAGCACAGACACACACAGTAGCAATGTGAAGAGATGTCTCTTTAGATAGGAAAGGTTAAAAAAAAAAAAAAAAAAAAAGAAAAGAAAAGAAAAAGAAGAGAAAACATCACAAAGTCCCAGTGCTACAATGTCTTTTTCCAGTACATGCATTGATCAAAACTAAACTATTTCAGGAGAACACTAGACTTGTGGGAAGTTTTCTTCACTTAAATTACTCCTTGTATTGCCACTAAGCTTTACATAAACGACACTTACAGGGGAGGAGTTCTTGCTGTTCAGATTCTTACTTTCTGGTTCTGATTCAAGTAGATGCTGTCTATGACTGCTCATCACTTTACCAGAGGAACTACCGAATCTCTGGTGTTTACAAGCTACCTCCTGATGAATTTTTGGGGAGTCCAGATCTGGAGGTAAGGATGTCAAGTACACAATGTATATTACATGTCTTTTCAAATATAATCAAGAAATATTTATCTACCATGGAGATGAAAAGAGCACATACTGAATTATGATACCCTGCACTTTAAATCAGCATCTTTATGTAGGCAGACTTCAAGGAAGGAAAGAGTGTACATTTAAGAGGGAAAATAGAAAAAGGGTTCATTTAATAAATTTTTTTGCCAGTGACTTTTAAACAAAATAGGAATTTCTTCAAGTTGTGAGATCTGGAACAACGTCTTGTCTTCTGTTAAGAGAACTGAACCTTCCTAAATCTGCTGTCAAGTAAGCACTGTCTTTTTTCCTGTCCTAGGTGTTCTGTGACATGGAGACAGATGGAGGTGGCTGGACTATCATCCAAAGACGTAAAGTTGGTCTGACATCTTTCAATAGGGACTGGAAACAATACAGGGAAGGATTTGGCAATATTCGGGGAGATTTTTGGCTGGGAAATGAAAATATCTACCGACTTTCAAGACGCCCCACTGTTCTGCGGGTTGAGTTGGAGGTAATTAATAAGCTCTTAATTTCAGCAGCAAAAGGTTTTTTGTACAAAGTGATTCTCTAGTAGCAGATACCATCTCTTATCTCTATAGAAGGCCCAAAGAATTTGCATGCTTTAATTAAAGGAGAAGGAGGTAAGATAGATGTAGTGATACATTCAATGACAAGACATAATTATGTTCTGTACCATGCAAAGTCAGTAGGACAACCTTCTGTCTGCATACAGATTGTGTCTTAGGGAACATGTGGGGCTCTAGAGAATTCTGCGGAACCCACTGCAGACAGATATCAAACTGCTGACCACCTCAGTTTTAAGTTTTGCAGAGATGGCCCATAATGTTTTAAAAACACTGAGTCTTTTCCTTTTGCAGCACTTCCTTCCAGCCTGTGTACAAAAGAGTTTGCATTGTATTACCCCAAAACAATTTCTGCAGTCTACTAAAGGCTTGGGTTTAACTTAAGACTAGTTTATAGCTGGTACAATAGCTTTGAGGGATGGGGTATCTATAATGGAAAAAGTGAGCTGAAAGTCTTTATATCTAAAAGTCACTGTTTCAGAGAGGAAAAAAAATTACTTGAGGCAGCACACTATGAGACAAGGATGTTGAATGCAAGAGCTGCGCACCAGGTTTCCATACATATTGTTTAATACCAGTGCACATAAGACTTGGAAGTATGATGCTTTGCTCTGGGAAGTTTCTTTGCCTTAACAGGTAAGTTTCTGCCGGCTGTGTATGAGACAAAAAAAACCTCGTGAAAACTCTGGTACTGAGAAAAGATAGGCAACATGCACTGTATATAACCATAGATGGTGGAGTCTTTTCATAACTGTTCTAATAGGACCTATTTCTTCTTCACTGCTCTATGGCAGGACTGGGAAGGTAACATACGCTATGCACAATATAACCAATTCACCCTGAGCAACGAACTAAATAGCTATCGTCTTTTTGTGGGGAACTACACTGGCAACACAGGGCGTGACTCCCTAAGGTACCACAACAACACAGCCTTCAGCACGAAGGACAAGGACAATGACAAGTGCGTGGATGACTGTGCCCAGTTCCGTAAAGGTAAAGCACATATAAACACCTTCCTGTCCTGAAGAGAGCTGCCTCGGTAATTTTTAGAGAGCCCAAGACTCCCCCTTTCCAAGTAACTAGTAAGTAGCAACCGGATGGCAAATCAAGGGAGAAGTGACCAATTCTGGAATACACACTGGTTATGTGGGAAATCTGGCAGTTAAAGCTGATTTACACAGAGCCAGACTGTAGGTCATAGACATCAGTACTCTTCAAATGATTTAGTGTACGCTCTCACCTATGCATACTGTTATCCAGCCCATTATGTGTATCTGCCAATCTGCCAGACTATCTCAGATGTTGATGCAATTCAGTGACGCAGGAAGTCATTCCTGTATATCTATAAAGTTTTCATTTTTTCTTATATTTTTATGAAGTTTCAAGTTCTAGTATTAGGGAATTGTAATTATTCTCCTATATTATTATCCTACACACACCTCAAAGTTCAACCTGAATTCTCATCTTTATTCCTACTCTATTAAGAGCCTCTAATGAGGTTACTCTCTTAATTCAATTTATTATCTTTACACGAGGTCTGTCACAAATATAATTGTTTTCACTGCATCTTGCCCTTTATTTTTAATTTCCCTATTGTGCTCCCATGCGACATGCAAATAAAATTGTTGATATCAGTCTCAATAAAATAGTGCAGCTTACTTGCAGAGTCCAGAAACCTTTGAAACACCTTAAGATGCCCAAGCTAAGAACCCAAATTCGTTTCCTGTGCTAACTTCTTAGAGTCAGAGACAGGAGCATGTCAAGGAAATATTCTAAAAGGAATGAGCAACTAAATGAAAAGCTACTGGACTAATTTGACTATGGAACTGTAAAATCTTTATGTATTTAGTATCTATGTTAAGTTTTGAATTTACCTGCAATCCCAGCTATTAGGGCCATAGGCTCCAGGGATTGAATGCTGCATTCTGGTCACTCTCCTCCAGAAAGAGCAATAATTCTTACTATTAATACAAAACATACCTGTTTTAAGTAAACAGCTCACCAGGAATCTATTAATTTGTTTTCTGAAAAGGTGGATATTGGTACAATTGCTGCACAGATTCCAATCTGAACGGGGTTTACTACCGCAAAGGAGAACATACCAAGAACATGGATGGCATCACCTGGTACGGATGGCATGGATCAACCTATTCATTGAAGAGAGTTGAGATGAAGATCCGGCCAGAGGATTTCAAACCGTAGAGGGAATCAATATTTGATTGTACAGCTACATGATGCCACTGCACAGAAGGTGGGCAACGGACAGCTCAAAATCAGCCAAATAATTGTTCATTTCATCTAGTATGTGCAACAGCTACATACTGGCTGTGTACACACACGAACACTAAGACACACTAAGCACCCGCCACAGCCACTAGTGTTATCAGGGCTCAAACTTACTTCCTCCTCTTAAGGCTCTTTCCAAAGGGAAAAATACTGTATTAGAATAGGTTAGAACAGAATGCACTTACAGCACCTTCAGAAAACCTATTGGTGTGTTTTCACTAGCATTGTGATTAGTGGGTTGCCTTAGTATTAACCAGCCAGGCAGGGACCAAAAAAAAAGAAAAAAAAAAAAGCCTCCTTGTTGCCTTTCCTTCAGTGTCTAGAGTAAGCATTGCTGAGTAACTCCTTCCAAGAGGGACTCAAATCACAAAATTACATACTCATTTCAAATGAGAGGAATCAAGCAGAAGTGCCCCTGATGCACCTTTCTTTAGTGTATAGTAGGTGGCTTACATTCCCGCAGAGGAAAAAACAAAGCTCAAAAGTTTTGGATTAATTAGTATTGCCCAGGTTCTCTCCTGAAGTTTTACTGCCATCTCCTGCTGCTGCCTCAAATAAGTACTCACAGAGGGCTGCACCCAGCAGATAGTAACCCTGGAGGAAGGATTTGTCCCATATGCTCTGTGATGCTTGTTCCTATTCACAGATCACCTAAAGGTTGATAAACTAGAAAGCAACTTTCCAGGCTGCTACAATATTATGTTCAAGTTAGAATGTAAGTATGCTATATGTCAGTAAGTCTAAGAACAGCAGGTTAGCAAAAAAAATCCAGACCCAGCCACCCAGCCAAAAAACTCAACTCCAACACTTAAAACCACTGTATCCATGAGCAAAACACTAGTACACACCAGAGAATCTATAAGTGCCAAAAGTTATTGAAACGTAAGGGAATGTTTGCCAGCATACCGCACTGAGGAATATTAAAATCTGTTCTGAAGACTACCCCAATTACAAGTTACCTAGAGATGTTACATCAAAAATCAGTACGTTTCTCCCTTACATAACAAAGTGTTAAAAATAACAGTTAAAAAAGAAAGAGACTCCTCCTGTAGCCATACTGCTGTTTGAATATGTTGGAAGAGATAGTTATAGTTAATATATCTATTTTTATTCACCTTAAAGAGAGTTTGAATCTAATTTAAATTGTTCAGTCTTGTGTGAAATAGGAGATAAAGGTGTCTCAGGAATTGCCTTACATATATTTGACTGTTCATACTGTAAACTTCAAGACTGTGTGGAACTATAGTTGGAACTATTTTAACTGTGGTCTATAAAATGGATTTTTAAAGGTTTCTAAACTTTTTAATTTCTAATAAATTGTCTTTCATTTTTAATCCTGCTTTACTTCAAGCCTTTGCTCCTTTACTTGCTTTTTGATACACAAAGAAACAGCTGCACAAGTGATTGAGGCCAAGAAAGGGAATACATTGAATTCTGTATTTTCCTCAGAAAAACAAGAGACGACAAAGGATGAAAAAAAAGAAGGGAAAAAAACAGAAAAGCACAACTCCAAGAAAGTAGGAGGGCTGAAAAATTCACTGCATACAGCCAAACCTAAGTTTTTGCTCAACCAAAATAAGTTTGTCTATCTCAAATGGTAGCGTTAACATTTCTGTGATATGAAACTGAGATTCACGTTTTAAAACATGTAGTTTAGTACCAAATCTTGTGCAGGTATTTCAGGCTAACATTCTTCTTGTTGACAAAGCTCAGGAAACAATACACTCTTGTTATAATATCTTCTATTGATATATGAAGAATGAGACCTACCTAAGCTAGATGAGCAGAATTTGATGAGGAATTTTAATTAACAACTTCAGCTTTTCTGACTTATTTATATGTAGGTGTTGAAATCTCTCTCATCTAACTTACAGCCACTCCATGACATGCCATATTGAACTTAAAGGGGTGAGAGGTAGAAATCAGAAGACTCCACTTTTTCCTGTGCAACTTCCCACGGCTTCTGTCATCATTTCAACCATATAACAGAAGGACGGAACTCAGCAGCTAGGACTGTACATCTGCAAGCTAGTTAGTAAGCCTACAACAAATTCTTGTGGCAGAGAGTGAAATCCTAAGAATTACCTAGATTCATCCTAATGGTATCCTAAATTGGGTACTGATGCAATAGCAGAAATCCCATCAGTTGTGATCCTACCTGATGAGAGACTCTAGAATGGCTGGGGTGGGACCCTTTTGAAATTCCAGCTCCTTGTAGTGAAGGGCCTTGGCATATGCTCGACATTTTGCAGCTCTTTCCCCCAGGAGGACAATGCCATTATCATCTCTCAAAGGCAGTGGACCCTGGGTAGAAGCACATACATCAAAAGCAGGATGAGTATAAAAAAGAAGTACGTATGAACTATTAAGACCCTTTCCATAGACTAGACATCAGCCAGCTAGCCAGCATTAGAAAAGAGTTGCCTAACAAACAGCATCTCTACCTTGTCACTGTGTTCCATGAATTCTGCCAAGTTCAGCAGTGTCTGAGTGACTTCTGCAATGTCCTGAGAAGTCAGGGCCAATTCAATGCTTCGGATCAGCTCATCCTGCTGGTCTTCATTCAGTTCAGACCAGCATGAAACAAAAGCAGCATTGAAGAGATCTCTGAGGAGGAAAACAAAAGAGAGTGAGAGGTAGGGATTCATCATTCAGGAGAAAAAGTCTATTTGACAGTGGACTTGGCTTCTCATTTAGAGGAAGCAAGCCACAAAATGTATTTATATGTCTACCTGCAATCAATAGTTATCAGTTTTTATAGAGCTAACTTCTATACCAAATACTTTGTGAAACCTGCATTTTAAAAATATATAATAGGATGATATACTACAATAGTAGAAATATTGTACTATCATATGCTAGCAAGTATTTTAGGCTACAACAAACTCTTCATAGCAGCAAGGATGCTCTTCTCTTCCGCTATGAAGAACCAGGCCTAGTCTGCCTTAGATCACAAGGGAATGTAGTGAAAAAGATGATTGTACATTTCTCTGGACACACATGCTGCAACACTTGTGTTTTCTGTGCTCACTAGAGGACTGCAATAGCTGGAATTTGCATTAGTGGTAAAGCTTGAGAAGAAGAAAAGGTGTGAAAAACAGATACGGTGACAGCCCTTGTCACTGCTAGTACTGTGGAGGAATAACCATGGGATGGGTTTGAGATGCATGGAGTATACATGGAGGATGCTAGCATTACCTCTGCCTACCTAGGAACTGCTGACTTTTCATCATGCTGTTTGCCCTTCTATTTCAAAAATGACAAAACTCACATTAAGACAAAACTAAACCAGGAATGAACACTTTTCTAACGGCAGTAGTCAGACTCATATACACTGAGATGGCAAGTGTGTATCATCAAGAAGAGATAAACAGGCAACTGCTTACAGAGGCTCAAAGTTTCTCCAGACATACTGGTTGCAAAAGAAAAAGCACTGTGGCTTATTCCACTCACAGGCATTTTTATTCACCCGCAGTAGATCCTTGAAACTATTTCATACTCTGCTGTTTTTCCAGCTTCACTTTTATGTGCCTTATGTTATTTCTAGCCTAATATGCAGAATTCCACTGAAAGATTTTGTGTATATGATGGAGCAGCCAACTGGGAAGGGTGGAAATGAAATCAAGTTGCCAGCTATTTGATTTGTCCCAAAGCAGGAACTATTTATGGAACCTAAGAGCTTTTAAGTAACTTTCTTTTTCCTTATATCTGGCTTGCATCTGCAATTTCAAGTGATCCGAAACAAACAGAATTACACTACCGAGCCATGGGATTATATGCCTGAGCCAGGGCCCAGCACGAGCGCAAGGATGGCGAGGAGGAATCTTTCAGCAGCTCCAAACTCAGTCGTCTTAACCATTCCAACCAGTCATCTTTGGAAACTCTTCTCGCTGCTCCCCAGGCCTGCAGTACAAAGCAAGACAATTCAACTACCAAATGAAGCACTATCCAAAAGCAGAAGAAATCCATCAGCAGGCAGCATTACTTCTCTACAGCTCCAAATCACATTGTTGAGATTCTTTTCAATTCCCTGAAATCCATTACCTTTACCAGATAATTTGCAGTACTTCAGTCTCATTTCTAACAAATCTTCCCTAAATGTATTCCTGTCATGACATGCCACGTATTTAACATGAATAATTCTTCCCCTACAAAAATACATCAAGAGCTGAAGCCACTGTTGAAACATCAGCTTAAAAATACTTAATGCATTTAGAATTACATTTTTAAGTCCAGCATTTTCAAACCAATCCATCCCACTACTGAACTGAGTGCTACATGCATTTACTGTTCAAATTAGCCAGTCTTAGCTATTAAGTTCTATACTGGCTTCAAGAGAATATAGCACCAAGATATAAGATAAGTGGCTGATAAAAAAAGGCAGAGGCTCTGAAATGGATGTCTCTACAAGCTACAGATGATTCCTTGTGGTCTAGGAAGTCGTGTTCATACTTCACATAACAAGAAAGTGTCAAGATTACTTCACGGCCATTAATAGTCTGATAATTCAGCTTCTCCTGTCTTTAAAGTTTCTTAGCACCTTCTAATTTTAAAGAGAGTCTCAGACACTACTTTGACCTCAGTTTTGTACAGAACTGGCAACAGAAAAGAGATGGAAATAAATGTAGTTTAGTTGCACTGGACAGACTCCTTAGATGTGACACAATAGCTCCTCCCTTCAGTAGCAGACTCATGCTGGTCAGCGCTCCAGTCTTACCTTCTGCAGGTTGATGGTGCTAACATGTAATTTCTTCATGGGACCTGTTTCCACAGGACCACTGGCCAAAGTTTCTCCCTGGTTGCTTCTCAGCATTCGGTGCTGATAAATCAGGGGATCCTCCTCTTCATCAGCAAGAGTATAGCCCTACAATAAATGGCCTACAATGAAGATCACACCCACACATACAAAAGCAATTTTCTACAAGCCAAATGGATGATAAAGTCAGAGAACTATCCAATCTCACAGCAAAATTTGTGAGGCAAACAACCATGTTTCATTATAATGATTACACCTGATAAACCAGAGAACTCAAATTACATCCCTTTTCTATTCAAGGTAACTGGTAAGAAATCTTAGCCCCTAGTATTAAAAGTCAAAATAATACACCTTAAAACAAACACTCTTTCCTGTTTGACTCACTAGTAAGCCTAGAACAGCAGTGTGCTACTTGTTCCACACTAATCAAATTGCAAAGCAGTTACTGAGTTTTTGAAATGTGGGACATACTACAGAAAATGCTGAGATAACAAGGTCTCCTTAAGACCTGAAACTATGGAAAAAATAGGGTAAAATCCACATTTAAGAACTACTGAGAAAAAAGTAATGACACTGGCTACAAGTCTAAGTTCTTACCTAGAACTTGCAGTGATTTTTCCATGGGACGATATTTTTCCCAATGCAATCTCAAAGTCTCCTTAAAAAGCTGTACTTAACACACAAATACAGCAACAACCATTCTTCATTTTATGAGTAACTCAAAGTGAAGTTTCCAGCTACTTCTTTTTCAACATGAAAACATCCCCAAAGTGCCCTTATGCAAACAACTATATACTTGTCACCTCACCTTTACAATTCTGCAGATAAGAACATCATAGCGTTGATGGTTAATTCTGTGTCGCACCAGAACTTTGTTCACCATCGGGATAAAAATCTGGTACTGTACAGGGGAATACATCAAAAGCTAGTTACTCAGTCTCACCAAGAGCAGTAAAATTCCACCTTTGTTTCATTGATCTTACACGAAACCAATTCTGAAAGTTTGATTTCAGTAACTCCCGATTCCAGAAACGACCAAGAGAAGAAAAATCTGTTTTCTTTAAAATGCAGAGTGAGTGCATTACAAATATTCAACTTTAAAGCCTTGATCTTTGAGACAGTCCCTCCTTCTATGAGCTTTCAAGCCTAAGAAGAATATTACCTTCTTTCCCAGCTGGAACACCAGAGAGGAGAGGGTGTCCATCGCAGTTGTTCGTAGCTCAGGGCTCTGATCTAGTGTTCGCACAATGGGATGAATAATCCGTGAAGCATAATCAGTGAAATCCAGGGACTCTGTCAAGCGGTCCACTGTTTCTAGAGCAGCTCTAAAGTCAGAGCAGAAAGAAGGGAGGACTTACCTCTCATGGTATAAGACAGGAGAAATGAGATGTAAAAATACATAAGTGATTCACGCTCAGTCCTCCTAGGCATCAACACTAATAGGAAAAACAGGTCACCAGAACTCTGTTAATGCAGCTATTACATGCAGGACAGCTTGCAAGTTGCAGTGACTAAAATACTGGGAGGTGAGAACCAGAAAATAATAGCCTATACCCAAGAAAAGCTAGTAACAGTGCTGTGACGCCCAACCAAAAATAACTTTCCATACTAATTTAACACAGAGAAAACCCATGGAAGGAACTAAGCGGTATTTCATTCTGCATGTGGCTAGGGCAGCCATTGCAGAACTTAGATACCACCAGCAAAAAAAGAGACTGCAAAGCCACCAACACTTACTTGCGAGCCACCACTGGGACATCTGGGGCATCGAATAGCTTTACAATGGGAGGTAGTAACAAATGAAGGTAGTCATCCAAGTTTGCTCCGAAGAGCTGAATCGCATTCAATAGCTGGAGGGAAAAATGACCCGGTGTGACTCAAAGTCAGGAAATAAATGCATTCTAAATCAGTCAGTATCCAGTGAAAAGTTGCTTCAACCCTGCACTTTAAACAAAGCACTGTCTACATCATTTCACACTAAGCCACTGCTGAACAGCACCTATCCCACTTGCTTGCGACACACAAGCAAGAAGCCCTGCTGGAGCATTGCACATTGGGCACTCAACTGCCTCAGCACTACCCAAATCAACTCAGCTGCTGCAGCTTCCCACTCACCTTGACAGAGACAATGCGACTCTGACTACTGTCATGCATGAAGACCCGTAACATGTGAGGAATGAGCTGAGGCAGATAAAGTTTGAATTCGCCTCCTAGAGCTACCACAATTTGCTCAATAAGCAGGATAATTGTGCTCTGTATGGAGTTGTTCATGACCCAGAAGTCCTACAGAAGAAAAAAGGAGGGGGGAGGCAGAAATTAAACAGTTCTTCAACTGAGCTATACCAATTACAAAAAAAGCAAACTGTAGGAGACAGTCACTAGATGAATTCAAGATTGCAGGGAGGGACTACACCTCCCTTATAGACTAATATAAATTGACAGTTTTGGTCTGTTTTTAAAACACTCTGTGCCTTCAGTATATAGCTGTTAAAAACAACCTCTAGGCAACTGATTTTTCCTATTCCTTCTAAGTGTTTGCAAACAGTAAGTGAAAATGAAGTGAAATGCCACCTATTTATGAACTCCAAACACCTCTTGCTAAAACTATGTTTCTGACAGTAATAAGTGCACAAAATCCAAGCGCTCAAAAGAACTCAGGCACTTAGCAGAATCTAGGAGCTACTCTTATTGCAGTTACTAGCAATAATGTATATTATTGTTTCAAATACATGTTATTGCAAAATACAATTATTACTTCAAATGCGTGGAATTCTGCACTTCATATGAATTTACAAAGTAATTGATACATTTGATAATGACAGAAACACCATTCACCTTTTCTGACAGTAAAATCCTGGCTTAAAGATTGTACTCACTCTCATCAGTGTGACAATTTCATCCATATAGGGCCGAATATGACTTCTCACAAAGGACACCAACATCCCTAGCTGCTGGAACAGGAACTGGAAAGAAGAAATGTGTAATGATCAATGTAGCTTATTCAAACATCAAAGCAACACTGGGTGAACGATGTTTCACAGGCCAATTGCAAGCTCATTTACCAAACAAATAGCATGCATAGCTCCTATATGCTCAAAAACTGGGGCTAAATTCTTGGCTGCTTCAGCTCAGTGGTTTGGGGTTTTGGGTGGTGGGGGTGGGAGTAGTTTTGGGTTTTTTGGTTGGTTCCTCCCCAACTTGGATCAAAAGTTTTATGAGCTCAAAGCCTTAGACAGTCAAGCATACAAACAGGGGTTTATAATGTGTCAGCACATTTATAAAGTGACAAAACAGACTTGCAAGTGCAAACCTAAACTACAGAGCTTTGTAATTTAGGTTTGAAGGATGCTTCCAAAAATTTAGCCCCTAATCTTTCCCCCTGCCTGTAAACCAAACTGACACACATTTTAAGATACTCTTTCTGTACTCTTTCCCATCCCCACCAAGATATATTGGTGAAAAGTTACTGGGGAAGAGAGTTTGGTCCTTGCTAGAAATATTACATTTTTTTGAAAGATGGTTGATTGTACCATAGAAGAATTTTGACTGAGACAATTTTATTTGGATATACTATGACAGTTTTGCAATTCCTTTTGCCCCAATACAGTCTTACGCATTCACTCATGACAATGAATTTACTTTTGAGACTGTTATGAAATAATGTGGGTTAAATCGCTTTGTCCACGAAATAAATGTAGTCTTTTTTCCTCTAGGAAAATAGGGAAATGTAAGTTATCATATATTAAATTTCAATTCTTCATGCAGAATTTGAAGACTATAGTGACAAAATACAAAGTGGAGCTCAGAAAGATAGATAACCGATCTTTGTGAACACTAAGTAAGAAATAACATCAGCTACTTTAGTGAGAGCAGTATACCTACATTTACCAAAAATGAACCCTGAGCTCCTGTACTGTGCCTTTTTTTGGTGTTGTGAGAAGATGCTTACATATAGGACAAGGACCTGCCTCCATTAGGCTTTAGTGTCACGCATACCCACCTCAGCTCTTCTCCCCAGTACACTTTCACCATCTTCTTTTACCTGAAAATTTTTAAACAGAGTGTGCACAACTGCATAGCTTTCAAGCAAGTTAGATCAGTCAGGTCTAGGAGTTCGGCCAACCCAGGCGTGTGAGATGTTTTCCTTCCAATCTGAGTGGTAGTTCAGTCTGGGAGAAAACAGTGGTTCTATAGCAGGGTTGGGATTCTGCTAAGGGAGCACCCATCCCACCTATAAAACACAGTACCAATAACTAGCGCAAACTGCCCTTCCCACCCCAGAGATTATTTTCAGCTGCCTGAGGAAAAGGCTCAGCAAACAGCAGCCATCTCTGGTTAGATGAACCTTAAGCCCATTATTATCTTCACGCAATTCTCGTTTCCTTCTAAAACTGTAACTTAAGTGGGAAGGAAGAGAAAGCATTGCTGTGAAATCACCACCCACACTGCTCTGAATGTTAGCAGACTGTAGCAAATTGAATTTTCCTTGATGAGGCAAAGTACATGGTTGCATCAGAAATTTAAAGAATCTACCTCTATTATTTAATAATACTGTTTGCAACAGTAAATTAATGCAGAGATCACTGAAAGCTCTGGAAGCTGCACAGGCTGTTTTCCTGAACAAGACCAGCTTGATAAAAAAACAGAATCAAATATTGGCCTTCTAAGGATTATGCTCAGAAGCAGCTGTTTCAGTAAGAAGCAGAAAAATTGTTTCCACTGGATATTCCACCAAATGCTTACAGGAGAGAAAAAGCAAAGCTGAACTTCACTTCTGCAGCATGCTTGGCAGCAACACACAGCATAGCAATGCCCAAAGCCAGTTGCATTCTCTTTTAAAAAATGGATTCTTATTTTAGGGCAGTGGAACAGGAAGGAAGAAGTAGTGGTCCCTAGTACACTCACCTCTCTGATGGCACCATCACAAACCCGTATTACATTAAGGAACGTTGGCATGACCTGGGGCAGGAATTGCACACACTTCAGCCCAAGAGATTTGAAAATAAAGGTGATAGCCTGAACTACCATAGTGTGGTGTTGGGACAAGGATTGGTCTCGGAAAATTCTCATCAATGCCACCATAGAGACAGCTGGATAGAACTCATCCAGAGGGAGGTTTCCCATGTTCACCAACATCTCACTGGTACTGTAGTCCGCTAGGAGAAAGAAGGCAGTGTCACAAGCTACATATTAAATGGTCTTGAATACCAGTTCAGGAGCACCCGAGTATTAGGTGAAAACATGTACACTAATAATTTATTAATAAAGAGGAGACAAACTGGTAACAACAAAGCAGAACAACAACAAAAACAAAACAAACAAAAAAATCAAGACCTGTTTGTAGGTCATGAAGCTATTCACTTGAAATAAATTCAGATGCTTACAAGAATCCTGGCTGGATTTGGACTCCGAGAGGCTGACAGCTGAAGCATCTCGTGACTGATCAATCATGCCAATGTTCACTTTGTGTTTGTAAGGGTCCAAAGCACCCAACAAACCTAACACACGAATAGCCTGATAAGACAGAAACAAAACCAAAATTCATCAGAACTTCATCACCAAGGCAAAAGTCAACCCATGAACCTGCATGTTTGGAAAGGTCCTGAGGATTAACGAGAGAAGATCTGGAACTAAATTGACTAACTGGAAAAAACATCAGTGCTTTCCTTTCACCTGCTGGAGGCGATTTCACTGACTCAACACTTTCACCTCTTAAATCTGCTTACTGTACTTCTATCAGCCACAACAATTGTATTTCACCTCCCTCCCCACCCTGAATCTATGCAGACACATTTATTTGACAGTTCTCTCTCCCCCCAAAAAACTTTTAGAAATGGTTACGTAATAGCTTCATGTTCATACCTCTCTACGGGTGCCCTGGTTCTGCTCAGTCTTCAGGAAGTTCAGAAGCACCTCCAGCAAAGTTGGGTACTTCCTGTATGGTTCCACCACATAACCAGTACTGGCCACAAGCTGTCCCAGTGTCCAAAGAGCCACCTGGAAAGATCAAGCCCAGAGAAGATTAGTTTTGACCCCGGAATTTATTATGTCTCCTAATCCATCAGTCATTCAACTTCTATAAAGTTTTTTTGAGCATTTTAGCATGACACTGCAAACCACAATCCATGGTTTGAAAGCCTCTATAAAGAGTGGGTTTTAATAAGCAATAGCAAAGGAAGTGATAATCAACAATTTGTTAGACTCTGACTGCCACAATTGCCCTCAGTCAGAGATAGAATTCAAATAGGCATTCAGTTCAGTGAGTCCAAGCCTTCCAATAAAAACTGCTTCCTTTTTTTTCCCCCCTTTCTTCTTCTTTTCCTTTAACACCTCTGTATAATGTCACAACAGACAGGCACTGCAATCCCTCACCTGTGTGCCACAAGTGTGACTATACACTCCACAAGAGAGACTCAAGTGATTTAAAGGTTCATTTTAGCAGCTATGATGGAACACATGGATATTCTGTTACAGCTTTGGTCACAGGGGATGGCAAGTTTAGTGCAGTTGTCAAACACTCACTTGTCTTTTAGCCAGCAGGGAGGAGTCCTGTAGCATGTCCATAATTATAATGAAGAGCTCATCCACCCACTTCCTCATTTCCAGCCCACTGACCTATTGAAAGACAAAAATCAAAGTCCTTCATCTAGCATTGCCAAAAGCTTAACAACTGACAAGCTTGACAAAGAAGTACCTGCAGTATCCTTACCTGTGCAAGCTCCCCTATGGTAGCTAGGACATTGTTAATCACCCCTGGATTTGGATCTGGATCAGGATCTTTCAGTTTCACAATCAGTGCCTGGTAGGTGACAGAGGAACAAATTACAGTGTGTTTAAAAGACTCCTTGCTGTACATACAGTACTCAAAATTATCTTTCCTTTTGCTTACATCTGAAATAGATTCCACAGAGGCTCAACTTGCATCATGGTGAGCATTTCAACAGTAAATGAAACTTCCATTTCACAAACTTTATGCAAATCCAGAATCAAGTTAGGCTACACTGTCACATACATGTATTACTGTGTGTAACATCCACACCAATCTCACTTTTCCCTGCTATGACGAAGCAAAAGAACTGCAGCTCCTGAGGGCCATGTATCCATTTGCTATATCATCTCACTCCAAAGTCACCAGGAAAATATAGAGACTCTACCTTAAGGATAGGCTCCATATACGGACGAATGAGGCGTGGAGCGTTAGAAACCAGGTGACCCAACATCCTGGCACTTTGCTCTTTAATCCTGCCAACACCACTGTGTTCCAGCTCCGTTAGAATCTGCAGAAAAGACAGTGGAAGCATGAGAACAGGAAAAATAAAGGTAGGCAAAAATTCTTTGGATTTCCTCCTCTCCTGTTCAATGACAGCAGAAAGAAAAAACAAGCTCAGCACTTGTAAAGGGCGTTCTACATCTACTCTCCATCCAGTCATTTATGTCTAAATGAAGCTAAAATTAATTAGCATAAAACTGAATAGATGGCTCCAAAACCATCTACGTTTATGAAGCGGTGCCATCCATTCACCTAAAAGCAGCACAGAACATTCTTCCTCAATACAGATGGAAAGCACTCAGCATGATGAATGTGGGGTGAAATAATGACTGCTAATACATCCATATAGCTTCAGTCCAAACATCTATCCCTCAAGAGACTTCCTGAAACCTACTAAGCTGGGTAATAAATATTTTCCAAAAGGGAGATATTACCCCATTCTCCCATACATTCACTACAGCTAGATAACCCAGTTCTTTAACACCATCTTAGTCTCAATACCAACTACCCTATTTTCACTGCAGGCATCCCTCTTCATTACCTGGATTAACATCTTGCGCAGGAAAGGCATGACAAAAGCAGGGTTCATGCTGCTCAGGCGACCCACAGTACAGATGGCCAGCTCTCGGATTTCAAATACTTGATCATTCAGGGCCACAAAAAGAGCTTGCAAATTTTCCGCCTGGGCAAGGTGAGCATCAAATCGCTCATCCAGAGAAGCCAACACACAGAAACGTATATCAGGGTCTGCAAGAACACATTTGTTTCTCTTTAAATGCAGTAAACTCCTGTTCTTACTATTGCCCTTATTCACAAACTGGCCTCAAAAATTCTTCACAACCTCAGGGAAATGCTGAGAGCTTCCCCAGCATGAGACACTACGTCAGTGTTTTACACATGAGAAACAGGGTAGGTCAGCCCAACAGAATCAGTGCTGCTCATTACTGCCCCAATACCCAGATCAGTACAATGCCAACCTCTTGCACCTACAAGTGGCACATCTGGACACAGTGTGCAGAAAATGAACTCATCTGAGGTTACCATATTGCAACTGAAAGAATAAAAAAATCAAGCAGGAAGATTCAACAGAAGGGACCAATTCCTTCCCAAACTACAAAGTTGAAGGCCACAACATACAACAACAGCAAAAGAAGTCTCAGGGCTCCACCTAGTTCAAAGGATTACCAAGGGCATAATTTGAGCATTTTACACTAGTGTTCTATTAAAACCTCAAAAATCAAGATCTGGGAAGAGAGATTAGGAGACCTTTTAATTTGTAAAGAATGGCATCTTAAGTTAGTGGCGAATACATGCAAATTCTACCACAACCATAATATCACAACCTACTTATGTGCTAAAATTAACATGTGGTAGGAGAACCTTTTTCTCTGAACCCCACACTAACCTGGGTCAGTTATTCCAACAACAAGCAGTTTGCTGAGAACATCAGCCACAACCTGCACTGCCGTCTGACTGACCACATGGGCATGACCACTGATCAAGTGGATGGAAGGTGTGAGCAAGCGAGAGCAAGTGCGGGCTGCTTCCATCCGGATCTCCTTGTGTTCACTGTTCAGAAAGTGGTCTGCACAGTGCCGAACAAACTGAGTCAGAGAGTGGCCTAGAAAGAAGAAGATGGGGAGTTTAACACAGATTTACACCTCAATTACTGGTCTTTCCAGGGAAGAAGAGTTTAAAGAAAGTGCTCTCAGAGTTTTCCTCCTACTTGTACTCTACTCCAATGCAGTAGTGTTCAATATCCCATACCCCTTGGCACCCTGCTTCCTTATTTCATCTTACCTTCAAACTCAAAGCTACCCAGTGTACGAAGGGCAAGGGTGATGCTACCCACGTCACTGGCCTCCGGGATGTTGGTGAGGCTAGGGGAGGCAAGCTGGTGGGCAAGGCCCTTTGGCATGCCTGGATGTCGCAGAGGCTTGTGCATTAGAACAAGGGAGAGCATTTTCAGCAGCCCATCCTGGATATCCTTCTTTAGCTGAGGGATCTGACGACTCAAGTCATACAGCACAGCTGTTAGAGCAGGGCTGAGGGCAAAAAGCAGGCAGATAGTCATTAGAACACAAACAATATGAGGTGCATATTTCACCCTTTTGTTTATGCCTTTGCACATCAGAAGATAATTGCAGGCATTCACACATCACAGCAACACCTGCCAGCAGAGCACAGCAGTCCTTGTGTGAACTCAGGCACATGAGATGACCTTATTGTATGAACTTGGTGAGCAAACTGCCTGACTGCAGCACACATTGCTACATTAGGCAATATTACTAGAATACTGTTACAAATCTAAGTGATTCCTTATTCTTGTTCTTTTTAGACACAAAGGCAACTAAATTAACTTCCAGATGGTAACATTAATCTAGTCTAAACAGCTTTGTGCTGCCTGGATACTTTCTCTGTACCCTCCCATACTAACAGCTTCATGAGCTAGGAAATTTCCAATGGGAACTGTCAGCTCCAAAGGTGAAAGAAGCCAGGAGAAAATATTGAGTGCTTCAATTCTCCTTCCCTGTCAATTTGATATGGCAGTGTCCTGGTTTTAGCTGGGACAGAGTTAATTTTCTTTCTAGTAGCTGGTATAGTGTTATGTTTTGGATTCAGTATGAGAAGAACATTGATAACACACTGATGTTTTCAGTTGTTGCTATGTAGTGTTTAGACTAAGTCAAGGATTTTTCAGCTTCTCATGCCCAGCCAGCAAGAAGGCTGGAAGGGCACAAGAACTTGGGAGGGGACACAGCCAGGACAGCTGACCCAAACTGGCCAAAGGAATATTCCATACCACGTGACGTCATGCCCAGTATATAAACTGGGGGGAGTTGGCCTGGGAGGGGGCAGGAATTGCAGCTCAGGAACTAACTGGGCATCAGTCAGCGAGTGGTGAGCAATTGCGTTGTGCATCACTTGTTTCGTATATTCCAATTCTTTTATTATTATTGTCATTTTATTATTGTTACTATTATCATTATTATTTTCTTCCTTTCTGTCCTATTAAATTGTTCTTATCTCAACCCATGAGTTTTACCTTTTTTTTTCCAATTCTCTCCCCCATCCCACTGGGTGGGGGGAAGTGAGCAAGCAGCCGCGTGGTGCTTAGTTGCTGGCTGGGGTTAAACCATGACAGGCAGAAAGCTGCTGGCCTTCAGAGGCTTTCTAAATTATTGCAGGCTGTTGCCAAATGTGTTTGAATAGTGGAAAGTAAAAGGAGATTGCTTTTGAATTCACTAGTCGTTCTACAAAAACATTTCTCTACACAGAGACCAACGGTCTTAAGTAACTCAACAGACACATTAACACTTCAAAAATATTATTCTTCTGAAAGAGCTATACTGATCTTCTGAAACATCATTTAAAAGCACTAATCTTCCTTCTCAGTCTGAAGGCTTTCAAGGTCTCATCGGTATAGCCAACAATGCCATCCAGTGGCTAACAGAAAAATATGCTCGTGTGCCTTGTACCTACCTCAGGCCCACAGCCAGCATAGGTTCCAAAAGCTCTTTGATGTCCTGCTGGATACTGGGTCCCATGGCTCGTGCCAGCATACTAATGCAGGTGAAAACTGTGGCATCAACCTGCACAGACTTCTGCCTCCTGGAAAGGGACCACATAAAAGTTAATTAAGAGGAGCTCCTATTTTTCAAACATCTTACCTTATCCCACTTCTGTGTTACCAGTCTTACAGAAATACCTCTGATTTTAATACAATAGTTTGATCCCACATCACAAAAATTATACGAAGAACAGGTGTTTCAGTTTCTACCTCCAACCTTCACATACTTACTTGTGGGCAAAGTCCTTTGGTGGAAGAGCTGCTTTTATGATTTCAAGGACTTTCGGCAGGTAAGCTTGAAACTCAGACCTTACAGCCACAGAAAGCAAACCCAAGGCCTGGAAGGCTGCTGTTCGCTCCTTCTCCTTCTTCACACAGCTGAGAACATGATTCATGGTGTCTGGAAGATACTGATCAGCTGCCCAGAAGAAAAAACAACACAGATATTGGAACTCATTGAGGTTGATACAGTTGCATCACATTTGCAACTAAACCTTTACAAGTATAAAACTAGGGAACAGACGTAGCCATATAAAGTTTGCTGACATGAGCAGTGGCAAACACATGTCACCATATAATAAAATTTTCAAAGCCCAGAAGACTTTTAAAAAAAAAAAAAAAAAAAATCACCAAAATGAAAGAACTTTGAGGGAAAAAAAAACCCATTGCAACAGGTTCTATACACAAGTAAGATCCAAGCATCTTGTTTTTATAGTGATTGATTGGAAATTTAGAATAATAACACAAAGTTTGTTCCAACCCACTTAGAGCAGCCTGGTGACTTGCCTCCAACTCTGATGCTCTCCTAAGCTTGCTTGATAAATCAACTGAACTGCCTTAAAGCTGGCAGGTATTTCCCATTTTTACTTGATATTTCCTGGCACATACAACAGAGAAAAAGGAAGACAACTCTGCTGGTAATATTTGGGATACATTGAGTGGGAGCAAGAGAGCAGAGTTCAACCCCAGCTCTGACACACTGAGGAAAAAAACCAAAAGGGATGTTCTATCTCTTATGGTATTGATCACAGAATTCAGACAATAGTTTTCAGTCCATTTTCTTCATCAGAGCAACATTTTGGCATCAGATAAAGTCACACTTATTCGGGGAAGAAAAAAAAGACTGTCCTCCCACAGAGGAATTTGCTCATCTTACAAGCACCACATTTGTACTGCTGCATTGCCTGCACAAGCTCATCTGGACCAAAGACAGCTAGATTACTTCCAGCCCAATTTCAGCAACACTTCTAACATCCAACCATCTGTCTTGTCACCTGTGAATGCTGAAGGACGGAAAGCCGCCAATCGTGGTAGCAGATTGAGAACCGTCATCTGGATCAAAGAATTTTTGCTGGTTCTGCACTTGAGAACCCACTGGCACACCTGAAAGGAGATAGATTGGGCTTTGAAGGTTGGCCATTGGCAGTAATGGCCAAATGTTTATTACCTGGGTGCTTTAAGGCATTCTACTGACGTTTGGCTTCAGAATCCATCAGAAAGATGGATAATTAAGACTGCTTCCAAAGAAAGTAAATCACTTACTCTAAGAGAGACAGTAACAAAGCCAGAATACACATAATTAATGAGTTTTGATGCCTCAATTCAATACTAGGCAGTATTGCCTGCTAAGTAAGGACCTGAAGGACAATTGCTCTATAAGAACTGGTGTTGCGAATGTCGGTAGACAAGTTGAAGACCACTTACTTGATCAAACTTCTCTTCCATTAGATCCCTGCAGCATCGACTTTCTACCAATGTAGACTTTGCTGGGACAGGTGAGGTTGCGAAACCCATGATTCCTTGGTGGGCACTGTACCCCAGAAGACCAGCCAAAGCATTTGACTGAGAGGGCTGAAGAGACTGGAAGCTAGTGAAGGGCGTGATGTGGCGAGGTTTGGTACTGAAGCCCATCAGGTCTTTGCAGTACTTGTCATGCACAAGCTGCTGCTGAGTGATCTCCTCCATCTCCTCTCTAAGGCGCTGGACAAAGTAGAAAAGCATGTTTTTAAAAAAAAGTAGCTGAATAAGAGATTCCCAACATAGTGCTACCCAAATCTCCTGACCAGCACCCTGTATAATTGATATCCAAAAGGCTGTAAAACATCAACTAAGCAAAATCCAGCAAAACATGCAACAGAGTCCTCATTCTATACAATAATCTCTTTCATTGTAATTAATCCAGTTAATAGCACTTTCCATCAGAGGTTAATACCTACTCAGCCCAAACTTGTCGCTGTTATTTCTCTGACACACTTCAATTTGTAATAATCAATGTTCTGACTCCATGTTCAGATGACTTTTCAGCCCAACAACCCCATTTCAAACACAATAAGGTATTTCCACAGATTGCCGAGTTGCTACATATTGTCAATCAATCTGGCAACCAAAAGGCACAATCCCCATCTTGTTCATTTTCTCACCTCTCCCTCCATACTGCTGATTCTCACTAGCTCATTGAGGATCAGTAAGGCACCATGGATTCGGTCATCACGGTTCATTCCTTTCTCTTTGGCCAAAGTCTCATCAAAGCCCTTCTCAGCCTCTTCATATGTATGCTTGGGGGAAAAAAAAAATTAAAAAAACCTCAGCAATCATGCAGAAACAAACCCTGTGGAAATAAAGTAGCACTGCCAGTCAAGAGTTACTGATGTCCTGTAATTTTCCAAGAGTAGCCACAAACCTCAACTGAGTAATAACGGAGTATAACACTACAGAATTCAGATTCACCCAAAAGTTGTGAACTCTGCTGCAGAGCATTTTCAACAGCTCTACTCAAACAGCCAGTCAACTGTGCCACGATATAAACTTCATCAATATCTGCATCACAGATTTGACTATAAGGAATCCAAGTTACAACATTTGACGGCACTGTCCAAACCTTATTTGCTATTATGAAGCTTGAATTCATGTGACAACGGCAGCAAAGCTAAGGTTCAGACAAAAGAGTCCTTACCTTTTTCACTCATGTTTTATCTACACTAATAAAACCATCTGCTAGTAAGAGATGACAATAGATAGATGATTGCATGGTTGTAAAACTAGGTCAAGCTCAACAGCTGAAAATGAGCTGCAGATAAAGCAACGGATTCTTGATAGAGTTAAGTCTCTGCTTACTTTTACACTGGGATAAAGGAACTACTCATTTTGTAAGCCATTATCTTTTCAACCCTTTCAAGGTGAGGCAGTTTTCTACTGAAAATCAGACATACTGATAAAGGCAACCACGGTTCTTAGACAGCTCTTCTAAAAAGTGGCATTTGATCATTTGCATTGCACTATGAGGAGCTGCTTCAAAACAAAGTTATTTTCTTACTCTGTACCACTGGGGCTTCTGCATCTCTTTTGGCTCCCGTTGAGTGGTGAGGATAAGGCAGGCTCTTAAGGCAGAAACAGCTCCCTCTCGGATGGCCTGTTTGGGATCCCACACAGCCACAAATATATTGTCAAAGAACGGCTGCACTTGTTGGAAGAAGAAGGTAGGCACACTGATTGCCAGCTCACGCAGGACAAGAACCTGGAGGTGGGGAGAAAAACTAACAATCTGCGAGGACCAACACCCATAGACTAACCTCATAATTTCTAGACTGTAGTATCCTTTATTTAGAATGTCAATGTCTGTGAGCCTGAGCTGTTTCCAGCTCCATACTTTTACAGTTTCTAGCACAATGGTGTCTCAATCTTCTTTAGTCACTGGGCTAACATAGAAGCAATGAGGCAGCGCTATGCCTGCCACAAGAGCATCACAGATTCTCAGACTGGCACCCATTCTGATCCTGACCAGTGCTTTTCTGCAGCTTTCTGTGCACATCTCCTACCACTGTTAACTAATCCTAACCATCCCGTTCTAAGACAGGTGAAGACAAAGAAGGATCACTTACAGCTGCATGTCTTCGACCTTCATTCCTGTCAGCTCCCAGCCATTCCAGAGCTCGTTTCACCTCAAACTCCACATACTCAGCTGTAAAGGTGTCACCAGCCATCGCAAGCCGCCCGATAGCCTTGGAGGCCATCTCCATTACAACAGGGTCATTGGATGGCAAGAGATTCCTCAGGTAGTTGGCAAACCTGCCAATACGGGTGGCGTTACCTCCTTCAACACCGATAAGGCTTGCTGTAGAGAAAGGGAGCAATGCTGTAGGCTCTCCCTAAGAGTCGGTGAGGCAGACAGTAGGTTATGCCTGGATGAGAGTTAGTATTCCCTATCCATTCCTTAGATTCCCATTAACTCCTCCTAAACTGCAAATCCACAGAAAAAAACCACAAAAAAATCAAGCAGTAGGAAAGGGCTGCCATTCTTTTGAGCCTGAACTTGTTAAGTGGGCAGGAAAATGCATCCAGTATCTTCATAGATTTTTTTTCCCCATTTTTAGTTTAAAAAGAGAAAAAAAAAAAATCCGCCCTGGGATCACAGACCCATTCCCAATAGAAAGACATCCATCCACATGCAACTACTATGGCTGGTCCGCCTCAGTAGAGAAGTCAAAGACTGAATGGACCAAGGAAATTGCTCTCCCCCTGAGCTCAGAGATGGTCTCTCCTGGCCAGGGTGGAGGCATATTGGCAGGCGGCAGTGTGGCAGAAACTTTCACTGCCGGTGCCTCGGTTGTACCTGCTCTGTAGATAAAGAGGCCATCAGTGTCCAGGGTTGTCAAGCCGGCACCTTTCAACAGCACTAAATTCACAGAAACAATTTTAAAGTGATACTGTCAGCTTAAAATCAGATGTTGTCAACAAAGATTTCTCGAGCTAAGGGACTTCCGCTTTCTTCAAACACGTTGGGATTGGATTATTATGTCTGTGAGCCTAAACCATAAGGACCTCCTATTTGGTTATTAAAGAAGTAACTGCTACAATACAGGCTACTTGCTTGGAAGGCAAAGTATTTATGCAAGTTGATTTCCCTAAGAGTCAAGATGCAGGCAGCTCTGCTATGCCACAGCAAAAGCAGAACCAGAGCAACTGACGGAGCAGCTGATCAAAATCAAAGCAGAAGCTATGTGATGCCGTCCCAGGGATGGAAGCTGCTGTTATTGAGCCATGTAAATTTAAATAACAAGAATCAATCTCCTCAGTCAGAAGAGAGTTGAGAAAGTCAGCCCACCCTGACACATATAAATGGACATGCCCAAACTGTTCTCAGCTGAGCTCAGGAACAGAATTTTCACATGCTCAGCACTCACATTTGATGCTCGACTCCCGGAAGAGCTCAGGGCCCATTAAGCACCAGGTTTTCAGCCACTCTCAGCACTCAGCAGCTCCCATGCTGACACTTACAGACACATTTTCAGAGCCGAGCAAGGAGCACGCACCCAGCATACTGAGCAGTCAGACACCACAAGGCCGCGATTATAATAGCTCATTCCTTTTGAAAATCTGTCCCTAAAGATAGATGCACAAAGAGAAAACTCACCAGAGGCATTAAGCACTTTCACTCACCTATAGCCAGAATGCCACCTTTCCTTTCATTTGCATCAGAGCTAGAGACCAGCTCAAATATGTGATGGTTCAGCTGATCATAAAACCTGGTAGATTCTTCCTGACTCATCTGTAAAAGCAAAAAGTTAAATTCAGTTTTCAGCATTCTTTCCCTCCTTCCTACCCCCAAAACCTCCATAAAGATAACTATTCTTAGGTCACTTAAACAGAAAGAAGTTAAATCAACTGTACATTACAAAGACAAAACAGTATGTCTTCTTTGTGCCCTAGACATGTCAAGTTTATTTATCCTGGTGTTTGACCACCCATCTGTGTCACCAACTCACTCACCTCTCCTACACGCTGGGGCAAAGGTAAGCTCCCTGCTACGCTCCACCTTCTCTCTAAGACCAGCTTCCATATTCCAGAAATCTCCATCCACAAAGTACCCAGCCCATGCCCCACACTCATACAATAAACAAGGATAAATTATCTCATTTGCAGCACTTACTTCACGGAGCTCCATGGTGACATAATGCTGCAAGTCCTTGGCAGCTTTCGCCCTTGTCTCTTCACTGCGACTCTTCAAGCCGTTGGCAAATTGTTGGAGAATGGACACAGTGCCCGACATGATGGTGGTATGTTGGGGCTTGGGGTCATCAAGTCCTGTAAGTTCTTCAGAGAGACACTTTTTTTTACTGCTTTCAGTTACTGAAATATCTGAGGAGCTTTCTTAACGCTGCCTGTTTCCAAAACACACATCCTATTGCATGCAAGGATGCTGTGCCAGTAGAGCATAAAGTTACAAGCAATGACTATATTCCTTAGGCCTTACGACCCTGTGACAAAACTGTATCACCACATAATATCTTGATCCCCAGCCCATTTGCTCTCTAGTTCCTCAAATACCAAAATATGCTCCAGTAGGTCAGGTGCCCAACCCCATGGCAATCTAATTCTAAACCAAGGGTCATGCAATAGCTGAAAAATAGCAGGGCCAGATTTGGGTTTACAATTACCCTATAGTAAGTAGGCACAATCATTCCCATGATTATATTGTTATCATATCTGACTCCTCCTTGAACACTTCCATCCAAGATTCTCCACAGAAATTCTAGTGTTATGCCAACACAAGGAAGACTCAGCACTCAGGGCCTGGCAAGTGTTACATTCTCCTGTAGATATTTAGAGATGGGAAGTCTACTTATAGCAACACCAATCATTGCAACAGGATGTTTACTATCAAAACACGTAACCAAACTTTCTCTTGAGTCTTTCTGCATGTGGAATATATTTTAGAGGCTTGACCCCCACGATTTTCTGGTTACATAAGCCCAAACCGAGCTTGACGGAAGGGCCCACACTGACACAAGGCACCAAAACTTCCAACTCCTTCTTCCCCAAACATCCCCCACGCGGTTCATAAAGATCCACCGAGATTACAGCCTGAGGTGGCTTCAGGGCGTCCCCGCGGCCGGGAGCCAGGAGAAGCTCCTCCGGACGAAGCAAGCAGCCTGTGGCTGCGGCCCCACCACCGCCGGCCGGGCTGCCCCAGCGCGGGGATTTCCTCACAGCCGTCCTCGCAGACGGACGCGACAGCCGGCGGGCAGGAGCCGGCGGGCCCGAGCCCGCCGCCGTCGCTCCACAGGCCGGGACTGAGGGAGGGGTGAGGCAGGGCAGGGCGGGCACGGCCGCCGGGCCGGGCGCGGGGCCTCTAGCGGCAACGCCGTGGGGGCTGGGGGCGGGGAGGGCTCGGGTAAGGCTGGTCCGGGCGGGGAGCCGCGACGCGGGGCCGAGGCGCCCGCGGGAGCACCGGTGCCGCTGACAGGGCGCCGGGCGGGAGTCTGGAGGGCGCTGAGGCGGGAGCGCGCGGGGAGGGCCGTGGCGGGGAGGGCCGTGAAGGGAGGCGAGGGGAAGGGGATAGGCGATGCTGAGGGGAGGCTCGGGAGGCTCCGGAGCCGCACTCACCGCCTCCGCCCCGACCGCTGCCGGCTCCCCCGCTCCGGGCCCCGCGCCCTCCCCTCCCCCGCGCCTGCCGGACCGGCGAGCCGCTGCTGGCCAATAGCCTCCCAGAAGGACTTTGATAGGCACCGCGCCTGACCAGTAGAAAAAAAGCAACAGGGAAGGAGCGCTCGCAGCTCTGCCCCTTCTCCCGAGGAACCGCAAGGAGAGACCGTCGCCTTCCGGCCAATCATCAAGACAGCCGGGAACGAGTGGCAGTAAAGCTGACCAATGGTAAGGCTGGGCGTCC